>NC_138112.1:9021380-9556380 GCF_964146895.1 Miniopterus schreibersii | reverse complement strand
TTCCATTTGCATGGTGCCCTAGACTTTTCTGGTAGGATCTCCGATTCAATGTCATCCTTTGTTCCCTTCCACCCTTCAACAGTCAACAAATTGTCTAAGGGGCTGGGGATCCCCATGCAGGTGGGACCCCTGGTCATCTCCTGATGGAGTTCCAGAGTTCAGTGAGAGGTGGCCACATGTCTGCGGAACATTGCAGATGTTCTTGTGTTCAGGGGAGAATGTTTTGGCCTCAGATCTCATAGGCTTCAGAGAGGCGTCTCTTAGAAAACAGGTTTATTTCCCCTTGTCATCCCAGCCACAGTCACTCAAGATGCCAGGCCCTAGGCTAAGTGCTTTATATACATTATCTCATCTGATCTTCATGTTAATCCTTTGAAGACCTATTTTACAGGTGGAAAAACTAGAACAGAGGGGCACCAAGCCACTTGCCCATAGTCACTTGGCTCCTGAGTGATAGAATCAGGATTTGAAACCTGATCTGTCTGACCTCGCAGGTCATGCTCTCAGAGTCACCGGCGCTGAGGTTACCATAAGATGAAATGAGTTGATACTGTGAAGTACTTACAGCAGTGCCTAGCATGTAGTAAGCACTGTATGAGTGTTTATTAAATAATAAAAAGCCTTGTGGGACCACGGGGAAGATGACCTTGAACATCTGTGTGGCCATGATGAAGCCTACAAATGAAGGAGTGGAGTGGGGCTAAGCTGAAGAGCCTCTCAGCCCTCTCTGCCCCCTTCAAACTCCTGACCTTACTCCTAACCCCATTTGGTAAGAGTCACCTCCAGCATAATTCTCACCCCAGACATAAGAAGTTCTGTCTCTACTTTTGTTGTCCTTGGGGCCATAGAGGGGAAGGCTGACCTTCTGCAAGGGCTCCCAGGAAGAGGCCAATCAGCCCCTAAACCTAAGAGGTAATACAGCTGGAGTTCGTTGGCATTGGGGTTGCAGGTCACCGCATCCTCCAGAAGGTAAGTGTGCATTATGCAAATCACTCATGCCAGGCATCTCCAGATATTACCAAGCCATGGGGGAATTGCCTAACTGCTTAACCCTTGCCACCCAGCTACAGAGCAAAATCAGACACTGCTGACCAATGCAAAGAGGCTTACAGGACATGACAACCTGATGAGCAGAGGGTGAGCCTGCAAGGGGCAGGTGTCATAGGCACACAACTCATCAGGAGGGTTTGTCCTTACAGTGGGTCTGAAGCCCAAGCAAGGACTGGCCACCCATCCTCTTGAAGGAGAATTAATTCCTTCCAGGGGATCCTTGGGGCTCACTGGAGGCGAGAGGCTTCCTTCAACGGGCCTCGGGAGCTCAGGCTCCTTGACTCTGACAAGAACGTGGTGGTTTCTCAGAGAAGGTGGTATTTGAATTGGGCATTGGAGGTGAGTCAACAAGGAAAGAAAGGGCAGATCAAGGACACAGAAGCAGAAAGGTCCACAGGTACTTGAGGAACAGCAAGTGATCGAAGTGGACTAGGTAGAAAATAAAGGCTAAATTTATTTTTTGTTGGAAAAATCATTGTAACAAAGCTAAGAACATTTAATAAAATCATAAGTTCATGTCTATAAGTTATAAAATTCACCACTTAAACAACAAAGAAGAAAAAAAAATTCCTAGACAGATTCCCTTCTTATGGGCATTAGAGGTTTAAAACCAGAAGGTGAGGTCTGCACAAACACAAACTTGCTATTAATATTTGCATAGCTGATCTCTTGGGTCCAGCTGGAGCAGCCATGCCCCAGGAGGACCAACAGCTTCGCCACCTGGAGCTTAGACTATCAGGTGAGAAGCAAGGAAGGTCAGTTTCTCCGGGTAAGTGGCAGCTTGAGACATCAGCTTTTCTTGTGGCTTCCTTAAGAAGGAGTCATGGAATCTTAGGGCAGGCAGCCAACCAGAGATCATCTCATCACTCCTGCCTCTAGGCCAAACTGTACTACATACAACCTAACGAAGATAAATAGCTGCTGCTCATCAAATGTGTGTTTTGTCACTGATGTTCATAGGCCAGCCCCTCCTTTGATATTCAGAGCTCTTGATGATTTCATTCACACTCTGGTAAATGTCTCACCACCTTTAAACAAAAAGATTTTTCTTTAAAGTCAACCTCGAGCCCTGGAGTAGAACTATGAGTATTCATGTCCTTAGATCATAGAAAATGAACCACTTCCTCTATATACACTTTCTATATTTGCCCTGACTTATCGTTTAACATGACAAACTGGATTTCTCAAATTCTCCTTCCACTTAATCTATGAAGAAAAGCATATCATAAAGGCCAAAAGCACTGAAGTAAGACAGAAATCAGGCTCTGGAATTCACTAACCACTGTGCTCTTGGGAAAGTCACTTCATTCCTGTGGACTCAGTTTCATCTCTGTAAAATGGAAATAACAGCATCATTTTTCTGTAGAATTGCTCTGAAGATCAAAGGAGAGCATAGGAGCTAAATCTTTTCATAAATAATGCACTATAAATATAAAATATTATGGTATTACCGTGTTACAAAGAAACACCAATACCATTGAGCAAACAGTAAGCATAATGAGGCTAAAGTGGCTACATTAACATCAAATAAACTAGACTTCAAAACAAACACTCTGACCAGAGATAAAGAGCTACATTACATAATAATAAAAGGATATATTTATAAAGAAGGCATAACAACCATAAATGTGTATTTACATAATAACAGAGATTCACCGTACATGTGCCAAAACTCAACATAATTAAATGAAGAAATAAACTCACAATCATAATTAGAGATTTTAACAACTCTTTATCAGTAATTAATAGAATATCTAGGCAAAAACAATCAGTAAATACATAGAAGACCTAAACAATATCAACCATTTTAACTGAGTTAACGTTTGTAAAACACTTCATCCAACAATTAAATATTTTGCTTTTTTTTTAAGAGAACACATTATGTTCACCAAGAAAAATTAAATGTTGGTTCATAAAACAAGTCTTAAAACATTTAAAAATATTGCCATCTTATATAGTATCATTGCAATTAAATTAAATTGCAAACTAGTAATATTATAACATCTAAAAAATACCAAAATAATTGGAAATTAAACAAAAAGCATCTAAATAACCCACGGACCAAAGAAGAGATCACAAGGGAAATTAGAAAACATTCCTAACTGAATATATCTATGAATATATGTGTGTGTGTATTAGAAATTTATTAAAAGAAAAATCAATGACCTTAGGATAGATCTTTAAAATGTAAATCAAATATAATTCTCAACCAGGAGGGATTTTGCTCCTCAGGGGACATTTGACAATGTCTAGAGACATTTTTATGTCACAACTAGTTGAGGGAGAGCAACTGGCATCTGGCAGGTAGAGGCCAAGGTTGGTCCTAAACATTCAACAGCCTCCCACAACAAAGAATCATCCAGCTAGAAATGTCAATACTGAAGATTTAGAACCCTAATTAAATATGTCATCAAAAACATTCCCATAGGCCCAGATAATTTCACTGGTAAATTATATCAAACATTTCAGGGGGAAAATTAACACCAATCTTATATAAACTATTACAGAAAATGGAGAGAAAACACTTCCCAAATCATTTTGTGAGGCTAGCATAACTTGATAATAAAACCTGATAAAGACATCACATGAAAAGAAAATTACACACCAATAGCCCTGACGAATATAGACAAAAAAATTACCCAAAGAAGTTACATTGTATCTAAGTGAAATTTATTCCAAAAACACAAGGTTAATTTAACTTGCAAATAAAACCTACCAATGTAATTCACCATACTGACAGAATGAAGGAAAAAAACTGCATTATTATCTCAGTGGATCTAGAAGTAAATCATATTACAAATCAAGCAACAGTGTGACTTTTTCTAATTCATCAAAATAGAAATAAAAGTGTATTTCTTTAATCTGATAAAGGGCATCCATAAAAACCTCCAACTAATATTATACACAATGCTGAAATATTGAATGGTTTCTCTCTAAGATTGAAAATAAGGCAAATATGTTGCTTCTCTCTGCTTTTATCCAACATATTACTGAATGTTCTAACCGATGCAATAAAACAAGAAAAAGAAATAATCTAAACAAATTGGAAAAAAGAAGTAAAACCTCTGTTTAGACATGAATGTTTACATATAAAATCTTAAGGAATCTATAAGAAAATAGCTACCAGAAATAATAATGTGTTTAGGAAGATTGCAGAATATAAGGTCAATTCACAAATATTAACTGTATTTGCATATACTAGCAGTATTTAGAAAATAAAATTTAAAAATATAATTCTTTTATAATAACACCAAAAGTCTTAAAAATACATTTTAAAAACATGTGTAAGACGTGTACACTGAAAACTAAAATACCACACTGAAAAAAATTTTAAGATTTAAATATATGGAGAGATACCATGTTCATGGGTTAGAAGATGCAGTGTTTTAAGATATCAGTTATCTACAAATCAATCTACAAATTTAGTGCAATCTCAATTATAATCTCACCAGGGTTGGCTTTGTTTTGTTTTGTTTTGTTTGTAGGAATTAATAAGTTGATTCTAAAATTTATATGGAAATGAAAAAGACCTTGAATGAAATAGTCATTCAATGAAATATTCAAAGTAACCTTGAAAAAGGGAAAGCAAAGTTAGCTACACTAATTAGAAAGTATGATACTGGCATAAGAATAGATAAATCTATTAATAAATAAGAAAAGAAAGTCCAGAAACAGAATCATACTTATATACTCATTTTCTTTCAACCAAAAACTGGACCTTAAGTTTCAATATAAGAAAAAACTACCAAACTTCTAGAAAAAAATAGGATAAGATTTCTTAGATAAGACACAGAAATAAACACCCATAAAAGGAAAAGATAATAAATTGTACAGCATCAAATTTAAAAGCTTATCCTCATTAGAAGATGCTATTAGAAAAATGAATAGGCAAGTTGCAGCCTGGAGAAAAATATTCACAGAACAAATACCTAAGTTCAGGACAAAGCATCTAATATCATTAGTCATCAAAGAAATGCAAATTAAAACCTTAGTGAGATAAACCAAATGTTGGAAAGGATGCAGACTAACAGGAACTCTCATATGTTGATGGGGGGAGTGTAAAATGGCACAAACACTTTGGGAAAAGGTCTGGCAGTTTTCTTATGAAACTAGACATGCACTGACTATGTGATCCAATAATTTCATTCTTAGGTATTTACACAAAAGAAATAAAAACATATGTACACACACATACATACACACAAAGTAAACTAACCTGTACAAGAATGTTCTTAGCAACTGTATTTATAATAGCTAAAAAACAGGAAACAGCCCAGGTGCCAATCAATAAGAAAGAAAATGCATAAATAAACTGTGCTATATTCATGCAGTGGAATACTACTCAGCAATAAAAAAGAACAAGCTACTTATATATGCAGCATGGGTGTATACAAAACATTATGCTGAGTAAAAGAACAGTTACACAGAGCGTGCATAGTGTATGATTCCATTCCTGTTCATTCTACCACAGGTAACACTAATCTATGTCAAAAAGAAAAATTGGTGGTTGCCTCTAAGGAGGTGGAGGTGGAGATTGACTGAAAAGGGAAATGGGGGAATTTGGAGGTTGATGGTAATGTTTTGTATCTTGATAGAGATTTTTTCCATTGCTTTTCAGAGAGAGTGGAAGGGAGAGAGAGGAGAGAGAGAGAGAAACATAGATGTGAGAGACACATCGATTGGTTGCCTCCCGCACTCGCCCCGACTAGGGCCAGGGATTGAGCCTGCAACAGAGGTACATGCCCTTGGCAGGAATCAAACCCAGGATGCTTCAGTCCTAGGGCCGATGCTCTAACCACTGAGCAAACCAGCTAGGGTGACAGAGATTTAAGTTACACAGGTGTATTCATTGAATTTGTGTGTTCCACTGTATGTAAATTGGTCCTTCATCTAATATCATAGTAAGTATTTAGGAGTAAGTGTGCTGATGTCTTTAACTCACTTTGAAATACATCTAAACGTAAGAGAGATTAACAGAGAAATGGAGGGTAAGTAGACGGATTGAACAGATTTGTGATAAAATAGAGATGAATGTTAATTATAGAATCTAAGTGGTGAGTATATGAGCGTTCACTGTACAATGTCTTAAATTATTGTACATGTTTGAAATTTTTCATAATAAAAAGATGAGTAGAAAAAAACTAATACTGGTGTGAAATATCAAAACTCTCTCTGGTAACCTCAGGGCATCACTCGAGGAATTCAGCCTTCGGTAGAAGGGCCTCTGCTCTCCCCACTGCTTACCGCCCAGCAGCCCACTTGTGCCACGGACAGACTTCTAATAAACCCGCTCGGTTGCGCTGGGTTTTCCCAGAATATACAGCGTTTTCAGTAAGTCTGTGTGTACATTCTAATTTTAGTAACTGTGGTTATTGGTATGATAAAGTTTATGACAACTACATTATCTCAGTACATAAAAGTTACTCTTGCTTCAGACCTAGAGCTGGCAAAAAATAATGGCTGCAAACAGGAAGGAAAATTATTTCCCAACCAGGAGGTTCTATTTCAATACCATCTATAAGAAAACTAATTTGATTTAAAATTTTGTTTATAAAGTGTTTTAGCATACCTGTGACCTTCTAACTGCCTACTTAAGAGAAACTAACATTTATGGAAGATATAATATGTCAGACAATACAGAGGGCGCTTTAATTACATTGTCACATATATTATCTCCACTCAAAACTAGCTTTGTCTGCACCAAACTGTTCTTTCCACTGTGCTCCACTACCTGAGGTGAGGTACCAAGGATTTTGATATGTAAAGAGCCTGTTACTCAATGTATAGAGTAAGAGCAGAGCAGATTCTTTGGACACCTTTGACAATCCAATATAGAGTCACTGTCAGCCATGACAGTTGTGTCAAGTGTTATGTCAACACTGAGGTAATGGGATGTAATGGGAAAGCCCTTGGGAGGGGCCTGGAATGCCCAAAACCACAAGTCTGGACATTGGGATAAGGACCTGCGGCTATGAGTGGGATCTCCGCCTATTGTGGGCTATCAGAACTCAGAGCTCCAACCTTTCCACACAGGAGCTTGCCTGTACCATGCATGACTTGCCTGTACCATGCATGACTTGCCTGTACCATGCACGACTTGCCTGTACCATGCACGACTTGCCTGTACCATGCATGACTTGCCTTTACCATGCACGACTTGCCTGTACCATGCACGGCTTGGCTGTACTATGCACAGCTTGCCTATACCATGCACGACTTGCCTGTACCATGCATGACTTGCCTTTACCATGCATGACTTGCCTTTACCATGCACGGCTTGCCTGTACCATGCACGACTTGCCTGTACCATGCATGACTTGCCTTTACCATGCATGACTTGCCTTTACCATGCATGGCTTGGCTGTACCATGCACGGCTTGCCTGTACCATGCACGACTTGCCTGTACCATGCATGACTTGCCTATACCATGCACGACTTGCCTTTACCATGCATGGCTTGGCTGTACCATGCACGACTTGCCTGTACCATGCATGACTTGCCTTTACCATGCACGACTTGGCTTTACCATGCATGACTTGCCTTTACCATGCATGACTTGCCTTTACCATGCACGGCTTGCCTGTACCATGCATGTGCCAGAGCCCTGCCTGACTTCCACTGCACAGGACACGTGCTGCCACCGCAGGGGCCGGGCTGGTGGCCGACACCGCCTGTCTACCTGCGGGTGCAGCCAGTGACGGGAACTTGGAGGAGGCTCGCTCTGCTCCCTTATGGGGCTGGCTTCCCCTCTCTGCGTGTGACTCTACTGGCTTATTGGGGAAGTCACCCCGAATAAACCTGGCATTGTGGAAAGACACAAACCTGTGTGAGTGACTCCTTTCGGGGATGCTCCCTTGCTGAAGACACCCCGTTGCAAACGTGCATCTAATCAGCTTGGGCACGGAACACAGCAGCCTGGCCTCGTCCGGGGCCTGACAGCGAGGTGGCAGGTCTGCTCACAGCCCCTTCAGCGCTGAGGGCCCGTCGCCTCCCTGTCTCAAGAACGTAGGTCAGGATCACTGTTCCCGGGAGGTGAACATGGCCAAACGCTGCAGCTCAGAAAAATCTTTATCTTGACTTACTTCCCTAGGCAGAAAGAAGGCCCGCCTCTGGAAATCCATCTCGGCCATAACGTTGAGGCATTTTGTACACATCTTTCCCCCCTGGGCTCTATGGGCTATGCAGAAGGGGTTAGGCTTTTTTTTTTTTTTTTTTTTTAATAAAAAGGCTGGCAGATTTCTGTGTAAAGGGGAAAACGTGTCCATGTGAGTCTAAGTCATCTGAAAAAGAGAATCCCTTTCAGAATAGAGAGAAATACCTATTTCAAACTATCTCTGCAAAAACTTCATATGGATCACATTTCTCTCCTTCCTCTGAAAGGAATTTTGAAACAAAAATACAGATTTGGAGACTCTAATCAGTAAGTTACCAAAACAAAAACTTGTGTTGAAATTGACCAAAATGTTTAATACATTTTATTTTAACCCCTTAAATATTTTCTGATTTATGTTAAATACGTCAAGATACAAAGAAATAAGGCAACAAATTCTTGATTTGGAAAGAGTCTCAGCACCAGGGCTGGCATAACAGCTGCCCACTCTGATACTGTGATTAATAATAAGAAAAATATATATTTGGACTTCCTCCCATTACTGGCAAGGAGCTCCTAAAACTCTTGGAATTTCCCAAGTGATGAGAGCAGAGAGTGGAAAGATATCTTTTGTTATGTTAATGAGGTGACTTTTGGAAAGCCCCAGGTAACCAGAAGGCTGGTTGCCAGGGGAGTCAACCACATGATTAGAGGCTTGAAGCTTTCAGTCCCACCATTCACCACCTCCCCAACCTCTGGGGAAGGGAGAAGGGCTGGTGGTTGAATCTGTCACTAAGGCACATGATTTAATCAATCGTGCAGATTTAATGGAGCCTCCATAAGAACCCAAAAAGACATAGGAGGTGGGGAGTGGGGGTGGTTCAGAGAGCTTCATGGAGATCTGGGGAGAGGGGCACACTTGCTAGTGGCACACTTTCCCCATGCCTTGCCCTATGCTTCTCTTCCATCTGGCTATCAAGTAAAATGTTTCTTTGAGTTCTGTGATCTGTGGAGCAAATTAATCAAACCCAAGGAAGAGGTCATTGGAACCTCCAGTCTATAGCCAGTCAGTCAGAAGCACAGGGGACAACCCGAACTTGCAGCTGGCATCTGCAGAGGGGTAGGAGTTGTCTCCTGGGACTGAGCCCTTAATCTACGGGATCTGATGCTATCTCCAGGAAGACAGTGTCGGGATAGAGTTGCAGAATTTAACTCGCTAAAGCAGTCGTCAAACGGGTTAATAAAATATCAAAGGAATCAAAGAAAGCAGCATAATAGAAATAAAGCCACCACCACCATGTCCCTGGATTATGAAAAGCCCCAGGCATCCGCTTGCACTGCATGCTTTGCAGCCACCCTCTACTAATCTTCAGAATGCCTCACTCTAAGAAATGAGCAAATCATACTCCCTTTGACTGATAGAGAAAAAAAATCTGAGCCCACAGGTGGCAAGACAAGCTCAGAATCTTAATGGCGACTTTCAGGATCCACACACCTGATGACTGCCTGGGCACACGTGCTGTGCCTCTGCCAACCGCCCCTTGGCTGTGGGTCACCTGGGTACAAAGTTTCATAGAGACCACAAAAGTGCAAAATGGTGAGAATTCCAGCTACCATCTGTGTAATCCATTTAATACACCATATTGTGTATATATCTACATCCATTCATCTATCTTATCCACATTATGTGTCTGTGTGTTGTGGCTCCACTATGATATTACCTCATCTAGTAGTAAAAACCATGGAGTTTGGAAATTAGGACATAAATAATCAACACTGTGAGATGAAAGTTTAGGACACCATGGGGCTACTAGAAAACATATTATGATTTTGAGGAGAAACACTACTACCTAGATTCTGGATCTCATGGTCACCGAGCAACCAGCAGGCTGGTCTAAAATGTTGCCCTTCCCTCTGCACATCCACTCTGGCCCCAGTGTTCGCTGAGTGTCTTGGAGCACACGCATGAAGCTTTCCCATCCACCTCTCCCTCGGGGCTCCCTTTGGAATACATTCTGCAATATACAGACCCCCTGAGTTACTGCAATCTGCGGAAAATGCAGTAATTTGGAAATTTATTAGCCAAATTTTAAAATACAACCTTTGCATAATTGACTGAAGAAACTTTAAAATGATGTTTATAATATTTAGCATGACCAGCGATACACTATTCTTATTTGGATCTAAATGGCTTTGTGTTGCATCTTTTTCGGTTATGATAACCATTCAAAGTAGTGATGCCAATTGAATTTAGGCCCAGATCTTCAAATTGGTATATCACAAAGATTTCTGAAAGTAATTAGATGTACAGGGTGTCCCAAAAAATGTAAACACACTTTGAATAATTATTAATTCCAATGGGTTAAATCTGAAACGAAAGAAACACCAATTGAGCTATCAGAAAAATGTGTGTATACATTTTGGGGGGACACTCTATAGGTGATAACTTTCCTCCTTCTAAATATTATTCATAGTTAAGGTCAAAGGATTTTTCTACCATTGATAAATGAAATAGTTAAAATATCACATATTTTATTTATATTTTTAAATTATTGTGACTATCTTATAACAGATATATTAATAGAGTAGTTCAGAGATACAATTTATAAGTAAATAAATATACATATATAAGAATGGACACATACTTAAAAAAAAAAAGATCACTGAGTTGGAAACTATTTCAAAGCAGAAATCTGTAATAATTCATGATGCCTGCCTAGCCCAGAGTTGGTGCTCAATAGTATATGTTCGGTGAATAGATGAACCTCTTCTCAAGGTTCATAGATGTTGTCACATATTGCAGAATTTCCTTTTTTAAGGCTGAATAGTATTTCATTGTATGTATATACCACATTTTTCTTTATGCATTGAGGACAGTATTGTGAAATAAGTTATTCACAGAAGGACAAAAACTACATGATTCTAATTATGTGATGCATCTAAAATAATCCAACTCATAGAAGCAAAGAATAGGACAGCGGTTACCAAGGGCAGGGGGTAAGGGGTGCTAGGCAACAGGTATGAAATTTCAGTTATGTGAGAAGAGTAAGTTCTTGTGATGTGTTGGACAACATTGTGCCTACCGATAACAACACTATATTGTACACTTAAAAATGCATTAAGATCAACCTCTTAAGTGTTCTTACCAACATTTAAATTTTTTTTAATTAAAACATTTTGACTTAAAGCCCTTCCACAGAAACCATAGCCATTAATGGGAGAACTGACAAGTAGATTAGGAACATAAGTTTACAAAAGTTTTCTACTGAAGCAAATATTCAGAAAAAACATCTGAGAAGCATCGTGTATCTATAAGTCTAGCAACTGACATCACTGTAATCAATTGCAATCATCCATATGAGTATTTCCTAAATGGAATGTAATAGAGAACCTCCCAAATCAATTCGATTCAATGAAGAATCACTGAGTGCCTCATAGTTGAGGCACGTTAATATGAAATAAGTTATCTATGATTTCTGATTTCAAGAAATTCATGTTTAGCTTTGGTACATGTCTTCAAACTTCCACATGAAGATGGGTGGAGACTAATGTTCAGAGAATCTGAGCCACTTGGTGTGATTTTACTCTTTAGTAGATGTCCAGCTTCTTCATCTCCCCACATGTTCATCTCCTTCTTGCTCCCCTATTTCATGCTGAAAATGGACAGACTCAGACATCGGCAAAGCACCACCCTACACCAAGACAGCTTGCTGATGAAGGGGTTCACACTCCTTTCACACTTGTAGAAGATCTTCCCCTATAGCTGAGCCTCAGTAAAATGAGGACGGCCCCAGCCTGGTGGCTCGGTTGGTTGGAGTGTGGTGTTCAATTCCCCAGTTGGGGCTCATTTGGGAGGTAACACAATCGATGTTTTGTTTTTTCCTCTCTCTCCCTTCTCTCTCTAGAATCAATAAACATATCCTCAAGTGAGGATTTTGAAAAAAAAAAAAAAAAAAGCTAGGGGGAAAAGATCTTAAATCGCTTTTCCACCATGTCTTTTTTCTGGATTATGATCAACATGGAGAAGTCACACAAAAAAGACAATTCCAATCATCTAAAGTGAGTTAAATAACTGGATGTACTATTGTCCCAAAAAACCTGAAAACAAGACATATGAAGAATAAGGTGGATTATTAAAAAATCGTAATTACCCAGTAAAGATTAACAATGAAGGCAGTGAGCTCAGAAGCTCTTAGTAAACTCAGAAAATCACCAGGGAAAGGAGATCCCTCCCAACCATTATTCAGTCCAAGGGCTGGTGTTAGAGGAGACTAGAGGCTTAAATCTCCATTTCATTGTGACGTCTGACCCTAAGAGAGGGCTTCCTTTGGACGTAGGGTTCTGCATCATGTCACATGCCCTTGGGTTCTGACTGATAGACTTTAAGAGCCTGCTGTGGAAATGCCAATGGCTGAACTTAACCCTGGACGCCCAGGGTCATGACAAGTTACCCACGTTACATGGCGAACAGAAAGAGCACTAGCATTAAAGATTTCCTTCCTCTCCTCAGATCCCTGCTCTCCTGGAGACCCACCTACTGGCCTCATCCTTGTGCTTGGGAGAGCTGGGTTGCCGCACAGTGAGGCTGGTTTTATCTTCCTTTGCAGCAGATCAAGTTGCAAAATCAACAAGGCTAGTGTAAGCTCCTTCTTCTAATGACACCAACAGACGGGGGACTGCAAGCTAAAGGGGATTAACTTGATAAGAAATAAAACACTTCGGCACAGAAAAGTCTGAGCAAGTCTTTATTGCAAATGTTTCCATCTTAGCAGAAAAGCCCCAGGAAGAAACCTAGATGGACAACTGCAACCAAAACATTTTTACCTGGAGATAACAAGAAAAATGACACCATTTAAATCTTAGCAAATACGTAAAATACTTTCTTTGCCAGTTTTTGTCAATTTACACTCCCTTATGGAGATTGCTTCTGCATCTTCTCAAATAGTGAGTTGAAAAATGGTACGTAGTGTTTTTTATAAGAAACCAAGGCTTTTAACCATAACCAGGGCCTACTCACCATCACTAGCAACGAAGGTGGAAATTCATCATCTAAAATGCTGTCTACATTTAAAAATTAAGTCTGAATAAAAAATTAAAAAATCAAGATATTTTTACTGGGATTTTAGTCAGTTACTGAGAAATTTGGTTCAAAAAAATATTTTTAAAAAGGCAACGTTCTCCAGAGTTTTTATTTTAAATGGCCAAAAAAAAAAGTCAAAGGAACTGTCATTTCCCAGAAAAGTCCATTATTTCCACATGGATTCCACCAAGGAACGTGTCTGCCTAACAGTGACAGTGATGTCATTAGCAGAGGGATGGGCCAGTTCGCCAAGCACACAGCCACTGTCAGGCGCTAAGTACCCCCAGTGACAACCGTTCCCAGGCCCCTGAGAATCTTATGTTTCTCCAGCAAAAAAAATGAAAATGAAAATGAAATCAAATTGTCCTTCTGGCTGAGGCTGCAGAGGCTCCCAGGAAGTATGGTGCTCGGGAAAGAGGACTTGGCCCCACCTACGTGGCTTACAGAGGCTTTTGAGACACCACAGGAGCAGTGACAGCATTAAACAAAGGCGCAGCCAGCCCTGAGCTTTGGGGTCTGGGCCCACACACACGCCACAGAGGGTCTAGACGCGGGAAGAACGAGCCAGACACGCCCCTCATCCTGTTGATAAGAGCTCAGCTTTCCTTGCAAGTATCCTCAAAGAGAGCAGCAAAACCACATATTAAGACAATTTTTCTTAAGTTTTTTATTCTCCTCAATAACCAAACTAATCTGGGGTTAAACCATTCCTCAACACTCCTTCTATCCTGTAAAACCCACATTCCCTCCCCCTACATTCTCCCTCCCACTATATCCACCCCCCATAAACACACACCCCATATACACACACCCCATGTACATACACCATGCACCCATCCTTCCTCTGTGCCTCTAACCACATCCCAACCCACTCCGGCATTCTTTTGTTTTTAAATGTTTTTTTTAAAAATGTTTTATTTATTTCTTTTTAAATTTATCTTTATTGTTGTAAGTATTACAAATGTCCCCTTTTTCCCCCCCATTGACTCCCCCACCCCACATTCGCCCCCCAGCCCCCAGGTCTTCACGCTCTTGTCTGTGTCTGTGGGTTATGCATATAAGCATATAAGTTCTTTGATGAATCTCTCCCCACCCCTCCCCCACCCCTGCCTTCCCTCTGAGAGCCCTCAGTCTGTTCCATGTTTCTATGTCCCCGGATCTATTTTGTTCATCAGTTTATTTTGTTCATTATATAAAATATGTTTTTATTGATTTCAGAGAGAGGGAGGGAGAGAGAGAGAGAAACATCAAAGAGAGTCATTGATCAGCTGCCTCATACACAGCCCCTACTGAGGATCGAGCCCACAACCCAGGCGGGTGCCCTGCCTGGGAACTGAACTGTCACCTCCTGGTTCAAAGGTCAATGCTCAACCGCTGAGCCACGACGGCCGGGCTTTTAATATGTTTTTATTGATTTTAGAGAGAGAGGAAGAGGGAGAAACATCAATGTGAAAAAGAGATATTAATCGATTGCCTTCCTTACGCACCCTGACCAAACCCGCAACCTGGGCGTGTGCCCTGACCAGGAATCCAACCGGCAACCCTCTGGTGTACGGGACGGTGCTCACCCAACAGACCCACCACCACCCTGAGCCCTAGGCCTTGAGACTCTGCTGCTTAGACTGCAAATCCTGTCAACACTGAGAATGGCAAACAAAGGAGCAACTGTGGGGACCGACAGCTCAGGAACTGTGGCACTGGGTCTGCCTTTGAAGGTGCTGGCAGGGCCAGTGTTCCCACAGGGCACCCCACACATTTCAAAATGACAGAGGGCAGCTCCCAAATGAAGATGCCTCGGCAGGGCCACCGCTCCAATGAGGCAGGGGGCACTCCAAGAAAGGCCTTTTCTGGGAGCTCCAGGGGAGAAACATGGCAGGAAAGAAAGCACCCAGCCCACGGAGCTGCAACACTTGATATCAAATATTCTCTCTAAAATCCTTATCATTCCTTTCCCAAAAGGAACAGAAATGGGGGGGGGGGTAAGAAAGGGAGAGGAAGAGGGGAAGGAAGGAAGGGAGGGAGGGAAACAAAGAAGGGGAGAGGGGGTGGAGGGAGAAAGGATGTCAGTTTACAATTCTAGTTTGGGGTAAAAAGTGTAGTTATGAAATGGCTACTTTTTACAGATATAAACCTGAGGCCCGATCCCCGGTTCGGGGCACGGGGCTCTCAGGTGGAGCCGCCCTAGAAGCCTTCCACGGAGAGCGTGTGGTTGAGCGCGTAGGCATCACTGTCCTCTTCCTCCAAAAGCAGCTTGTCGATGGTCAGAGAACTGATGGCCCTCCTGGGGTCTTCCATGTCCTGAAGGACTGGCTCAGGGATAGAGATGGGGAGCTGGACAAACTGGGGCCCGGGCAGAGCTGGGGCCGGAGGCTGGTACTGCAGGGTGGAGGTGGGCAGCGTGGACAGGGGCTGAGGCCACGGGAAGTAGGTGAGGGGAGCCTGGTGCTCTGGGCCCTCCAGCTGGGGCCCCACTGTGGGTGTGGTGGCACTTCTTGTCTGTGATGGGGGAGACACAGGACTGAAGGTTAGCAGCCCTGGCATGTTCACTGACGGCCCCAGTCCTCTAGGGGAACTTTTGTTTCCCCTCAACCACGGTCTTTCCTGCTGTCTCCCTCTAGGGGGCTCCACCTCCACCTACTCAAAGTCTCCTGGAAGGGAGAAGCCAGACACACTCCTGTATCCCTGACTCTGACCCACTAGCTCTGTCCTTGCTCATGTTCCTTCCCTGTCTGAAGTTTATTTCATCAAATATAAAATGCATCCCAATTTTAGAGGTATTAAAATCAATGAAAATACGGCATGTTAAACCATAAGCCTGTGTCATAGCATAGTAGCTGTGTCACAAAGGTGGCCACAGCCCTATGAAGAGATAAAGGCAGTCCTGGCTCCACACAGCAGCTGCAGCACTCGGAGCTTCCCTTGGGTAAGCATAACACAGCTCCACTCACCTCCGGTGATCACATCATCCTGTTTCTGAGCTGGGCCCCTATGGCCATTGCAGGGACCTCCAAAGGTCAGGGTCGTGCTCCCAGGCACTCTACAAACAATGCCTCCCACCTGCACGGCCACCACCTTACACCCCAGGTCAAACCTCCGAGAGAGAGACAGGGCCTGCATTCTCACTATCTCCACCCCCTACCACCACCCCCCACTACCCCCACAAGAGGAAGCAGGAGGAAGAGGAATGCCTCTGCACTGAATGATGCGGGAGGGGCCAAGGTCTCCCCTACCACACCTGTCGTCCCCACCATATTTCTCTCCAGTTGCCACCATACCTCAAGACTAAACTATTAGAATTATTTAGGAAGAGCTTATTTCAATGACCTGGGGACCTTGTTACCACAGAGAGTCCAATACAGGAGGTCAGGGTGGGGCCTGGATTGTGCATGTCTAATCAGACCCCAGGTGATGCCCATGTGGCAGGTTCAGGGACAACAGATTAAGTAGCAAAGCTTAAGGGCGTTTTCCTATGGAGTGATAGGCTTGGAAAGGGTTGCAGGGGCCTTCTGGCTTCCCAACAAGGCCTTATTTTCCATATTTCAAAAATCCAATAGAAACCCTTCATTTTTGAGTTATAAACCTGTGCAGGTCAACTGCAACTGCAGGTTTCTTTGCTCAGGGGTAGAATTACGTCAACCCAGTTCCGTAACAGGTCTTATCTACTGTGGATCAGGAGTGCCCACTGGGTAGCTCTAACCAGCTTTGATGAGTCAATTTACAAAATGGCAAAACAAATAAATTTTTTCTTAATAAATATAGTTTGTTTGATACACAGAAACTTTCAAAGCAGGAGGTGGGAATGATGAAAGAATAAATAACGAAAGGAATCCTTGGTCATGAAATGGCTGGGAACCATTAAGTCTGCCACCCTCACCCCTACCCCAGGCCCTCGAAATGCAAATTATTTAATTGCCTGAGAAAGGTGTTGAATTAACTCCTTTCTATCCACCACCATCCAGGCCCCACAACTGGTTTGCTGGGTGGTCAGATGGGCATGGGGTGGGAAGCCTCCTACAAGTCATGCCTGGATGAGGTTTGAAGGGCAGGGGCACATCAGGATGACACGGAACCTTTGAGGAAATCTAGGGGTCTCAAAGAACCAACACAAGCTTCATCATCAAGGGTGGGCTATGCAACTATTCCTGAGGCCCCAGGTCCACCTCCCAGTTTTCCTGGGACTAATGCTGGACAGAGCTGTAACCAGAGGCCTTTTCTCCCCTGAACACTCAGGACATTCCCATTTCTTTGATCAAACAGGTACCATTCACATAAAACTATTTCTATCCCTTCCCTATCTGGCACTTGAAGGCAACCCTTGGTTAATGTTGTTGGTCGACTCAAATACAATTATAATAACTAGCATTTATTGAGTTTCTTCTGTATACCAAGAACTATGCTAAGCCCAGGAACTATGCTGAGACCTCTATATGCATCATTCCATTGATCCTGACATCAACTCTTGTTAGTACTCCCATTTTACAGAGGGCGACACCAAGGCTCAGAGAAATTAAGTCACTTAGCCCAGGATCAGGGTTTCAGCCCAAGCCATCTGACACTAGAGACATAACTCAAAAAATTACCCTGCAGGTGGGTCAGGATCCATCAAAAGTACAGTTTTCGTGTATCACCTGTTGCCCAGCCTAGAAATCTCTAGTAAATCCTATTGTTAACTGAATGATCACCCATTAACTTATGTGAGAAGAAATAAGACTCCATGAAGATCTAATGTGGTAGCCCATTCACTAAAAGCTTAGCCTTCTTTGGGGAAGGTATTTTAGGTCAATGGGAATGAGAGCAGGCCTTCCAGGAGAACGAGGCAAGCTTAGATGACCTAATTATCCTGGGAATCAATAGCAAGAGAGATCAAGAGTCCAGAAGCCAGCCCGTGTTCTAAAAGGGTGCCCTAGGCATGGGTGGGTGCAGCACCTCCTTTGTGTGACATACCGTGACATTAGTGATGAGGGGCTGGGAGGCGTAGGTGAGCACGGAGGAGGGCCCCACGACCGTGTAGCTGGGGCACACCGGCTGCACATACATGTCCGCTGAGTAAGGGCAGCTGACAGCTTCATGGGACATATACTCGGTGTAGGGCGTCCACGGGGCCAGGGGCTGGAGGGTGGCGGGCGCAGGCTGGGAGAGCCAGCCGGCACACAGGGCCCCCTCCTCCGTCACTGTGGAGGCAGAGACCTCCATGTCAAGGCAGGAAGGACCTGTGGAAAGAAGGAAATGACGGAGCTGCTGCGGCCGGGCCAGGGGCCTGGGGGAGGCCAGGGCTGGGGGGCGCTTACCCACTGTGGTGTAGGTGGCCAGGGGCTGATGGGGCAGCACCACCTGGGGGAGAGGAAGACCAGGGTCAGTGTTCAGCGGCTCCAGCCAGCCCCCTGCAGGGAACGTGCCCACGGGCCCCAGGGCAGGAGAGTACAGGGGGGCTGCCTTGTTAGAACAAAACACGCGCCCCCATCCCAACCACCACCACCTACACTTGTGAGGGATTCCTGTTTGCATTTATCCAGAAGGCTGTGCAGTAGGGACCTGGGACCGTCCCCTTCCCTGGGCTGGGGGGCTCAACTCCCTCAGGCCCTGGGTCAGCTTTGTTCAGGGCCCCCCCACCACCCCCGGCCCACACCCCTCATCCTGGAACCACCACCTTGCTGCACCCTGAGGCCAGCAGCCGGAACCATGGCAACAGGCGGCCCCAGCGAGCATCCCTTGGGGCAAGGGAGCGCCCCGCCCGCCCCCGCGCCCGCGCCGCGCCCGCAGAGCCCTCACCGCCGTGGGGGTGACGGGCGCCCCGCCGCCCGCGTGGCCGCGTTTCCTCCGCAGCAGCTCCTTCACCGGCTCCTTCACGCGGACGCCCTGGTACGGCCGGGGTGGGGCCGGCGCCTGCTCCGGCGCCGTGGCTGTGGAAACAGTGTCCCTGGCGCTCATCTCCCTGCCCAGACCCCACCTGGAGCGCCCGCTCTCCTCCAGGGTCCGCCTGCTCACCCAGGCCCTGCCTGGGCGCGGAGGCCCACGAGGCTTCCGGAGCATTCCTCCCAGGACGCCACTCCTGCCCCCAGCCCTCCGTGGCTCCCCTCCCCCCGGGCGGTTCACCCAGACGCTGAGCTCCTGAGTCTAGAACGGAACGTGCCCCCTACACACAGGGTGATCCCAGTGGGTGAGCCATTTTCCAAGGCTGTGCGCACTGTCGAGGACATGAACCCTCACTCCAGCCAGCAGGTCTCTCCGCGTGTTCTCTGCCGGTCTCACCTCCTCCTCTTTGCTTGAGATTTCCCGTGGCCAGGACTCCCCCTCACTTTTCTCAGCCCCCTGATTCTTCCTAACCCAAGGCTAGTGCAACCATCCCCGGTGGGCCACTGCAGCCCACAGAATTTGCTTTAGCCTACTGTCTCTCAAACACCTCCACTGTTCATCATAGGGGCAGTAGGGGACACCAGTGAGAGCAGAGACTCTCAGGTGGCACAGGCCTCAAAACCGTCCTCTGCGACATTCTAGCTGTGTGATCCTGGGCAAGCTACTATACCTCTCTGTGCCTCGTACCCTGTAATTTCTTATGAAAGCAATGTTATAAGGAGTCGCCGACATAGGAAATGGGAAGCATAGGATAAGCATTCAATAAATTTTTAGTCTGCTATGTAATAATTTATCTTTTTCTGGTGTAAATTTCTGATGCCCCGAACTAGATTATAAACTTTTCAAGGTCAGATATTGTACCTTATTTCTCTACACCTCCCCAAATGGTATATCCTTAGTAAGCTTAGTCAGTAATTTGTTGATTAATTGATTGGGTGATCATTTAAAATGTGCTGTCTGCCATTCATCTTCCCATCACCTCTCCTAGACCTTTAGAATGGGCTGGAGCAAGTGGTTCCCACGTTCTCTATGGCTCTCAGGACATATGACAAATACCCAATGGTGACCCATGTGCCCTGGGGTGTCCAGCCTTGCTGCTGAGAGAAGGTTCTCTTTGCCTTTTCTCATCAAAGCCAGGAAACCAAAGCATGAAGCTGGAATATAGGGCTCTTTCTGTCCCAGCAGAGCAAGCCAAAAGCAGCCATCATTGGACAGTGACAACCTGCTTACCCAGAAGGTCCACAACCTAGAGTGACATGTAGCACTGGCCCTTAGGACTCACACTGGGAGTTCATTACCAACCACTGATAAGAGTCCCAGAGATTCGGCTCTGAATCAAAAGCCCGGAAGCCTGGGTATCAAACCCGGATCCTCAGCACTGCCCTGGCTGAACTTTGCTTGGTAAATACCCAGCTGATAAGATCCCATGCCTGACTTAGCACCAGACCTCCATCTGTGCTCCAGACACACATATGGCCTGGCCTCGAAGCTCAGCAGGTGGAGAAGGCAGCAGGAAGTGGGAAGAGTGTCCAAGAACCCCAGAAACACGTGATGTGCAATCAGAGAACCCCAAATGCAGATGCGTTCTCAGGGACTTCTTAACCTGGCCAAGTAGCAATATGAAGTACAGATACCCAGGCCCTGCACCTGAGAAGTCTGATTCTGGGGTCTAATATGGGCCTAGGAAGCCTAGGATTTTATAAAAATCCCTCAGGTGATTCAGATGCTGAGATGAGAACCACTGTGCTGAGATGAGAACCACTAATAATTTGTCCTTAATCTAATATGAGAAACTTCATCCAACCTCCTGATAGGAGATTAATCATCCTCTTTTTAATTTCCCCTGTCATAACAAGGGACCTCTACTGGTATTCATTCATTCTTTCAGATATCCCTAGTCACTGGGAATACAGCATTGAACGAGGTAAGTGTGGCCCCTGCCCACAAGTATCTTGCAGCCCAGTGGGAGATACAAGCATAAATGAAACATTTACAACTTGTGATTTCAGCCTAAAGGGGTGTGTATAGTAGAGAGAGTGTATAGCCTGTTACCTGTGCCCCAGGACCTCCTATGCACCATCTCCTTTATTCTAAGTACCAGTGACAATGGACCTGAGAGTCAAAAATACCTGTATTCAGATTATTTATTTAACATCCCTGGGCCTCAATTTTCTCATCTGTGAAATGGAAATAAATAATTCCAGTCTCACGCAAGAGTTGTGAAGATTAACTGAAATAATACACAGGAAACTCGCAGAACCATATCCAGCGTATGGTAGATGTTCAGAACATGTTATTTTTCTTCCCCTCCCTCCACCACTCCCACCCTTTTCCAGGGAGCTGCAATGTCTGAAAGCTCTTTCTCTACTGTACCTGCCCCAGGGTGACAAAGCACAATTTTTCCTTTCATTACCTTCCAGTGAAACAATCTATAATCCATTAATAGTGTCCTCATCTATAAAAAGAGGATCATAGTGGTATGTACCTGGTAGGGTAATTTGAGAATGACATGTAAATACTTAGAATAGGGCTTGCACTGAGTAAGCATGGAATCAAAGTGAGCTCATACAGGGTGGGGCGAAAGTAGGTTTACAGTTGTGAGTACCTGAAACACCGAGTTTATTCTTGTGTTATTATTTGTTTATTAATTAGTGTATTATTTTCCATATGAACAACTGTAAATCTACTTTTGCCCACCCTATGCATTCATTAGTAGTAGTACTAGTAGCCCTTTCCAGCACAGGTTCTTCTTTCCGCTTCCCCTTGTGATGGGCAATGCCGGTGCTGACCACAGACCCCAGCTGTGGCCTGACACCACAGAGAACAGGGGCACCTGCCCTCCCACAGTCCGCTTACTCATTCCCACGGCCACCCACGGCCACGTCAGCTTTGCTCATATCCATGTCACTCAACCTGAACTTGTCTCCAACTGGGTTTTCAGCTATTCTTAGGCACAAAGTGTAGCCTGAGGCATTCTGCACTCAGAAGAAACTCCAACAAAGGTGTGTGTTTTTTGGGGGGTGAGGGGGGTTGAGCACTGTGGTCACACTCTTAATTAGGGTGGGGACAAGAAAGACTCAATCCCACAGGCACACATCTCAGACCATATCAAAGAAAGGTATGTAGCCAACACCCCACCCCCACCCGATTTGCATGCGCATTTCTGAGGAAGAACTGAGAGCAGGCCAGGTCCCGTATCTCCCAGGAATAGACACTTGGAACACTCGGCTGCAGAGTGGCCAGCTGGGCATTTCCAGGACCTTGTCAAGCAGAGGCTTCCTGCCTCCTGTTGTTTTCGAATCAATGAACAAAGAGGGCTTAGGGGAGGTGCTATGAGCAGAGGGCATCACCCTCTGATGTCCAGAGTTCCTGGAACCCAGTGTCAACAGGTGTGCCCTGGCACAGCCACCATATGGAGAGCAGTACTTACTGCAGTCGCAGAACTCCCACAGCTCCCAAGGATCCTGGCTGCCCACCCACGAGTCCCCACCAGCTGCCAAAGGATCCTGTAACTAACTCCAAGTAAGCAGGCAACAGCGAGGGTGCTTCTGACAGTATCTTTGCAAAGGGACCGTGAAATAATCAGAATCTGAAGCCTCCAGACAATTCCCACAGGAGCCCAACAGCCAAGTGCATTTGCAAGATGAAAACATGCAGTCGGTGTGTTTCGCACCAACCTTCGTAAAGCAACAATAACCATTCCTAATTCCACAATAAACACTGTAATCCTTACCGCCGCTAGCATGAGAAATGAGCCCACAAATACAAATTTGGAAAGGGAAAAATAAGTTTGTCTGGAATCATGATTGCTTTGCCTTGGGGCTTCTGGATCCTTGCACTGAGCTAGCTTTAAAACAACCAATCTAGAATATTTAAAAGAAAAAAAGTTAAGATTATTAGAATAATTTCTTAAAATAATAATAATAAAAGAAGAGCTCAAGAAAATAAAACAGAAGATGGAAAAAGTATTACACAGAAGACGAAAACCCAATTCCCCACAGTAGAGTTGGCCAGAGATTTTCATAGCCCTCTGATCAAATCGCAGCTCCAGGTAGTACACCCTCAAAGCCTGAAGCTTTCTCACCATTTATCCTGTGTTCTGAAGGCCCTTTAGGTCGCCTCTGGGCATCCAAGTTTCCATCACCAAGAGAAAAATCTTTTCACCTAAACACAAGCCTCTTGGCCCTCATTAGGAATCTCCTTTTTCGGGCTGAGAAGTTCAGTCACATTGCCTTTCCACCCCTGGAAATCGACCACCAGTGGAGTTTGGGGTGGGGAAGGGACTCATTTACAGAAAAACCTATGAATTCGGCCCCAGTAAGGGCTTCCCTTTTCCAAAAAGAGCAACGAAAAAATCTGAAGGTATAAAGTCAGCAGAAGACATTTCAGTTCCCCCTGCCACACACCGGGTGTGCTCCACATCACAAAAATAAGAGTCACGCAGCTGCCGTTCTGCTGGGGAGCATAGACCATGACCGCTTCAGGCCGACTGGTCCCCCAGACAGCACCGTGGCTACATGTAGTGCTGTGCTTGCTTTGCACCAAGCTCAGGCAACCTGCGGATTCTACTGATTTAAATAAGCAGGGCCCTCCAGTGCCTTGATGAAGGCGTAATAAATATCACTGAGGAGATATGCAAAATTGTCAGCACTTGTTTATTTAGTGACCCCATGCAAACCGCATCCATGCCAGAATGAGGGAGCTGCTCAGCTAAGAAGGTAGGTCCCTCCTAATGGCTCGGAGCAGAGCTCACACCCAGGCATTGGTCCCTGTGACTTCTCCTCTAGGAGGCTTTCAGGGGGCCCTCTAACAGACAGGTGTTTATTTCTCAAAAGCCACCAGAGCCAGGCAGTAAGTTGGACACCACTTGGGACTGCTGCTCTAAAGGCTGGGTGGGGTTCAGAATAAGCCTGCATTTTCCTCCCCAGGGCACCAGGAAGAGGAATTTATCCCAGCCATCTTGACAATCCAGCTCTCTGAAACCACTTTCCATTCAGAATCGACTGGCTGAATCTCGCCACTGCAGCCACACAAGGCCATTTTGAAAGACAAAACCCTTTTTACCTGAAAGCACACGTGATACACTATTAATCACTCCAAGTAACCACAGTAAATATTTTTCTCTTTTGCTGCTGAATCTTCAGTATTATTTTTATAAAAAGACCCATTAAGAAGGAATACAAATAATTTTCTCTTTAATTGTAGCAAAACCAAAAACAAATAATTGAACAATAGGGATCCAAGCCTAGGGCTAACAAACTTACCCTAGCTTCTAACTGAAAACAAAGTCAGAACCGTTGCTGACACTCCTCACTTTAATGTAAAGAAGACTGTTTGTGTTCTAGGCCTCAGATAGCTGAGGACTCCTGGGAAAGTTTAGCTCAGGTAGGCTAAAGGATTATTCGAATCCTTGATTGAAACACTAATGCTAGTGTTCTTATAGTGAAGATCTGAGTGTCAAAGTTTTCAAACGTATTCTTTCCATTTATGGACAATGGCTGATTTTTTTCCATATAGGAAGAAAGAACTTGGGCTTTGGCCAGAATTAGACTTGACACGCTACAAAAAAAGGTTTTCCCACCCAATTTACGCTAAGTTGTAGTTTACTTTTCTTTTCTTTTTTAATGTAGGCAAACAGAGAGATCCCATATGCATGTCCATGTGGGCTTTCAATTCACTAATGTTTGAACTGAGAGGCCCCTGTAGCCCAGAAATACCAACATATATATTCTAGCAATCTGGATAATACCCAGGCAGAGGGGGGAAATGTGGTTTTAAAGAAGGTGTTGCAAACGTATGAGAAAGTGGAACCCCAGCTGAATTACAGTTTGATCTTGTCTATGAAACTGCTGGGATGGCCAAAGAGGAATAATGTAAGTCATGACTTTTTTTTTTTTTAAATATATCTTTATTGATTTCAGAGAGAGGAAAGGAGAGGGAGAGAGACAGAAACGTCAATGATGAGAGTCACTGATTGAGCCCGCAACCCGGGCATGTGCCCTGCCCGATCGCCTGGATCCTAGGTTGACGCTCAACCGCTGAGCCACGCCCAGCCGGGCAGTCATGACTTCTTGATGTCTCTATCAAAAGATCTCAAAGACGCTCTGACTCCATGTCTCTGGTCTGATTGGAGAGAGAAAGGGCACTGGCCCTCTCTGGGTCCCCATTCTAAGAGGCACATTCCCATCAGCCCCACAGAGCTCACTCATCAACCATAGGCAGGTCACTGGGAAAGACTAAGGAGGGCCACAGACACTTAGAATTTCCCCAGAACTTTAAGCAGTCCCAAAGGACCTGCAGGAAACACACTGATAAAGAGGAGCCGGGGGAGCTCCTAAAGTACATTTGGGGAACTGCAGAGGATTGTTCAGTCTTAGAACCACAGAGCCCCAGACCCAAAGGGTCTAGGAGCCAAGTGATCCCTGCAGAAATGAAGCCACAGCTGGCCTGGAATGGACACCCAGAGTGAGCGCACTCCTCTCAAATTGTGTTAGGCTGGAGTAGAGACCTCGTTTACCCCCAGCCCACTCTCATCCACCCAGTTCCTGCCCATGGGGGTCCCCACTCTGCAGGCTCAAGATTACATGGATTGTCCCAAATGTTCTGAATGTCCCACTCCATGCATGACCTTGGGCAGGGTCAGCCTAAAGGCCTGTAGTGCTAGGGTCTTCAGGCTCTTTCCTCACATGCACTGCTGCTGAGGCATCATTCCTCCAGGAGCTCTCAGCGCTTTTCATACCATCACCATCCTCCTTCTAAA
The DNA here is from genome assembly GCF_964146895.1 of Miniopterus schreibersii. NCBI lineage: Eukaryota > Metazoa > Chordata > Mammalia > Chiroptera > Miniopteridae > Miniopterus > Miniopterus schreibersii. The sequence continues at coordinate 9,530,546 of NC_138112.1, read as the reverse complement.
CCTCCTACAGACTAGAGACAGTGTCAGGGTAATGCCTCTTCTCTTGGAGACTGAAGTATGTTGAATGAATGCATGCCAAGGGGCCATGTGTTTCCTGGTCACGACCTTAACTCCCAGGAATTCAGAAATAACCACACTCACCTTTGTGATATTCTGTGCCTCACAAAGCCTTTGACACAAATGATTTCACCTGAGGCCTCACCACAACCTCTGAAGGCCGGGGAGGTCTTCCTCTCACCCTTTGTTTTACTGATGAGGAAAGTGATCTCAGAGATGTTAAGTGACTTGCCCAAGAACTGCACTTGTAAATAACAGTGTCATCAGCTAAACCCAGGACCTCTGATTCTAAGTACAGTCCACTTCTGCTTCGCTGCCTGCCTCCTCCCTACCCAGGCAAGTCATGTTCATTTCTCTGGGTGACATTGGAGGTAAGTCATCAAATGGTCCCCTGTCCAATTCTAACCCGCCTCCCTCCAGTTGTAGTCTGAGCTTGGATCACCCTGATTCAGTCTCCCTTGATGGCCAAGTCCCCCAAGAAATGGAGTTTCATAGCCTAAAGTGAAGAGAAATGTCCATGAGAAGCTTACCAGCAGTCTGCTGACATAGTGACGAGAACTGAGAGACCCAAACAATTCCCCGAAAAGTTTTATTTTTGGTGTTTTCGACTGAAATGACAGTGGATAGGTCCACCTGAGACACCAGCTGCATCGGGCCGCCTTTTACAGAAACTGGGGTCACTGGAGCAGAAAGGGCTCCCATCTCAGATGCATCATGTCCCAGGGTAGGGACAAGACCAGAGACCAAGCAAACCTAGAATTACAAACTATGACAGAGCTGCATCTGCTTCAGAATTGAAGTGTTCTAGCTTGTTTGACTTTTCTGGCTGGTTTCCACCTCCACTTGATTCAGTAGGGCCTAAATGAGCAGCAAGCTGTGGGCCCCAGTCTATAGGGGCTGTACAAAGAGGAAAGAGCCATGATCACTGTGTCTCCAATACAGTGAGACTTCTCTGGGGCCAGGCTCAGCCCACATCAAGATATAAAAGTAGCCCCAGACATTCAGGGTCCTTCCCCAGCCTAGGGATCCTGGATGAACCCAAAGATGTTTCCACTAGCTGACCCTATTCTGTCCTGGATAATTAGCCCACTGGGAAAGACTAGTACTAGGAATTCAGATTCTAAGATGAAAATCAGCTGGCTTCAGAGTTTCTATACTGAGTCTCAAATACGATATCCTGACATTCAAATTTTCAGGAGCTTTTGACTCAAACTACCACTGCCCTCAATGAATCAGAGCCCACCTCCATCTAATGGTGGATATATTTCATCTGGGAAGGAAAGAAGCATCTAATGCAACCCTAAAATCCTTGGCACTGAGAAGTGGTATGGTATAGTTTGGGACTCAAGCAGACATGGTTTGGAAGGGCTCCTACATAGCTTATCACTGTGGGACTCTTGGCAAATCATTTAACCTGCATGTACCTCATTTTCCCCACTTGCAAAATGAGATAATATCCATCTCATGGGATTATCATGAGGAACGTATAAAATTAACGCAGTTAAAGACCCAGGATATAATAGGTGCTCAGCAAGTGGCTGATTCTCCTTTGATCTCAGCCAACAATTTGTGACCAATCCCTCATCAGAGAAATACCCCTAGTATGGTGGCCCTCCTGCTGCATCCTCACACTGAATGTCTCTAGCCTCAGTACACTCAGGGTCCTCTGCGGGCAGCAAGGCCGCCTCTACCTGCCTTCATTGTTCTCCTGGAACTCATCCCTCAGATACCTGGGCCTGGTGTTCCCAAGCAGCAGGACAGCAGTGTTTAGGACACAGAGAGGGTCAGTGATATTGCAGAGAGACTGTTCAAATACCTCACAAGCCTGGACAGGAGACATCAAAATCCTGACACCGGCCTCTTGTAAAGATACCATAAGCTAAGCAGAAGGACTTCTTTCTTCAGACACTACCAGAGAATTAAGTCTGTGGCAGATTCGAGTTTTTAAATTATGACTCCAAGAAGGAGTACGTTGGAGATTTTTGAATAGCAGACAAAGTAAGGTGGCATGCCCTTATCCTGACATCAGGTGTGTCCCTTCAAGGAACCTGTGTGTATCTCTACACGATTAGGGACTTAGCCATGATTAAGGTCATAGTCATGGATACTCCTTCAAAGGGCTCTTCAGTGGTCAGAGAGGGGACTGTTATCACCTATTAGAGCAAGGCAGAGTTCTGGCTGACATATCGGCTTTATCGACAGCAGCAGGGATAAAAAATAGGAAGAAAGGACCCACAGGAGAGAGTAAGACCATATCGGAGGTGAACCAACCCAAGGTGCCCACCCAAATTCTATATCAAGGCAGCACCTGAGTGAGCAGTTCGAACAGAAGAGATTAATATTTCTTTCCTTATTGGATCAAGACCTGTTTCACGAATCTAGCATTGCCAGTCTGATATAGAACAGGAAAAAACTAATGATTAGGGAGCTGGAGGAGAGGAAATTCAATGCTTGTCCCTTGATTTAAACATCTAGTTTGGAATTTTCAAGACCAAAGAGATTCTTTTTTAATCCTCACTGAAGGATATGTTTATTATTTTTTAGAGAGAGGAAGGGGGAGAGAGAGAGAGAAACATAGATGTGAGAGAGAAATATCGATTGGCTGCCTCCCGACCCAGGATCAAACCTGCAACCTTGGTGTGTGCCCTGACCAGGAATTGAACCCACAACCTTTTTAGTGCATGGGATGACACTCCAACCAAATGAGCCACCCTACCAGGGCAAGACCAAACAGATTCTTACAAAAGAAATAAACTTTTCCTGAGACTCTCAGATATGGACCACTTCCTTGGAGGAAGGACTCTTCAAACCCAACATCAGCTGTGCATTTTGGGTCCAACCCAAGCTACCCAAGCCCCAAAGCTCATAGTAGCTTGGGCTACAGACTATATAAGTGAAAATAACCCTGATCATTGATTCATGATATGAGATATAACTGCCAGTCAAGATGATTTTTTTGCTAGGTCTCTGGTTTACTAACTAATGCCCCATGATGTGGGGAGATTCCCTTGCGAATGACACTGGAGAAGGTGTTAGACTATGAAGCCTGGGAAAGAAGTCACTCCCTTTGAGGAATGTATCCCCTGCCTAATTCACAAGATACCTACATAGACTGAAAGCATGATCTTCACAGCCTCAAAGCTTCACAGAGACCACTTTAACATGCTTCACACTGACTCACTTTTCTCTAGGAATGAGGTCCTTACCTTGGAAGGAACCAAGGACCTGAGACCAGATGTTAGGGGTCTTGTTGAAGGAGTATAGGATTGGTCTAGGTCAGGGATGTGAATCTGTGTAACCTAAAGAACCCTGGAATACAGCAATGGTGCTGGTAGTTGCCAATAAAGAGAAGGGAGCAGAGGAGTGAGTGAACAACCAGGGTTCTAATGCCCCCTCAAAGCTACTCCATTTTTATTTTTATATCAGAGCTCTGCAGTAGATTTTGTTTGAGTAAAGCAACCTATGACAAAAATGTAGTAGACATCAACCTAGAAATCCTTGGATTTTCTTCCCAATGCTTATACTTTATGTCCCAAGATGCCTCTTCACTCCCAGTATCCATGCAAAAAGCCATTTATTCTTGAGGCTTCATATCCAATGCTATATTGCTCCACGACACCTTCCTTAATTCCATCTTCACTTCCCTACTGCTGAAGGTAATTTATTTTATTAATTGAATTCTCTATTTAGAAATAATTCTTTTATTGGATGCATGCATTCATGGGGTGATAAAGGGATGGTTGACTTTCCTTGTACACCTTTCTTTCCTGAATTCACACTGCTTTCATTCAGCATTAAAACTTGCTTCTATTTTCGACCCTCTTGCCTCTCTTTTTTCCTTTCTTTTCCATCTCCCCAACATTTCTCAGTTCTGCAAAGTTACAACCACCTTTGGACCCTTTCTCTCTTCCAGTTAAATTTATGATTCTTTCCAGAGGATTAAAAAGTAATTCAGCTTTTCTTAAGTGTGATCAAATCCTTTTTGGTCCCAACACCTGGTCTGAAAATGACTCTGGTTTATAATGCTTTGGCTACTTGCTCTTCCCAGAAAGTGATACTAATGAAACCATTACTAAGAAAAGAGGTAGCACATTGTTGTTTCAGCTTTCGGTATCATTTGTGCTATTTTTTGCATATTCAAGTGTCATCCTCCTCACAGATAGATTATAAACACCTCAGTTCAATCTCTTAAAATAAAAAACAAATACAACTTTGCCAGTCAGTACGAGCCTTCACCACCACACCTTACTCAGGGAGTAGGAAATTGTGGCTCTAGTTCCAAGTTTGGTCACAGAATGGCCTGCTTAACCGTTAGCATTAGCCCTGATCACTAACCACTAAGTGAATGACAAGACTGGAAACACGCGTCCTTCTATTTCACAAGAAAAGCAGAAGGCAGAGGCCACACAATTATAACCTAGAATTTGCTGCATTGCATTTGTCCCCAACGGTAAAAGTGAGAGGGAATGGGAAAATAACAATAGTAACTAATATTTATTGAGTGATGACTGAAGGCGAAGTACTGCAGTGAGCACGTGCCACCCGCTGTGAAGAACCGCATCCCCACTGCACAGGGAGGAAACGGCCGCAGAGCAGGCAAATGGGCCGGCCAGCGCTGTGCAACCACTGAGGCATAAATCTGGGATTCACACTCAGGTCTGCTGCCCCCGAGGCTGCCCGTAAACCACTGAAGGCAAAGGAAGAGCAATGATGTCACTCTCTAACTCAAAATTAAACCCTACTCTCTACACCCTGCTTTCCACCCCCACTTACACACACACACACACACACACACACACACACACACACACACACACACAAAGGGATAGCCTGACTCTTCCCAGTCTTACCAGTTCAGAAAGAAGTGCATGCCCAGGAGGCAGAAGCTGTGGCCGCCAGCACAGGCTGCCACACCGGCCACACAGGACTCTCTCTTCTTGCTGCCCAGAGAACAGGCAAGCTGGGTTGTTTGGGGGACATTCTAGGTCCTTCCCTCCCTCTGAGCCCTGCATTGTGGCTAAAATATCTGCAAAGAGCCCTGTAGACGTACAGCAGGAGGGCACAGACATTAATTCCTTCAAAAAGGAAGCTGAAACGCATGCACCAGAAATAAGTTTCCAACATAGCGGAGGGCATTGACACCTGGTTCCATTTTTCTTTACTCTAAAATGCATCAAACATCCTTTTAAATTTTTTTGTCATATCAATATAAACGTATACACAGAAAAGTACATTAAAATATATATGGAATTCAATAAATTATTATTAACTAGATAAATGGCTCAAGGCACAGAATCCTGGAAGTTTCCCTCATGTTCCCTCCCAACGAGTCCTCTCTCTCCTCTTCAAAGTTTACAAGTATTATGGGTTCCAACAGTGTCTATTCATTTTTTGATTTTTAAACTTTACATAAAGAGACTAACCCAGTAAATAATTGCTTGTGTTTGTGTTATTTGGCTCCAATTGTTGGGTTCATTTATCATCTTACATGTAGTTGTAGTTTAACATTTTTATTGTTGTTAGTGCTTCATTGACTTATTATTTGGAATGGAGAGCTATTTGTGTGGTTACTGGTTTGTGGCCATTGTGATTAGTAATGTTATAAATATTCTTATATGTGTGTACTCTTGTACAGCCTCCTGCATTTCTGCTAGATATTGCCAGATTATATGTTATGTTCAAATTTAGTTAATAATGCCAATATGTTTTCTAAAATGTTTGAAGGAATGTTTGATCTACATTCATACTAAACTTAAATTATTAAAATTTATAGTTTTAAACATTTTGGTGAATTGTGATGTGGAATCTCATTATTATTTTACTTTCTATCTTACTGACGCTAATATAGCTTAATGCCCTTTTTATGAAGTACCTTTCCAAATTTCTTGCAATTTTTTATTAGATCATCTTACTGATTTATAATTGACTGTAACTTAAATTTCTCATTGATTTGAAAGTGTTCTTTACATATCTTGATAGGAGCCCTTCTTTCTTTATGTATAATGGAAACATCTTCCCCCCCACCCAAACTTAATAAATTTTCAAGGTATGAACAGACGTCTGCCAGCTGGTGCTGTTTTCTTTTTGCCATTGGTTCTTCATCTACGATGGAAGGCCTGTGCTTTTACCGTGAACACCCTCCTCAGCCCTGCGTGTGAGTCAAGAACCGTGGCAAGAAGACAAGACAGCTTAATAAGACAATATTCGGGGTCTGGGTCAGATGGTTTTACCTGCATGGGTGAATTACTAACTGGTGAGATCAGTTTTCTCATCTACCAAATGGAGCTTAAAACAGAACCTACCTCGTAAGGGTTTTCATTAGGACTGAGATAATACATTCTAAGCGTGGCAAAGGCCTATGGCTGCCACACCCACCACGGGCCCTCCCCTTCCTCACTGACAGCCCTGCACTGCGCTGAGCAGCAATGCGCCCAGCTAACAACTACACTGTTCTCCCTGGTGGTTAGGAGTGGCCATCAGGCGTTAGTTAGCAGAAGTTTTGTTTTGGGGAGAGGCAATGATAGAGAGGCATGATCTTTTTGCCTTTCCCTTTTCTTCTTCTTACGTGTCCAAAACACAGATGTGATGGCGGGAGCTACAGTGGCAACTATAGAGCAGCCTCGAGGAGAAAAGCCACGTGCCAAGGACAGCAGACCAGAAAGACAGAAGTAGCCTGAGCTACTGTGGGCGCTGCAGAGGCTCCATACAGTCCCGCACAGCCTACTATGGACTTCTGTTATGTGAGAGAACACATACCACTGTCTTATTTAAATCCACATTGTTTCAAGTCTCTTCACTAGCAACCAGATGTAATCCAGACCCATCCAACAGAATGTCTGGACCACTGCACACACGAAATAAGTACTCAGTGCCCCATAGCTGATATCTACCCCTATGAAAAGGACTGAAGATTTTCTGCTCATAGTTGTGCTATGTGCAAAAGTGTATTAGAAGCCAACAATTTCAACCTCCAGGTCAGTAGTTCTCACACTGACCACACATTAGAATCACCTGGGAAGGATTTGAAAATCTAATGCCCAGGGCAATTTAAAGAGAACCCCTGGTTGGGACCTAGGCATCAGTATTTCTTAAATCAACCAGAACCTTTCAATGTGTAGCCAAAGTTGAAAAGCACTGTTATAAGCAGATGCAAAAATCCCTCCTATTAAACTAAGGACTCATGTTTGAAAACTTGTATTTATTTTTTATTAGCACTCATGAAAGCTGAGCAATTAGAGCCGGAAAAGGAGTTCAGTCAGGTTCAGGCTCCTTGCCCTAAGCCAGGAAAAGGCAAGTCCATTTTATAGCTGGAACACTTGAGACCCAGAGCAAGGAGGTGGCTTGCCTAAGGCCCCACACTCATTACCCATGGACTAGAAAGTAGGATCCACATGTTCTGCCTGCAAGAACAATGCTTCATCCATAGCCTCATACAATCAGGACCACAGCGTTCAGAGAAGGCCACTCCATCCCAGGCAAGCCCACTCTTATCAAGCAGTTGTTCTACAAAAATGAGAAGACTGGAACGTTGCTAAATATTTCATAAGGGTGAAAATTATGTCAGTGATCATTATCAACTGGCCAACTTTGGTGTGGTGGCCCCAAAGTGACAAATTGATGGACATCTTTATTTCGTGGAAAAACAAACTTTAGAAATAAGTCAGAGGAAAATATAAAACCTAACATTTTACTTTGAAAAAGTTTAAAAGCAAATATTTACAGGACTTCTAATGAAGCGAATTAAATGTCCAGATATTTAGCTAATAATTATGAACAACCTTGGTTCTTTTTGTTCCTCACAACAGAACAGATTTTCAACTTTGAACTGGAAGAGGGCTTTTAAAAATCTCTTGACTCGTGGACCTTCTGGGTGTAGACTTGGCATTTTTCTTTAGTAAACAGAGAGAAGGAAGTAAAGTTCCCACATTGAAAATCATCTGCATTTTACCAGTTAATCTGTGTGCTTAGTAGATGTGTGTCACTTATTGAATCCCTGTGTGTCTTTTGGATCCTAACTGTCCTTATCAACAGAAACCACTGAATCCATAAGTAAACTTGGTAGGAAATAAAGGTGCTTACTAGGCTTATTAAGTAAGCAAAGGTGGCACAGAATAGAAATATTAAGAGGCACTCCACAAACCTGCATTCCTTCTTGTTGTAAGTTTGCCTGCGTTTGTGCAGGAGAAAGAGTTCCAAAAATTATATGTATAGTACAGGTTTCTCTTCTCTTTAACTGCATTTTTAACTGCCCAAGAAATAGTTGGCCATTTAGTGGAATCCTGGGGTGAATCCAGAGATATATCGAATGAGAATTCCGAGACCCTAATTTATCTGTCTGCTGAACATCTGCCGTGTTCAAGTTGTCTGAAAGCAAAGGCACATCCATAATGTAAAATTTGATAATAGTGATTCCCCCTTCCTGAGGGAGCACTGCAGCAAAGAAGCACCAAGGCTAAGTCTATGGGATATCAGACAACCAGCCAATTCAAAGAAAATCAGTCAGGTCTTCCTTCTATCATCAGGTAGATCTTTCCCTGACATTAGTGACCAAAAGCAGTTGTTCAATTCATTCATTTTCTGACAAGTGGTACTGAGTTCGTTATACACAGTTTCGTTGTTTTTAAAGAGGAAGTGAACCAAATCTAATTTAGGCACTGTGCAAATCATTTCATCGATTGACCGCAAGCTTAGTCTCCATTGGTGCTGGCATTGTGCGAGCCCGGGATACTGAGCGACCTAAGGACGTGAATACCAAAAACTACCCCAGTCCTTTTAGACCCAAGGTTGGCAAACTTTTCCTGTTAAGGGCCAGGTAGTAAATATTTTAGGCTTTGCAGGCCATGCAGTCTTTGCGGCAACTGCTCAACTCTCCGGTTGTAGCAAAAGCAGCCCCAGACAATATGTAAACGAATAGACCAGCTGTGCTCCTGCAAAAGTGTGTTTATAAAAACAGGTGTGGGGACAGATCTGGCACTCCAGCCATTGCATGCAGACCCCAGACTTAGACAGAGCCTTGGAAAACTGTTTGTGAGATCCTATCACTCAAGGATATTTTAATTGTGCCTTTTTAACTATTCTAATCAAGGTGTGGGAAAGGACAGACATGAAGGAACTTGTCATAACCCTGATCACTCAAGATGGGTCCACGCAAGTGTCGCAGGAGGGAAGGGGCTGTCTCCTCACTGTCATTACTTGTCAGGAGGCTTGACAACACTCTTTCCACCCTCTCGTTTAGTTCTCAAAAACCTGATAAGGCAGCGGTTAGAGGTCCCATTTTCTAGGTTCTTAAGACAATAAGGTTAAATAATTCAGTTGCAGAGCCAACTTTCAAACCCAGACTCATCTCACTGCATCACTCCCGCCCTTTCTGCTGCACTGTTAGTAGATGGCCTGAGCAAAGGCTTCTTGTTGGGGTGGATGTTAGTGCTTCACATCCACGCAGGACCTGCAGAGCCAAGTGCAGAAGCCAGGGGGAGAATCTGCAGGTGGAGTGACTTCCTTATGCAATTGCTCAGTCAAACAGAGTTCAAGTCCATGGATGGGGCTTGAAGACTTCCACTTCTGTGTGCCAGCAGCTCTGAGCTGATCTGAACCAAAGCCCATGTTCACATTTAGTCCACAAATGAGGGTCATGGGCCAGGTAGGGAGGAGGCAACAATTACAAAGTGAATGTTTTCTTAACCCTTTCCAGAACCTCATAGTACAGTCATTTCAGCTCGTGCCTTGAGGGTGTTTTCTGAAAAAAGAAAGTGCCTTTTCAGCACTCTTGGTGTCTGATTTCAAACCCTGCCCTTCCATCAGGTGATTCTAAGTGGGCTGACAAACGTTGCCCTGTTTTTACTGGTTTTCCCACAGGGTTTAGTCACCCAGGTTCTCTCAGTGCCCTCAACAAGGGCCTTACTTGGATCCAGGGTAAAAGGATGGGTCCAGTGTCCAGGACCTTTCCTAAATCCCTTTAAGGTGCCAAAGGTCAATTAAAGAGACTCTTAATTATGTGCATCTAGCATGGAGAACATTCACCCAGTTATCCCACTGACAAGCTTACAATGCTGTCTCCCTAAGGATGGGCTTTTGTGGCCTCTGACTTGACCTCCAATGTATGAGCAGAATACATGCCTCCAGCATCCTTTTTATAAAACTTCTAGTCTCTAAGGAGGAATTAAAGAAGAAAAAAATGTAGTGCGTAACCAAGAGGGGAGAATATTAATGCAAGGAGGCAACTCCTTTCTCAGGCACTGAAGCAAAACCAGAGCAACCAGCATCCCTTCAGCGGCATCTCAGCTTACTAAGGGGAGCTCTGCAGAATGGGTATTAGCTTTACCCCATTTTACATGTGAGAAACCTAAACATTTAAACATGAAAGGAGAGTGACTTGCTCAGAGTAGATAGTAACCAAAGCAGAAGTCCCCCAGGGGTTCCCATAAGCCCACTGACTCAGCTCTGAGTGTAAGGGCACAGGGACGCACAGCAGCTCCCAGTAAACAGTGATGTCCACCCACCCTCGGCCGCAAGGCACCCCCTGGGGCGGCTGACTGCCATTGGCCCCCGAAGGTCAGGGTCTTGCTCTACCCTCCTTCAGGTAGCAGTTGCCACCCATACTGGAATAGCCCCAGTTATCTTGAAAGGATTCCATAATTCTCAAACCCAAATTAGAATTCATTTCTTTTTATTTAAAAAAATTGCATCTAGCCAATATCAAACAATGATGAGACTTCACGATCTGAGAGATTTTGAAATCACTCCTCCATATTACACATTAACCAGCTCAATTCCAGAGAATTTACACAAGAAATAAAGGAACAATGAATTGGCGATAAAGTGGCTGTAAGTTATGTTTTATGTTTCAATCAATGAAGGGATATTTTCAGAACTTTAAGGGCTCCAACAGAATATCTTTTTGTAAAATAAATACACTCCCTAATTTATCTTTTTCTGTAAATGTAAATTCTCTTATATTAAATTTGCTTGAGGTAGGGCGTAGCTGAATTCATGAAAAGGCATTTTAAAAGCCTAATGCCTTTACAAAGACCGATAGAGCCATTTTGGGGTAATATTTCTTCCTTGAGGAAGTCCAGAACTGAGCCCCAATAAGGTTCAGCTCTTGTGAGGCCACTGAGAAAGGAATGCTGTAGATAACCTCTGTAATGATTTCAATTATTAATAGCACTAGTCTCCGTGCAGGCCCACATAATGGAAAATAAAGTTCACAGTTGTTCCGTCCAACTCCAGGGATAAACACGAAAGCTACTGACAGACCTGCTGCCCTTTCGCGCCGGGACACACCAGCCTGGCCGCAGAAGGGGAACGGTGCCAGGAGGCAGGCCAGGGAGGCGGGCACGGCAGGCCTGGCAAAGCCCGCGTCGGCCTCGCCCGAGTCTGCAGCAGCGAAGCACCCGGGCAGCAGCCAGCCAGGCCCCGAGAGAAGCAGGCCAGGGGGTAGCTCTTGGTAAAATAATCATGTAGAGATCTCCACGGCTTTCCCCTCCCAGCCCAAACCAATAGCACATTTGACTTTTGTCTTGTGAATGAATCATAAACTGCCCTTTCTTGGCCGCAGTGATTCATGCTCGCAGCCCAGGGACCAGCCTTCCTGCCCTGGAACTAGTTCGTTCCCCTCCAACCTGGAAAATCAGCATCACCACCCACAGGCTGCTTTCTCCACCAGGCTCCACCTCGCCCGCCTCGCTCCTCCCTGCTCTGCGGGCTGGGACCCGGGCCCGTGCCCCCCAGGCCGCCCCCCAGCCCCAGGCTCCCCGGTGAGCCCCCAGCCCCTGCCCTGCCCCTGCCCTGCCCACACGGCTCCCACAGCCTCAGGCAACCCACTTACACTTTTGCCAGAGCATGGCCTGCGACAGGATGTTGCCTTTTCTCTTTGAAGCAGACAGCTTGGCTTCTTGAGTGTGAGACCTGGGTGCGCTTTCCTCCAGTGTAGCCACTGTTCGCTCAGAGGCCGTTTCCTCAGCTTTTTAAAGGCCCAGTTCCCGCTGCGCAGGGCACAGCGTCATCACATCCTCCCACCCGGCGCCCAGCGAGGCTGCCTGTCACCCACCGTGCAGACTCAGAGGCCCTCGGGCCACAGACCACTTCACTCGAGGAGCAGCCAGCTGCAGGTGAACAGCCTGGCACAGAGGGCCTGGGCCCGTCTGACGTGGCCAGAGCGCCATAGGGGTGGTGAGCGGGCAAGTGTGTACGAGTGTGACCTGCGTGAGATGGATGTCACGTCGCCTGCCTCCCCACACAAACCCTGAGCCCAAAGGATCCCATGGAAAACTCTGGGTTTGCTGTGGTCCCTGGTCAGGCTTCTGCCACCAGGGTGTCAGCAGGCCATGGGCCCCGCTCAACGGGAAATGCTATCCCCAGGGGTCACTGCTTCTGCTTAGGGAGGAAACACCTGTAGCCTCTTCAAGCCTCACTAAACAACCCCCTCATCCTTTTAATATTGCTTTTCTATTTATTCCATTTTAAAACACAACAGCCCCTCTCCTTGCCCCCAGCCACCACCAAATGGCAAATTTTAATCATGCTTAAATACGGGGACACTGGTTCTGATGGTCCCTGTGCCACGGAGAAAGGCCAACCCACTCAAGGAAAGAAAAGAGAAGGCGCCGTGCCCTTCAACAGGGGCTGGTTCCTCAGGGGGAACCTGCAGGCCCCGGACGCACGGCCTCCCTCCCAGCGCCCACCCGCCTGTTAGCACGAAGCTTCTCCCAGGGAGGGAATGGGGCTCATCATCAGGTAGCGTTGAGGGTGTTAGGCTATGGGCTCCTTCCCGGTGGGAAGCTTCTGCCACTGTATACGTGAAGTCCACATGCTCAGGCCCCGGTGACCCAGAGTTTGGGGTCAAGATCACCTGGCGAGGACCCCCTAGGGCAGGCCTTGCTGCTGTGTCCCACAGCTGCCTCAGCCACCTTACACAACCTAGACTGGATCATGCCATTCTCCAGCTTAAAAGCTTTCACCTACCCCCTCCAGCCACAGAACTCTCACAATCTAGCCCTCCTCTAGTCTGTCTTTCCAGTCCCATCACCCCCCACCAGCCCTCCGCCCCCGCCACTGCTCCCCAGTGACTTCGAAGCTCCTTTCTCACACCCATGCAATGCCCTGCCTCTGACCCTGCTGCCCCCTCTTGCTAGGTGCCTCTTCCCCACTTCCTGACCTGAAAATGACCTCTTCGCTTTTCAAAGTCCAGCTCAAATCGTAACTTTTTTGTTGAAAAATGTTCTGACCCACCAAACCTCCTAGCCCAGAAACTATTAGTCCCTCTTTCCTCAGCTCCTGGAGCACTTTGTTCATTATATGGCAGCAAATTGTCATATGACTCTGTGGGTTCCTCAAGGAGGTTCCCCTTTGTCTCCCAGCACCTCACATAGGGCCTGGAGAGAACCTGCCCCTCAATAAAAGTTCAGTTAATGAAGTAATGGATTTATTAAATCACTGTCACTAATGGGTCGGTTTGAGGCAGGCCTTGAGAAATGTCCACAAAAATGACTCACTGAAAACAGAGAAGTCTATCTCCTGGCTGAGTTTTAAGCCCTCACCCCAAAGCCTCTGGATTTTAGGATACAGAGGGCCCGTGCTGTCAGTGGCCTGGCAGGGAGCAGTGTCACAAGGCCTTGGGCCACACTGAGAAGTATCCACTGGAAACAGACACACCCACCAGGCCTCGCCCGGTCATAGGAGATGCTGGTTCCCATCGAGGCTCTGCCACTCGCTGGCTGTGCCTCCTTAAGCAAGCCAGGTAGCCCTTCTGAGTTTCAGTCTCCTTGTTAATGAATTTATGAAATGAAGAAGCAGCTCTCAGAATGTTTCACCAGGTTCCTAGGGGATATGTGACCTCACGGCTCCCCTCACATTGCTCTGTATTTGGAGCATCTGTCTCATTCTCTCCAAGTTCCGTAAAATTAAGAACTTTCTTTTTTTAAATATATCTTTATTGATTTCAGAGAGAGGAAAGGAGAGGGAGAGGGAGAGAGAGTCATTGATCGGCTGCAACCCACAACCCGGGCATGTGCCCTGACCGGGAATCGAACCCTGATTGCCATGAACTTTTAAAAATCCATCTTTGTTTCTCTTCACTGGCCTAGCTAGCATAATGATTTCCATGAAGTAATAGTAATAATAACTACTTATTATGCATCAAATCCATGGTAAGCCTTAACTACATTATCTAGTCACCACAGCTCTGAGGAGACTTCTATCCACGTTGTTCAGAGAAACAAACAAACGTTTAGGAAATTTGATTTACCCAGAATCACAGGGCTATTAGGAATAGGCTGGGTGTCAGATCCAAGTTCATACGAGTGGAGCCAGAGCTTTAAATAACTACACTAATAGATACTCATTAACTTGAAATCAGTGAAAGCTGGATGTCAGCCATGTTTATTAGCAGGAACATAGGATCACTGATATTAAAACCTGGAGCAGATCAATAGAAGTGTGTATCCCCTGGGATAAAGCCCTGTCCTCTGGAAAGAGGGGAGCAAGAGGGCAAACCCAGAGGTGCTCTGACAAATCAAATCTTGCACCGTGGCGGAGAAAAAAAATGTCAGTGGGTAAGTCCACCACTGCCCTGCTGTAAACCTTGCCCTGCTGACAGCCCCAAAGCTCAGGAAGCAGATTCCAGCTCAGGGCTTCCAACAAAGACCTAGATATCAATGACCATCCTTGGACGGATACTTGGGAACCAAGACTTGATCAAAACAGCAAATACTTGCTAAAAAGGCATTCTCTGTGACTCAGAATCAAAAGTCAAACCACATGGCCTAGTTCAAAAGAAGACAAAGTGTCCATGTTTATGCAGTATCTCAAGAAGCAGAGAAACAAAAAAAAAAATCTGTAAATGCCATCCAGGTATCTCCAAATATAGCTGTGCTCACATGTTTAAAAAATTTTATATGCCAACATTAAAACTCCTAACATAATTCAGTCAAGAACACTGATCCATGTTACAAAAAGAACTCTTAGCTTTGCAAAAAGGATTCAGCACAGGCTTCATTTCTCCCTTCACTCAACAAATATTGACTAAGTGCTCCTTATATGCTACTAGGCCTTATTTTTCCCTTTTCATTTGGGCTTTAATCATCCTCTTTATCCATGGCACTTTGTCATCATTGGTCCACAAAAGGTCTCCCTCTTATTTATTCATTCATTCCTTTGTTCATTCATCATTTATTCATTCATTCATTCACTTACTTTCCTCTACGCCTTCCATGCATATTCTTTTTCCTGTCTCCACTCACCTCCAACAGTCACCGATCATTCCAATCAAAGCAACTATTCTCATCTGGTTGATAACGCTCCTTTTATTTGTAAATAAAGTACATTTGTATCCTGTTCTTACAAAGTGTGTGTTGTTTTGCACTCCTGGAGTTTTACTTGATGTAAGAGGCGTAGTGTCAGAGAGCTCACACCATTTCTTATCTCGTGGCTATGTTGTAAGATCCATCCATGTTGCTATGCGTACATTCCATCTGTCACTTCTAAAGGTTTGAAAGTATTTCATGGAATCCAGGCACTGAATTTTACTTAACCAGATGGTTCCAACTCTCCCTCCACAAAGCAAAACACCAATAAGCATGCTGATATGTATCCTTGTACAGAGGCGTGTGAAAATTTCCTTGGGGTTATATGCCCAGAGGTAGAATTCCTAGGTCAAAGAACATGCATCTGTAGGAGTTGACTGAATACAACCAGCACTCTCCAGGCTCCCTGCAGCAGCTCATGAGGCTTCCCATATTTCCGTTTCACCACCAGACTTGGCATCATCCAGCCTTCTAATTTTTGTCACCCAAATAGATGTAGTGACAGTTCGTTGTGGTTTTATTTTACATTACTACTGGTAACAAATTTGAGTATCTCTTCGTATGCTTGCTAACCTTTGGATTTCCTCTTTTCTAAAATTTCTGTTCATTCTTTTGCCAATTCCTCTACTGGAGTCGCTGTATTTTACTTATCGATTAGCACGTTTTGTATGTTCTACATGTAAAATTCTAGATAGTATCAGTTTTACTCAATGCAAATTTTTTCTCCTAATCTGTCATCTATTAACTTTATTTATGGTGTCCTTTTTTAAAATAGTTATACTTACATTATGTATATGGGCCCGCCTTTGAATTCTATTTTATTTCATTGATTTCATTGTCTGTTCTTATACTAACTCTTTACAGGTTTCATTATTATTTATTACAGTGCATCTTAAAATTTTAGAATAAATTTATCAAGTCCCTCAAAAAAAATACAACTGGAATTTTTATTGGTTTTTATTTCATGTATTGACTGCTTTAAGGAGGGCTGGTATCATTATAAGATAATTCGGCCCATTTAAGCATAGGATAGCTCCCCATCTATTGAGATCATATCCTGTTCTTTATTATTAGAGTTTTAAAATTTTCCCCACGGAAGTCTAGTGTGTTCTTAGATAAGTTAATTCTTTATTACTTTATTACTTAATTACTTTTGACATTGTGAATAGTACCTCACTTTTTATTATATTTTCTAGTTGGTTATTGTTGGTATAAAAAATTCTAATATATGTAAGTATATCTTATTTTTGGCAAACCTGTTGAACTCTCTTGTCTAATATATAATAGTTTGTCTGTAGGTTGTGATGGTCTTTCTGGATAGATCACCATCTCTTCTGAAAACAGTGGTGGTTTCATCTTTTCCCTTCCACTCTTGCATCTCTGTCTCTCCCTTTTCCTCACAGTTTTGGCCAGTCCTTGATAAACTGCACTGGTGAGAGTGGTTATCCTTGTCTCGAAGCTATGATGAAGGTAAATACCTAAAAAAAATTTTTAATATGAAATATATAAGATTAAAATTGCTCATAAACTGTCAAACAATAGAGGTAAAGAAAAACTAACACCTGGACACATTATAATGCAACTTAAAAACAACTAATACAGGCCTGGCCGGTGTGGGTCAGTGGTTAGAGCGCTGGCCCGCTCACCAGGGTCTTGGGTTTGATTCCCGACACATACCTGGGTTGCAGGTTTGATCCCTGTCAGGGTCCCATTGATGTGTCTCTCTCACATCAATGTTTCTCTCTCTCTCCTCCCTCTCCCTCCCTCCCTTCTACTCTCTCTAAAAGTCAATGGGGGGAAAAAAATCAATGGGGAAAAAATATCCTCAGGTGAGAATTAACAAAAAAAACCAACAACAACAAAAAACAACTAATAAAAAAAGGAAATCCTAAAAGCTTACTGAGGAAAAGAAGTATGTTAATAGCTGAGAAACAGAATTGTATTGATAGTATACCTTGCAACAGAAAAACTAGATGCAAACAGACAATTAAATATTTTTAAAGAATTGAAGAAAAGAACACTGAACCTATAATTTCAAATACAGCCAAAATGTCATTTAAATATTGTAACATAACAAAAGTATTCTCAAGCATTCAAGGTCTCACATTAAAATTGCTCTTGGAGGAAGCACTGGAATAAAAAAGGCAATTCAGAGGATGTTACAAAAAACATGGGAACAAAAGGTGGTCAAATACCTGGATAAAGGTTATTATGGGAATCTTCTTAAAGTTGAAAAAAAGAGAAAATACATTCACAAGAGCCCAGAACAAAATGTATAGAAAATATCAACACTGATTGCACAAGTCCGGGGGACACCATTCACGTTTTATTTTATTATTTTTTTTAATTTATGCAGGCCTGTACCTAAAGGAGATCAAAAGAAAATTGAAATGTAGCAATCTTTTTGCTTTATAAAGGGGAAAGATAGCTGTTGAAAAATTTAAGAAATCAAGAGGGAAAAATAAAAGTATGAGATAAAGGGTAACTGCCACTTTTGTTCTTACTATAAGAACAGAAATAGAATGTTTAATTTTTAAACCAGCTGAAGAAAACTGAATCTCTCTATGGAAACAGGAAAGGGGTATTAAAAAATACCATAGAGAAAATGGAAAGTAGAAATAAGGTAATAGGATAGTTTTAATAGTACAGCAACTATAATGAATATAAAAAGGTCAAACTCACTAATTAAAAGATACAGATTCTGGATTGAATTTAAATTTTGAAAAGACCCAACAGTATGTCGACTCTTAGATACAGTTAAAACAAAAAAGCCTCAGGTAGTTTTCAAATGAAAAACTGATGTATTCTTGATTTCAAAACTAAGTCAGGTCAGAACAAGAAAAGAAAATTATAGACCCATTTAATTTGTGAACGTAGATTCAAAAATCATAAAGAAAATGTTAGATTGCCGAATTTGATGATGTATTAAGAAATAATGTCTGATGATATAATAAATTAATAATAATAATAATATTGATAATACATTATAATAAAGTAGGATTTATTCCAGGAATGAAAGGATGGTTTAGTCTTAGTAATTGTATCAATTCATCACATTAAACTGTAAGATAAAAATTATGAAATTACCTCAATCAATGTCTATACATGTGATAAAATCCAATATCTATTTGTAACTTTAAAAAAAACCTCTTAGAAAATTAGGACTAGAAGAAAACTTTCTAGTTTGGTAAAGTTTATATACCAAAAGTCTACAGTGATGTATATGTATAATGGAGAAATTATAGATAAATTCCCTTTAAGAACAAGTTGTTCTATTGAATTTATGTGATTAATTTCTAAACATTTTTCATACAATTTTCAGAAATACATATTAAACACAAAAAATAAAACATATCATGTAATTGTGCCAAGTTCTGTTCTACACTTTAAGGATACAGCATTAAACAAAACAGAATATTGTTAGCATCATACAGCCAAATATTTGGTGTTGGGTAGACAGAAAATCCATATGACCTTTTGATGAATGATTTATCATAAATGCATATATGGACAGACTAGAGCATAGAAAAATTGATGGCTTACAAGTTGAACAAACCTTAAACTATAAAGATTGTCTCTGGCTCAGAAATTCAGAACAATTTGTAAAGTATCTAGAGGAAGACTCCTTGACCCTAGAGATGGGGCAGGAGAGGTGGGAGAACCTGGGTAATTTTAAAGTGGGGGTTCTGTGGGCACAAATGCATTTTCCTTGGCAGACAGTCCACAGAATTCATGAGAATTCCAAGGTTATGAACTACTATTTATTTTAGAGAAATACTATGATATCAAATTTTTACATAAAATCTTTACAAATCTTTACAGCTAGGACAATAGTGGGCCCCCAGTGATGGGATAGAATATCAAACCCCACTGCGGCCTGCAGGCCTTTTCCCACGTTTCCTCCACACACTGAGTCAGTTAAGCCCACTTCTCATCTCTCCTGCAAGTGAGCATCACTTCATTCTTCCACAGACTTTGCCTCTGGACAAGGCAGCAGGGCTGAGTAAAGGGATTTCTTAGTTTAGGGTCAGAGAACCTGGTTTGGAATCTGGCTGCACTGCTAACACCGTGGTCTTGGGTAGGTTGTTTAAACTCTCCTAATTTATTTTCCTCCTTTTCCAAATCAAAATAATAATAATAATAGTTATTGTTACTGTTGCAGTGATTAAATGCAGTAGCCTAGTGTAGAGTCCTCTACGTTCACTAATTTTCATTGTTTCATTCCAATCAAGAGACTAAATTCCCTTTCATTATTTTTGCTGTCAAAATTCACGCACAAGGGTCCCTGTCCCTTCAAGCTTTGCCAATTGTTCTTCTCCAAGAGGAAAGCAGGCCCCGCCGCCCCTGTCGAAGTGGCAGGTCCTGAGCAATCTCACCCTGGCCGGCTCCCACCCACCATCTGTGGACAAGCCTGACAGCTGCTCGGCAGGTCCTAATCTAGGAATGGGCTGATGGTTGGGATTTCCAGCTTTATTGTGCCTTAAATAGAGGCTATGGCTAGGAACAAGTAAAACGGAAATCACATTTCTTCTGATGAAATAGAGATTGCCCAGACCGAAGCCCGAGTGGCCTGGACGGATGCCAGTGCTAATAAGCTGGGCTTTATGGTATGTACCAGTCCTGTGGCAGGCTGGAGGGTGCCCAGCTCTCTTCACAGCTGCCTTTGAATGTCGCCTGATAGTAGACAGATGAAGTCCAGTCGTACTGACAACTCTCTTTAGCACAGGCAGCCAGAAAGTGTCCATGCCCCCATTTTGCCAAAGAGAGGACCATGGACCAGGTGTCTTTAATGATTATCTATAGCCTAAGACTGCCATACATGACCCTGGAAGATAGTTTAAAAAAAAAAAAAAAGCTTAGTGGTTATTACCTTCGATGCCCTCGTTGCCGTGGAGCTTTGGAAAACAGCCTTTGCGAAAGAGTCTCTAGGCTATTTTAGCCACATGTGGTCCTTCCAGGGCAAAAAGGTTTTTGGGGGGTGAGGGTATTTATTTGTTGTTTGGTTGGTTTGTTTGTTTTAATCCTCATGCAAGGATATTTTTTCCATTGCTTTTCAGAGAGAGTGGAAGGGGGAGAGAGAGAAACATCGGTGTGAAAGAGACACATGGATTTGATTGCCTCCCAGATCTAGCCTGCAGACTACAACCAAGGCACATGCCCTTGGCTGGAATCGAACCTGGGATCCTTCAGTTCGCAGGCCAACCCTCTAACCACTGAGCCAAACTTGCTAGGGCCATTGAATAATAGTCTTAATTTGATAGTTTCTCCTTCTTGTCACCAACAGTACCTTCCCCCACAGCCTGCACAGCTGACAGCCACCTTTGAGAAATACGTTTCATGATACTTGTACAAATGCTTCTGAGCCCTCTGTGCTGAGAATTAATTTAGATGTTAGGGATACCAAAGTGAGGAAGACACAATCCCTGTGCTCAAGCAATTATCACCGGTGTGAAAAAATCTGATTTTTTAAATAATGGAAAATCCCATAAGAATTTCTAGAGAGTGGCTCTCATCCATATTACATAGGATAATTATTATAAAGAGATAACCCTGAGCCCTACTCTCAGAAAACCTGACTCAGTAGGTCTGGAGTAACCCATGACTCTGTTGGTTGGTTATCTTCAGTAAAAAGTTAAAAAAAAAACAAAAGCCCTGGCCATTTGGCTCAGTTGGTTGGAGCAGCATCCCATACACCAAAAGGTGGTGGGTTCAATTCCCAGTCAGGGCACACACCCAGGTTGCAGGTTTAATCCCCAGTCGGGGTGCATGCAGAAGGCAACCTCTGTCACATCGATGTTCTCTCTCACCCTCTCCTTTCCTCTCTCTAAAAATTAATAAACATGTCCTTGGGCGAGGGTTTAAAAAAAAAGGAAGAAAAAAAAATTCAAGTGACATCACTTTGAGATTTAGGAAGCACTAACCTAGGCAATCGAGAACGAGTCCCTTTCTTCTCAATGTCTCTTTTCCTATCTATCCCCTTTCAACACTAATTCATTGGAATGCCCTAGAAATCCCTGATTTAGAAGAAAAATAATCTCCAGCTTAAGTGTAGCGTGGAAGATCCTTTGTCTGGCTAAGCACATAACCTTTATTTCCCACACACAAGAGGCAGCTTGGCACCATGAGTGCTCTGCGCCCAGAGACAATCCCTTTCCTGTAGTCTCCCTCCCCCCCACCCCCCAGACGAGTAGTGATCAGGTGACTCAGTGGCCTGGCACCACTCTGCATATCCATGACTCAGACCACGCAGCCTCACTGCTTCTCTGGGTAGCATTCAAGGACCCCCAAGTGACCAGACCTAACAAAACAATAGACATCGGGGATGCTGTTGGCCCCGCTTTCACTCGAGCAACAGGTTCAAAGGAGTAAGGTGAAGGGAGTGTGTCCAGTGACTGAGTGATGCATGTCAATTACCCTTCCTTCCGGAAATGCAGCAACCTCCTGCCCTCCTTCCTGGAACACCAAGCCCTCGGTGACTCAGGATTCTCACCAGGTCTAGTTCGTGATTTTCCAAACACTATGGAAATAGGCATTTCAATAAAGTCAAAGTCCATTTCCTTGTGAATCAAAAGTTTAGTTTACTACAGAAAGGAGAAGGCTCCTGCAGGTCAAGACAAGCCTATTTGCATGCGTGCCATGCTCCTGGGCCACTTTCAGTCACGGGTGGAGCTGTAGGCCGGGCAGCTGTGCTGCTTTTTTTGAACTGACACTTCTCTAATTTGGAGGGAGGGCCACTTGAAGGTATGAGCAAAGCTGTAGGGAAGGTGAAAAGGAGACAAAATGTAAGCGAAGGAAGAAGGAAGGGAGGAAGGCAACTCAGAAATTGAGACGTTTTGAAGATTCAGAGGAAAAAATTGCTGCCTCCAAAGACAAAGCAGTTAATTCAATGAAGCAGTAAGTCGATGTGAGGTAGGTGTGACCACAGCAACAGCAGAGAGAGGAGAGAGCCAAGCCTGGCCTCCGAGAGTCCAGAGACAGATACTGACAGTCAATCGACACCTGAGTGTCCATGATGTCCTGGTCCAGGCAATGACTTGGCCACCAAAGTATACAATGCCCAGCGCATAGTGAAGACTCTAAAATGGTAGCCATCGTTGTTGCTACCATCATTGTTGTTCATAATCAATATGAAAGCTTTTGACTTGAACCCAGTGTAGCCCCCGGTCTCTGCAAGAGAAAGAGAAAATGGAAAAATAGGGTCAGAGATGTAAGGCACACAGTAAATATAAACTGATTGGCATGAGTACTTGTTTCTATGAAAACAAATCGCCGTTATTTAGCACAGTCCACAAATAGATACAGTCAAACTATGGAAAAAAAAAGGCAGGGGGAAGGAGAGGGAGATCAAAATCCTTCCAGAGTTCACATGCACAGTTTGCAAAGCCAACAATAGTCAGGATTCCCGGCCAATTGCTATATACCAAGAACTGTTATAAATATTTTGCACATATTATTTCATTTAATCCTCATAACAAGGCTTTGAAGTAGTAACATTTTACAGACGAGGAAACTGAATGAGAAGAAGCTCATAAGAAGAGCCAGGGATCCAACCCGGGCGATCTGATTGCACAACTCTTTCCTGTCCTTTTTTTTATTTTAATCGAGATATAATTGACATATTTTATTATTTTCAGGTATGCAGCACAATGATTCGATATATGTAGAGAAATGATCACTACAATAAGTGTAATTACTATCCATGACCACACATGGTTACAATTTTTTTCTTGTGGTAAGAACAGCTCTAGTCACTATATAACACTACCTCCCCCCACAAGAGAGTTAAGTCCCACATCCATCCATCCATCCCCCATTCACCTCTCCATCCATCCGTTCATTCACTCATCCATCCATTTACTCATTCATTCATTCATCTATCCACTCATTCAGCAAATATTTGACTGTTATCCGACTATCTGTATCTGGCACTGAAAATATAGCAGCCAATCAGGAAAGTAAGGTCCCTGACTTCAAAAGTTCACATTCCAGTGGGAGTGGGGGGAGTGGGAGGAGAAGACACATCACAAATACCACCCCACCAGAAAAAGGAAAGCAGAGGATCAAAACATATCTCTCCAGATAAACACCTTGAGGCCCCCAGCCTTATATTTCCACAGGGCACATTCATATTATAGTTAATAATACTATATTATATACTTGGAAATTATGAAGAGAGTAGATCTTAAATGTTTTCACTACAAAGAAGAAATGGCAATCAATAAATGATAATTATGTGATGTGATGGAGGTATTAGCTAAGGCTCTGATGGTAATCATTTTGCAATATATAAATATGAAGTCCATGCTTTGTACACCCTAAATTTATACGATGTTATCTATCAATTATATTTCAATAAAGCTGGGGGAAAATGCAAATACTGAGGATGGGGGCAAGAGAGTGAAGATAAAGAAAGAAGAAAGAAAAAGAAAGAAAGGAAGGGAGGGAGGGAGGGAGGGGGGAGGGAGGGAGGGAGGGAGGGAGGGAGGGAGGGAGGAAGGAAGGAAGGAAGGAAGGAAGGAAGGAAGGAAGGAAGGAAGGAAGGAAGGAAGGAAGGCATTTCTAAAATCCTAGCTAAGGAAACAAAACCATCAATGGCATTAAACCTGCCTCCACCAACTTTGGATAAGTTACTTATCTAATCTGGGTACATATAAAATTTTTGGAAGGATTAGATTCGTTAATATGTCTAAAACACTATAACAGTGCCTGGAAAACAGTAAGCTTTAAAAGGGATAGCTTTTACTATTACAGTATCATGGATGGACTTGCGCTTGGGCCTCAGAGAAGTCCTGTGGTACCGCCTGGATCAGAGAGGTATGAGAACAGGTGACAGAGTGGTGGTAGATTACATGACATAGTCACCTAGATTCATAAACAACTACAGAGATTGCCAGAAGAACAGAGATATCACTGTGCGCTGCTGCTGTCTTGATCCCGCCAGGATTCCTCCAAGTCCGTGCTACTATGGCACTGTCCTGTTACTTCTCAGGAACCAGGTGACTCAGTCATAGTATGTAAATGACAGTGAGTCACATAATCTAATCTAGGCAGCTATATGTTCCCATCTGTCAGAGGCTGAGATACCAGCTTGGACTGATTAGATTGACCAAAGCAAACGACATCAAACTTTTGAACACCTGGTGCTGTCAAGCCCTCCAAATGTCTCCAGGCAGCACCAGCAGCTGACTGGATCTCAGTTCCCATGGAGAAGCAGATGCTGAAACCAAGAAGTACCTGACTGTGGGTCCCTGAGAGGCTGGTCACCTAGAGAACTAAATATTTGGAGATCTTCAACATTAGCCCTAAATCTTGGATGCACCATCAGACTCCTAGCAGAATTCCTCATTAGTCACTCCCATCTTTGGGGGCAGCTGGGCAGGGTTGCAGAACAAAGTCATGGGATGGCTCCTAAATTATTCAAGTAAGACCAGAGTGTCTGAGGTCAAGCTTGGGAAGGAACGCTCCAGGAGAGGGTGACTGACCAAGCGAATGGATCCATTCCCCATGTTCCACCTCACACTGCAGCTTTGTCCCCCCCGGGAGCTCTGCCACCCCTTGAGAAGCTTCCTCCAGGCTTGAACTTGAACTATTTCCTTAGGAACACTCAGCACATGGACACTGGCAAAAAGCAGTTAAGAATTTGATCTCTGAAATTAGATCTAGGTACTAATCCTGGTTCTACCATTTAAAACGATGCTACCTTGAGCAGGTCACTTGACACCCTGTGTCCCGATTTCCCCATCTGTTAAATAATTGCTCGCCAGGCTGCTGTCAGGATCAAATCAAATACTGCCTCAAAAAAAAGAGCACCACGATGCCAGCAATAGTAGATACCCAACAAATATTGACCGTTACATTACTAAACACAGCCAGAGACTATGCTAGGAATGAGCTGAGAACACCAGGCGTGGTGAGGAAGTCAGCGAAGCCCAGCTTTCGGAGCTTGCTCTAGCCAGCCAGCTCTTTCCGATGGTTCCAAGGTCCTGCTATTTCCATACACGATGTTCTAGTTAATGCGAGATGTGCAACCCACCTCCACTGCCTCCTCATTTCTACTGTTTGACTCCACGTGGGCCCATCCCAACTCCTCCTCTGACCCTTGCGCCCCAGCCCCATGCCTGGTCTGAGAGGCAGGCTCCACCCCAAGGGACTGATACCAGGAATGGTGCTGTCTTGTCATATTACTCCCACCCACCAAAATGCAGTTATACCTGCATTGGCCCAACAGTCCTAACTCAGTGGAAGAGCCCGGCATACTTATAAAAATCATTCATTTCACATAAATGTCGATGAGATCCCATGAGGTGTCCTGTTCCCATAGGACCCTTCCCCTTGGAAGCTGTTTCATCAGGTCTTAATCTCCCAGCTCACGGAATGTCTCACATAGTGAGGCCACATGAGGTGGCTAAGGGAGAAAGCTGAGCAACCCAAACACAATGGAGAATCCTTCCAGGAGCCGGGTGACGAGGGGGGTGCAGGCCTCAAGCACAACCAGGAAATAAGGAAGGAATTGGCCTGGCCAGGTGGTTTGGGAAGGGCTTCCCAGCAACCGTTCCTGCCATCTTCCAGGTGCCCAGGGGCTCTACTGCAGGTGTGGTCAGGATATGTGCCAGGGGAGGCTGGCTTGGGATCCTCTGTGGTTTCCTGCCTGGACAAACAAATCCCGAAGCCCTAGTGGACTGTCGCCTCCGCTGGGCCCCTCAGGCAGCGCTCACACTAGCCCATTGTTCTTCCTCAGCTGGCAACTCTGGAGCCCTCACTCCCCTCCCTGCCCCCAGCGACCCCCACAGAGCCTCAGCAACTTTGCCAATGGTGAGCAGGTCCTGGGCTCACTGTTGCCACCTCAGTGGGTGCCACAGAGTTGGAGTGCTCAGCAAGTCCCTTTCCTGTTTGGGGGACATTCTTTCAAGCAGGGACCAACACAGCATGTTGTGAAAAGGTCATTCTCTTGACAAAGATTTTCAACTCATTTCTGCCATCAGAATCTTTTTTTTTTTTTAATGAATTATTAGGCAGATCCTCTAAAATATAAAACAGATAGAACACCAACTCCAGTGAAAACAGGGAGGGCACATAGGCTGTCTTTGGGTGTCTGGCCCTGCGTGCAGGCAGCCCCTCAAGCATCTCCAGGGAACACCGACAGTTAGAAATGCTCTGCCCATGACATTCCCCTTTCAGTTCATCCTGCTGACTAATGTTTTCCGGCCAGACTACGGCTGTGTTCTCTCCGGATGGCCCGGAACCGATGCTGCTGTTGCAGGTCGAGGTTGGCCATCAAGTGACAACTTGTACCTGGGACTTGAAGGCAATTCAGAGCCAAGTCTACCCTTCAAAAAAGTTGAACTCCTGCACAAGCAGATTGTCTCAGTGCCAAGGGGCAAAGAGTTGGGGCTTCTGGTGCGTGTGACTTTAGAATTGACCCCTTCTGTCATATGTAACATCCCAAAATTGCCTTGGCACTTAGGTGATGTTCTAAAAACCAGAGCATGCCGAATTCTGGGTGACCTGTCAGAGTTACAGGAAACCCACTGTGCTCCCCTGAGGCAGTGCCAGGGCCCCTCTGCCCCCAGAATCAACCCCACAGGCCTCTCCAGCCAAGTCCACCCACCTGCACCCCTATTTTGCTGTCGTTCCAGAGGTGAGGCAGAAAAGTGACCCCTAATTAAAATAGGGACATTTATTGCTCCCTTAATCTTTGCTAAAAGCTACTGTACTGTTTTATTATGTCTGAGGTTCAGCTGACTTTCCCTGAAAATCAAGACAAATTGAAACCAAGAATGTGGATCCCACCACATGGCAACTACTCATACCAACACCCCACCTACATCAATGATGAGTCATTGATCAGCTGCCTCCTGCACACCCCCCACTGGGAATCGAGCCCTCAATCCAGGCATGTGCCCTGACTATGAATCAAACTGTGACCTCAAGTTCATAGGTGGACATTCAACCACTGAGCCACACCAGCTGGGCCTTCCTCATTTTTTGACAATTAATCACATACTGCTTGAATTTTCTATGAACATTTCAGTGTTTTTGTTTATTTCCATAACTCCGTTGTTAGTTTCTTGTGGGCAAGGACCAAGCTTTCCTAGAATTCCCCAGCACTGTGTTTTATTTTGTGATTTGCAAATGGCCAGTGTTCAATTTAGCATTAGTTGACTTACACCATTGGTCACGTACTCTGTATGTCAAATACACAAGCATTCTTTGAAGGTCGCTGCCACAGATCTGTTTCATTCAAAGAAACAAAACTAGGGCTGAGAAAGAACAAGAGGAACACACATTTTAATCTCATAATTTCTTAGTTCATTTAATATTTTTCCTAAGCAAATATTCATTAGTTTAGTCTGTATAAACACACGCCTTCTGTCTCCCAGTACCTCCACTTCCCCCTCCAACCCGCTTTCCAAAATTCAGCCAAGAGATTTATTTTTCATGCAAATCTATCCTTTCCTTCCACTGTTTTAAACCCTTCAGAGGCTTCCAATTGCCCTCAGGCCCTAATCCAAATTCTTCACCTGACTTCCTTGGCCCTCGGGGATCCGGACTTGCTGCCTCCCTAACCTCATCTGTGTCCCGCTCCCCTGAGCTCTCCTGGGTCCCACATATTCAGTTTGACATTCCTAAAACTTCTATACCAAGCTCTCTCTCAACTCCAGCACTCGCACAGACTCTTCCTCTGACTAGAATGTCCTCTGCCCATCTTTCCTTCCCTCCCCTTCACCCTTTCACCTGGCTGATTCAGTTTTCAGATTCAACATCACTCACCCAGAGAGGACTTACCCGAGCCCCAGAACTGAGATCACAGGAACCGCCAGGCGCTCACACAGCACCCTTTCCTCATCTCCTCTTCATCAGCGCCATTCTCTCCTGTTTGTTTTCTCTCTCAGATCCTGAGACTAGGGACAGTGTCCCTCTTGTTCATTGGTGCTTCCCCAGTACCAAGAACAGTGCTAATCGAACAGAACTGAAATGTCCCCACATTTTGGCCAATGTTCAGGACATCTCCCCCATAGTCGATGCTTCAGGCCATGAAGGCACTACCCTTCAAGTGAGTGCTTTGGGACTACTGTTTCGAAATAAAATTTACAATTAAAGAGCACAGTAGCATATACAGATGCTGTATTATAAAGATGTTCACCTGAAACTTACATACTGTTACTGTTAACAAATGTTGCTCCAAGAAATTTAATTTAAAAAAAGAAAGAAATACTATGAAGAAGAGTTCCATGGCCTCTAATTTAGTCCAATCTAGCTTAACAAATCAAATTGCTTCCCTTACCACACCCTTATGTTCTGACTGTGCCCTGTCCACCAGCCTCCCTGTGGTCTGTGGATTGGGGGCAGAAGAGGAAGGAAGAGGGGAGTTATCATCACCAACATAACCACCACCAATCAGCACCACCAATCATACCCACTATGTTGTGGCCACTTTAATTAAACCTGTCCTTCCTACTGGAAGAAAAGGTTCTAACACTGGTGATGGTCTGTGAATCGGAGACAGCATCGGTCGATCCCCAAGTAACCAGAGATGGCTTTATGGATACACAGACTAGCCCACCACTTATGGAGTGTGGCTTCAGAGGGCACCCCTGCCAGCCACCCACACTTACACACCTCCTGACCAAAATGTCCCAGTTAGACCCTGTTCTTTTTGCTTAAAGCAGTGGTTCTCAAACTGCAGTGTGCATCAGAATCACCTGGAAGACTTAATAAGACAGATTGCTGGGCCCCACTCCCAGAGATACCGATTCAGGAGGTCTGGTTCAAGCCCCAAAATTTGCATTCCTGAGTTCCCAGGCAATGCTGATACCTCTGGTCCAGGGACCACACACTGAGAACCTCTCACTTAAACCAGGAATGGTTTTCAGCCCGGCTGTGCATGAGAATCACCTTGGAGCTCTCCAAGCGTACAGTCTGAGCAGGCCCTGGGCTTCGGTGTTTATCAGTGTGCCACCAGTGATGCTGATGCGCGGCCCAGGCCAGAACCACGCGCAGGTGTGTAGGCCTCCTTAAAGGCCATGGCCCCTTCTAAAGGGCTCACACTTTGAGGTGGAATCAGTGATTTCCATGCTAGTGGGAATGAGTTCCCAAGCTTTTCTGAGAGATTTTAGTGGAAGGAAAGGGGATGGGTGAGTACTGAAGGCCCTAGACAGAGGGACATATATGGATGAGGCACACCAAGGGGAGGGAAACTGAGGCAGCCCAGAACCATCTTTACTCACTTTACCGAGAGGGGTGTGAAAGCCCTTTGCAGGAGGATGCTACTACTGTAGCCACTTCCTTTAATTCTAAGTCTCACTGACTGTGGCTAAGACCCTGAAAATGGATGGCAGGAACCCCACAGCTGGTCAGATATTCTGACTGAAGACCTGGATCCACTTAGTCTCCCCTCAGGGGACAGCTATGCACTGACTTCTGGTGCACTTCATTGTCCAGGGAGGTCGTGGGGAGCACTTCCACGTGGAGCTGGTCATTGGTACTCCCCTGGTGTATAGGACTTGAGTGGGACTTTGAGCTCCATTCCTTTTCCTAGGGGAAATGACATATCTCTTCAGCTGCGCATACTCAGGCGTGCATTTATTTTACTGTCTTTTAACCCCAGTTGAAGAGAATGGTGGGGGTGGGCAATGTTTTTCTAGCTTCTTCTCCCAAACGCCAGCTATTAGTTCTGACTGTCTCTTGAGAAGGTAAGACCTACTAGCTTAGTTCTTTCCTGGCTTTAAGCCAGCCAAGTCTTCTAAGGGAATTGATCTTATTGTTCCTGGAACAGTATAGTCTCTAAGAATGAACTCCAAATTTCACATAGAGTTTCTGGTTTCAAACTATAGCATCTCCAGCCCAAGCAGAGCCTTGCTAAACTGGGAGTGAGGCCTCCAGTCCTCAGCTGAGGAAGAGGCTGGAGGATACCGGGTCCTCCTGCTCCCCAGTTGCAGGTGAGAGCTGGGTGGCAGAGGGTCATGAAGGTGTTTGCAAAATGTGTCCTTAACCCTGTGGTGTCCTAAGGATGGCCTGAATACAGGCCTTATTCCTGACCTGCAGAAAGGAATGGAAGGTCCTGCACTGTTGAAAGAACTGGGATGGGGTCAGGGAGAGATGGTACAGACTCCCTGAGTTGTTGGGGAGATCAGACAGAGGTATTTATAGGAAAAGAGCCCTTAGAAGCAGGAGGCCTAGGCTCCCTCTAACTGGCTGAGCAAACTCAGATAAGTGGTGTCTCCTCTCTGGGCCTAAATTTCTTCACGTATGAACTGAGAAGGCTCCACCAGATAATTCTTGTATTTTACCTATGACTCCAGTTATGTGAACTGAATTGTTATTGAGTCATTTACTTTAAAATCCACACAATAAGCAGTTGTTACAACTGTATTAAACTTAAAAAGTATTTCATTTGCAGTACTGGATTTAATTTACAAGTAACAAGAACTTTAGATTTCCTCCAAAGAAAACACTCCCTCTCTGTGATAAGAATTCATGTTAAATGATGAAGGATTTTCTAAACAAGGTGCTGTACACACAGATTAAATCTATGAACTTTTACGTTACATAACTTTAAAGACACTTAAAGGGGAAATAATATGATTCCTAAAGCCCTTAATCCCAAAGGTAGGACATAAAAGTGAGGGGAAAAATCGAGAAATAAAAGCAGCCTTCCTCCAGGAAGTAGAGTTGACGCCCCTCCCCTTGAGTGTGAACACAGTGACTAACTTCTATCACCCAGAGCATATAAAGGGGGGAAATGACAGCCACAGAGAAACCTGGCAGACACCTTAACCAAGAGGCCAGAGTCAACACGACCAGTGAGAGGTCATCTTAATGTCATGTATCCCTGATAGGACACTGTGAGAAGGGGACTTCACCTCTGTGTCATTCTTCCCTCCTAGTTCACAGCCCCTTTGTAATAATGAGAAAAGGCCATCAAACTTCAATTCAGGGGCATTCTACTAAGTCCCTAACCAGCACTCTTCCAAACTGGCAAAGTTTCAAAAGCAAGGAAGACTGAGAAATCGCCACAGATTGGAGGAGGTGGAGACACGACGCTAAATGCAACAGGGTGTCCTGGAGAGAATGTTGGGACAGAAACAAAACATGCATGGAAAAACTGGTGAAACCCCTAGTGAAGTCTATAATCTAGTTAATAGTGTCGTACCAATGTTGATTTCTCAGTTCTGATAAACCTACCAGAGTTACATAAGATCTTAACATAAGGGGAAGTGGGGGAAGGGTATCCAGGAATTCTGCGTGCTTTATTTTTGTAACACTTCCGTAAATCTAAAATTACTTCAAGATAAAGAGCTAAAAAATAAAAGACTGTACCTGGGGTGGACAAAGTATTTAATGCTGAAAATGTGTCAACCGGTGATGAATATGGCATTACTCTTTGGATGAATGATGTATCTTCCCAAATGTAAGATTTAAAATGTGTACATTATTAAACCTGAATTAAAGGTCAAAAAACCGTAGCATCTCTCTCTTTCCCTCCATATTCACTGAGTTACACTGTAGTCAGGGTGAGGCCTTTTCTGTCTTGCTCATAACTGTATCCTTGTTGCCTCACTCGGAGTACGAATGAATGGACGAATGAATGATGCTATTCTAGCCTTTGCGCACAGATAATTAGATAAACTCCATCCCTGAATTCTTGGATTTTACAACCTAATAAGATATATTTAAGTGTTTTTATATATTAAACATTTATATTTTTATTATGTATTGTTTACACATAAATCTGAGAAATCTAAGATTTATATGTAAAATCTAAGAATATGTGTACAAAATATACACACACATAACCAGGTAGAGCACAATAACACTATTAAGCCAACCTAAGGAAAAGTAAATTTATGTCCACAGGAATTTTTGCCTATTTTTTTCACCGCCGAATCCTCAGCCCCTAGAACAGGTTTGGCATTAGCTGACACTCAACAAATATTTGTTCAATGGATAAATGGATGAGTCTCCAGTACAAGCCAAGGGGATGCCTTCCAGTTCCTTTCGGGTGAGTGTGTAGGAAGAGTGGGGTTGCTGCAGAGAAGCATTCAATCTCCCGGCCTTAAGGCAAGTTGGCATGTGCTGTGTTTGTGCTAAATGTTCCCCCGAGATGCCTTCAAGATCCTCCCACTCTGCCTTCCACGGCCTTTCAGAATCCACATTGTGCACAAAGGTCTGACTGTGTTTTTATCCAAAGGCAAAAATAGAAATACCACATCGGAAATGTCTCCACACAGCCATTTCCACATTGCAGTTTGTGTTGACTCGGTGAAGAAATTCAGCGGAACTGAACACCCCTTTGCAGAGTGGAACTTCACCTGGGAGCCCCCAAGCAAAAACTGTAGACTAAGTCCCTTTACCCTCTGAATTAGCAAGTCAACATCTCTCCAGAGAAGGACTTCTGTTGTGGGGTCCTCAAGTGGTATTTCTGTCCATCTGCTTATGAGCTTTTAATTGGAGCATGGCTCTGGACACAGCATGGGTAATTTCTCTACTTCAGAAACCCTCAAAGTATCGCCTCGAGTAACAAAGATGAAACACAACGTGTACACAGAAATCTGTCTGGGAAGCGAAAGGTAATTAACTCTGCTTTTTATGCTTCAGAATCGCAGCCTCAAACATTTCTGTTGTTCTCTTGCAGGCACTCCCATTATTACGGACCAAAATTGAAATGAAGCATCTTCTATGACAATATAATTAATGGGGAAAAGGGAAACGATTTTATTGGGCCAGGGTCTCCTTACCTGCGTTGTTACCATTGTTATTATGGGAAAATGGAGAGAACTCGGTGGGAGAATTGATCTCTGGGACAGGCCCAACAGCTGCAGAGGGGGCGATTTGAGATGCACCCAACAGTCCACCCAGCCCAAACTAACTTTCTTTCTCTCCCACCACAGGTACTAAAATTGTCAGCATTAATTGTTAGCAAGTCACTTCCTTGTCTCTGAAAAGTTGAATAAAGATATTATCTGAGTGGGATGACAAGGAGAGCTCGTTATTTACCAGATTAGCCAGCCAGTCATTCAAGAAGATCCTAAGGGAATGAGATACGGGATGACGTACTGGTTAGATTATGACAGGGATGGTAATGATGCTGATGATGGTGATGATGGTGGTGATAATGGTGGTAGTGGTGGTGATGACGATGGTGATAGTGGTGGGAGAGTATTGGTAGAACTAATAATGATAGAAATATACCATTTCAGAAAAATATATTTATGTACCAGCACAGTGATAAGCACTCCGTATTATTTCAGTTTATTCTCACATTTGCTTTTATAAATCCTTTTTTTGTAGATGAGAAAAACTAAAGATGAGATTAAGCAACTTGCTCAGAGTTACCCATCAAAGATTTAAAACGGTGCCCTAGCTGAGCACCCTAAGTTTGTTTCGAGGGTTAGGAAGCAGTTTCAAGGTCCTGCAAAGGAGTAGAAAGCAAGGCATCTTCTGACTCAGCCCCTTTGCCTCAAGCGCCCTGTGCTCATGTCTCAAGGGGTAAAGACCCCAAATTGACTTCTCTGCCACCTCTGATGAAGAAATACATAGGAAAAGACAAAGACATGTCTTGGTGAACATGGATAAAGCTGCTGGGTGAAGAATGTTCTTTTACATAGAATTTTCTTTTCTTCCCTGGGAAGGGAAGACAGGTTACCCACGCTGGGTACAGTGTCCCTAGGAAAACTGAGAACTTTGAGAAAAATACCAAGCTCTGGGGTGGTTACAAGGTTGAATCGGACTCAGGCATCCACCCAGGAGACTCGCAGCCCAGGTGCGGGTGCGAAGCCCACATACAGAGAACTTGGATACTGGGGCCAGCCTGCTCCTTTCAAGTGCTGCTCTTCCTCTAGCTAACTTCACATCTTAAGCAAGTTGCTCAACTTCTCTGTGCCTCAGTTTCTCATCTAGAAAATTTGGAAAACAAAAATATCTACCTTGTGGAGATACCGTGAATTAATGCATATAAAACTCATAAAACAGCCCTGGCCAGTGTTGCTCAGTGGTTAGACTGTTGGCCTGTGCACCCAAGGGTCTCGGGTTTGATTCAGGTCAAGGGCACAGACCTCGACTGCAGGCTCGATCCCCAGCCGCGGTTGGGGCACGTGAGGGAGGCAACCAATCGATGTGTCTCTCTCACATCAATGTTTCTCCCTCCTCTCCCTCTCTCTCTTCCTCTCTCTCTCCCTCCCTCCCTTTTACTCTCTCTGTAAAAAGCAATGGAAAAAATATCCTCAGGTAGGGATTAACAAAAACAAACAAGACAAAAAAACCCCTCATAGAACAATGTCTGTACTTGGTAAGAATTTAGTAAAAGTTAGTTATCATTATTACTATTATCATATTATTTTTTATATATTATTAAACACATAGTATTAGTATATAGCATACCATATATACACTATATATAGTTATACCATGTAAGTATATACTCTATAGCAGATAGCTTATATATAGCATATTATTATATGTACTATTATTGAAGTAACTATATATTATTTTTTAAATGTTATGTAGTAACCCCAAGGAAAGAGTGATCATATCCGACAAGACAAGGGGGGTCCATGAAAGATATAGTTATAAACCAATGTAAGAGTCATTTTTGTTGAAAGCTCAAAATATGTTAACCCCTTGATAAGCATTATCTAATGTAATCCTCACAAAACCCATGAGTGGATAATATTTGCCACACTTTGCATGAAAAACTAATCCTCAGAGAGGATAGGTAACTTGCAAATAGTCCATACAGCAGATCACGATGGGGCTAGGTTTGCACCTGGATCAGATGGCCTCCAGAGTACAAATTCCTAACCACTGCGCCTATTCTTCAGGACACATGGTTTCAGACGTAGATCAGAAGGACAGGGAAAGTGTAGTGTGTGGGGATTAAGATAGGGAGGGACATGGAGGCCTCTATGGGCAGCAGACAGCGCTGGGCCAAGGGGCTCTGTCAGGGCGAGTGAACAAATGCTAAAGCCCCTCCATCTAGATGGGTGCCAGGCTCACGTAATACTTAGCTTTCCTGTCCTAAGCCTCCGGGCTCACCTTGTAGATCAGATGGGTGTCCCGGATGACAAGTGGAAATGGTTGTGCGATGTCACTGGAGCTGGAACCACACCTGATTGATGGGGTGGTAGGAGATAAGAAATCACCCCCTTCTTCTCCTCTCTCTCTCTTACACTCTCCCACTTCCTTTTTCGTCTAGGCTGCTGAGATACAAACTACCACGACCTCCTCAGGGTCCCCTGCGCCTGACTCACCGGCCTTGGGAAGAAAGACTGGGAGGGCAGAGACTGAGGTGCGCCTCGGGGGGGGCTCCCGGCAGGAGTGAGCGGGTGAGCAGCCTCGCTGCGGGGAGAACCAGGAGCTTCTAGGGACTGGCCAGGCCAGGCCTGCATCCCCCAGGAGCCGTCCTCAGCACCCTCACCTCCACCACGAGCGAGAATTTCAGACAAGCCAGGACCGGTGCGCAGCTGGGGCCCAGTCAGCACAGAGCCGCTGTTCCCATTCATTTCTGCCTGAGGCTGGGAGGTGCAAAGAGGGCCTGGCCAGCCTGGACGCTCTTCCCTCACCAGGAAATTCAGCCCTATGAGAAATTATAAAACTCCAGTGACATCATCGCACGTGCGTTCATTTATCCAAGAACACTTACTGAGAACACACTATGTGCCAGGCACATAGTAGCTACAGAGATAAATAGAATCCCTACATTCTAGCGAGGGAGGCTTTCCAGTAAATATGGAAGACAGTGGGCTTCATGCTTGATAGAGGAAGCGTGGGTGCTATGGGGGAACACAAGAGGGGCACCCAATAGCCAAGGGAGGGTGGATGGGGTGGGGGGGGTGCCCTCTGAGTTGAGTGGTGAAAGGTTAATTGGGAATGAGAGCTAACGGAGGCCAGAGGCAAGATAATACCCTTTCGGAAGGAGGGTTTATGTAGGTGTTCGTCAGCTGTAGCTGCAGGGAATGAAGGCATTCCCATGCAGAGGCCAATACTTCCTCTATGAGGAATGGAAGAAGTGGTGCAGGTTTTTAAATCACCCCTTTAGTGGATAGTGGATGGAGGGAGCTGAAAAAGGAGCTGACTAGATCCATTCATGGGCTCGCCCACGCCAGAAGTCTCCCCCTAATGAGGGATCGGGCCGATCTGATGATTTCCTGTCTTTCGGATGGCTACAGAAGAGACGCTCTGGGTAATGGTAGGAAAAGTGGTTTTATAAACAATCTTATGTAAATTACTTCAGTTGTTCAACCCGTTTTACAGATGAAGAAGCTGAGTTATACAGGGACCTAAAAAAGGTCAGGGTCTCGGCTAGTGGAAACAGTGGGAGTCAAGCATAGATCTCCCAACTCTAAATCTTAAGTTTTACACTGTGAGTCAGGACACAGCCCTGGTCTCAGGCCTGCTACTAACCTGCAGTGGGATCTTGAATTAGTCATTAACTTGGCTAGGCCTCAGTTTCCTTATTTGTAAATGAATCAAATCAATGAATCTTTCTGAAACCCTTTCTTATTCTTAGTTTGTAGTGTCTTAGAAGGGAACTTGTACCATCAACTATCCCTCACCCCTAAGTGTTCCCTGATCAGAGATTCAAGAATTGCCACTTGGGAGCCAACGCATGAGCCCTCTAAGCCATAAATGAGGCTTTAATGGGAAATATTATAGATGGCTTTTCCTGCATTTCCATAACCCTATAAGGTTTGAAAATTCTCCTAAATAAATTTGCCTTAATAATTTATTGACCTAGAATCCATGCAAGAAAAGATGGTGTGTAATGAGTAGAAAAAAACAAAAATATGCCCTACAACCAACCAATTGTGTGCCCTTGGTCAAGGTCTCTTCTCCTCACACAGTCTCAGTTTGTTCATCTCCAAACTGAGGTGGTTGGAATAGGTGATCATTAAAGTCCATTAAATGTCTCCAATAAACCTGACCTCATATAAGCAGCTGCCTCCTAAATATATCTACTTGATTTTCTGGTAAGCATTTCCAACTTAACATGCTACTGGCCCATGGACTACACTTTGAGTAGCAGGAATGTAGAGTATGTAGCATGCATAAGTTTGTTTATCATCTGTCTCTCCCAAATAAAATGTAAGCTCCATGAGGACCAGAACTTTGTCTGTTTTGTTTACTTCTATATTCCCTAGCACTTATATCACTGATCAGCACAGAAGAGATATAAAATAAATTTCACTGAGTGAATGAATGAGGGAATCATGAGTACATGTAGCAGGAATGGTGAGAACCCCAGAAAACCATCTACTAAAGTCCTAGGAGTTGAAGTGGAATCCAATGGGATGATTTCCTGAAGCAGACAGAAATGCAATGAGCCAGAGAAGGCAGCAGGGGTAAATCAGTTCAGCTGCATCTAGTCATTAGATTTAAGAAATGAGTTGGGCCAGCTATGAGAGGTGAGGGCCAAGAGTCAGGGACTGTAATGAACTGGAAAGCCAGAGAAAGTGCAAAAGAGAAGTGAGAAACTTCAAAAAATATTGCTTTAGTCATGACTGCAATGTTCAAAGCCTACTTAAGCTGTGGAGGTCACCTGTGACATCAGTGCACTGCTCTGGTTTAAAGGCACAGAGTTAGAAAAAACAAATTCATTTCAGCCCACCTTGGAACTACCTAATTTTAGAACCTAGGAAACATGTTCTGTAATGTTTACTATTCACTGCATTTGATTTCATTTGTTCTAAATTTCTTTCTTTTTTGCTTAAAGGTGTCCCATAACTCAAGTATTTCAGGATAATATGTTAATTCCATGGTATTTTGTCTACCACATTAACACCAATGTGGCTTTTCTGATGATGATGATGATAACAATGGTGATGGTTATACCCATCTTGATTTGCAAAAGGACTTGAGGCATTTTAGAAAATAACAACAACAATACATAACATGCATGTGATGCTTACCATGTGCCAACCACCATTCTAAGGACTTTATAGATATTAGCACATTTAACCTCCCAACAATCTTATGAGGCAGCTGCCATTATTGCCCCCACTTTATACAGGATAAACTGAATCCCAGGGAGGTTAAGTCCAAGATCACTCAGCTAGCAAATGGCAACAATGAAACAAAAAATAAATTGTTTAAGAACTAAGTCATAAAAGGAGGAAAAGGCTGGCACATGGAAACTAATTAAATCAGGAAACTTAGGGGGAGAAGATGCTAAAACTCAGCACAAAACCTGACTATGAGCTTCCTAGCAACCCAGGGGAAAGGAATAATGTGATGGATTTTAGCCATAGGTGACCTCTGGCAAACTGTAAGAAAGCCTTGTGAGACTAGACCAGAAACATTAAAGGGGGGTAGTGGGTGTGAGCAATGGTGCTGCTCTAGAGAGCAGAGTCCAACAGAGAGGAAAGAGACCGAAGTGCCAAAAAGGTCAGCAACAAGGGTGAGTGAAGTAGAGACTAGAAAGATGAGGTAGGAGGTTCCAAACACAGAGAGGGCAAGAGTCAGCGTAAGCAGTAGAAACATAGTAGGGTTGGCACTGGAGGAAACCTGGGAAATGCAGGCTTCTGATCATAAAGTCCTTCAGTGCCTTGCTATTCCTTGAACCAGTAGCATCTGCACCACCTGGGAACTTGCCAGAAAGAAGAATTTCAGGTCCACTCCGTTCTCCTGAATCCAAATCTGCATCTTTAAACAACAGCCTCTGGTGATTTGAATGCACAGGCAGGTCTGAGAAGCACTGCTTTAGCATAGACTTTGCTGAATTTCCACATAGCAATAGACTCCAGACACACACCAGCCACGCCATATTCACAATCCCTTTTGATCTTCAGAATATTTATACAATAAAGATCCTTTACCCACAGTACAGATGAGGAAATGAGGCCCACGGTCACAGTCACACAACTAAAGAGTGGCAGAGCTGGGATTTGTTCCCAAACCAATGTGCATCAAATATAATGTTCATTGACATTTCCGTGGAAATCCATCCTAAGGGTCTGAGAAAGAAGTGGCCTGGCCAGGACATTAACAGAGAAGCTGTTACTGGCATGTATCAGTGTGTCACAGTGGACAACAGAGGAAGGCAGTGGTGATGGGAAGGAAGAGGGCAGATGTGGGCAGGCGGAATTGATGTCCTGTAGGAAGACATAACCAGGGCCTCTGGGAGCGTTGCAAAGTTGGCCCTGAATCCATCTCAGAAACAAGTCCTTCCGACGCTGTCACAGGGGAGGTAGCTCCAGCGTGGCTGTGCCCTCCTCTGAGCACCGGTCCCCTGCCCTCCCCCGGCTCAGCTGCTGCAGTGCTGTCCTTCTGTTCCGTTCTTTCAGCAAAATGTCAGTGTGGGAGCAAACCGAGAGTGCACTCTTTCATGTGCCTATTAGTCATGTACCACTTGTAACAGCTCTTGTGTGTGATTGGTGTGTGTGTGTGTGTTTTGTATGTTATTTAACTTTTCCTTTATTTGTGGTTGATCTCCCCACACAATTTTTATTAAGTTCCATGTGGGCCAGGTCTGTCTTGTATTTAATCGGATTCCCCAGAGCACAAAGCAGACACACAGTGTGTCTTTGAGGGGCTTTTGGTGATGGATTGCCCCTTCCAGAGTGCAGAGGCAGCCAGCCTTTCCCAAGTCCTCAGGCCCCTGCAGGGAGAGCAGTCAGGTCGGAGGTGGCCAGGCCTGACAGTTAAGTGGATCGATCCCCACCGGCTGGCCAGAGGGTCCCAGTTAACCTCCCCATCCTTGGGACCTCCCCGTCGGGGCTCAGGGAATCCCTGGTGTGCCTCACCCTCCGCTTTCATCTTCGTGGGAAACGGCAACATCACCACACGTGGGTGTGCGGTGTGAAGATACAAGGTGGGGTTCTCACCTGGGCAGCCGTTTTGCTGTGTTGTTTTCCTGCCCCTTCCTGAGGAGATAAGATCTGGACAGGCTTGTGGTTCTCTCCCACTGACTGTCAAAGGCAACAAGAAACCAAGTTCCCATTTCTCAGGTGCCTCTCAGAATCGCACCCCATTTCAATAGCTGTAAGCAGCAGAAAAGAAAACGCAACTTCCCAGAACACAAGGAAGATCAATGCCTCTGAGCTTCCCTTTCTTCTCAGAAGATCTCCAGGCAAAACTGATTTGCATGGGCTGCCAATTCAGTACCTCACAGGGGGAGACTCAGCCTGAGGTTGCTGGAGAAGCTGCCACCTTCTCCAGCCCCAGGGGCTGGGGGGGAGACCAGTGCTTAAAAGAGAGCTA
Organism: Miniopterus schreibersii; assembly: GCF_964146895.1. Classification (NCBI taxonomy): domain Eukaryota; kingdom Metazoa; phylum Chordata; class Mammalia; order Chiroptera; family Miniopteridae; genus Miniopterus; species Miniopterus schreibersii. The sequence goes on along the minus strand of NC_138112.1, from coordinate 9,489,990 downwards.
ACTGTGGGGGTCATTGGGGGGCCCTGGGGACAGGGGAGCACGCTGCTCTGGAAAGACAAAAGAATACAAAGTCTATACCCTTTGAGAGGGAGAAACAGCTAAAAAGCATAAATGTCTATGCGCCCAGACCCTGCTTCCTACCTGGCTCTGAAATCAGATTGCAGTTTCAAGGGGCCCTTAACACGGACTAACTCCCCCGGAGCTCAGGTTGAAGTGGGGGTGGGGGCCACCTGCCTCAGCTTCAGTGCAGAAGGCAGAATTAGCACCCTGAATTTCCATCACTCCAAGGCTTCTCCCTCCCCATTCCTCTCCAGACGCCCTCATTTTACATGCTCGTAACACCAGTCATCTTAATGCCAAAGTTTGCCGTGAGGTCAGAGAGAGTGAGCGAAAAAGACAGCAATATGTAGAGGGCTTGAAAGGGCAGAGGTAAAAGAATTAGAGAGGTTTCCTTTTACTTAAAAAGAATCATGCCTTGCCTGGCCTGGTGTGGCTCAGTTGGTTAGGACGTCGATCCGTACACCCAAAGGTGACCATTTCGATTCTCGGTCAGGGTACATACCTGGGTTGCAGGTTCGATCCCCAGTTGGGGCATGTGAGGGAGGCAGCCAATGGATGTTTCTCTCTCTCTCTCCTTTCCCCTCTCTAAAAATTAATGAACATGTCATTGGGTGAAGATTAAAAAAAAAAAAAACCTTGACAAATTTCTCTTAAAAAAAAGAGAGAATTGTGCCCTCCTGGCCTTAGGTCCCAGAGGTCAGGCTGGGGGTCTGAGCTGGGGGAGAGATTGGGATTCTTTATGCATCTCCTGGTATGAAAAATGTTGGGACAAGGAGGCAGGTATGGCTTGTGGCCCCATGTGACCTAAGGGCGGCCGTCCAAATGGCCAACCCAACAGCCTCCTAAGACAAATCCACATGAAACAAGTAGAGAATGTGGCCTTTAGAATGGAAGTCCACTGGTCACAGAGTCAGAAGGGCTGGATGTGCAGTCCTGAGGCAGGGGGAGGGGATATAGGGGAGCCAGACACCCAGAAGTTAGAAATACAATGGAATACGGCAGCTCCTTTGTCGTTAAGTTTCAGGATATTTTCCATTCTGGGCAGCCTAAGATGTCTAGCTATTAAGGCACAAAAGCTTGGAGGGTATGGGGAAGGGAAGGCTTGGGTGTTACTGATGGTATAGCTTGGTTGGGGATACGAAGTTGTATAGACTGAGTCTATAGGGACTCTGTTGGTTCCTTTCTGAGCCCTTAGATAGAAAGAACCGAGTTACCTTCTCTCTGTCTCTCCCTCTGCCCTGGTCATATTACACTGAATCCTAGGTTAGGTGTGCCTCTCACTGGAGACCTCCCAGATCTCAGGGAACTCTGGTTTCCTGAGGTCAGAAGAACAGATCTGAGAAGCCATCAGTCATGCCCATGGAATGAAATAATTTGGGGTACTTCAGGGAGGTCCAGAGCACCCCTTGGTTCTAGTTCAATATCCCAGCACATCCTGAACCTCCCAAAAGGCTCAGGGCAGGACACTGTGACTAAAGCCTTGACAAAGCCATCTGGCCTAATTTTCTCACAGCAGAAAGTGAGTAATAGTGGTCCTCAGCAGGACTGAGATACTGCGTACGCCTAGCACAGTGCCTGAGCAGCTCAAGTGCTCAATAACTAACAGCCCTCCTGATTATTTTTATTCCTGTTATCATGGTCTTTCTCCAGATCAGGACTCTCACTGGCCCTGAAGTGAATTCTCTTAGAGCAGATCTTCAAGAAAGCCAGTCCCTCAGCCTTTCCCAAGCCACAGTGAGCTCTTGAGGATGTCAGCGTGCCCAAGCTTTGCCATCTGCCAGGTTCGCCTGAGGGGCTCAGGCCCCGTGCAGCCAGAGGGCAGGCCTACATTTTAGACACAATTTGGTGACTCCATCAACTCTACCTTACACCCCTGGGCCTGAACCCAGCTTTTTTATAGACTGAGAAATTAACTACAAAAACATGCCCTTGCCAAAGTTTTATCAACTCTGCTTGAAGGACTAAACATGATATTAACCAGCAGTTCTGACTAGGTTTCTGCCAGTCACTGCTTCGCATGGCTGCCTCGCCACCTTCTCTTCCGCTTCCTCTTCCTGTCATCTCTTTGCTGATCTGGACTCAGCTTGGTATTCTTGTCACATGGTCATCGCCCAGGTGAGCTCAGTTCAGCGTGAAACAAACAGCTCATCTGAAGGCCCCACAGCAGCTGTAAGGGAGGGGCCAGCCCTCCTCAGTGTCCTGTCCTCTCACAAGTGGCTCTTTCGGTTCCATCTCCCAACAGCCAGGCAGAAAGTGTTTTCCTCTAACTCCTGGGGCCCTTGACAGGGAACATCAGCTGCCCCTAATTCTTTGGGTGTTGGGTGGTCGGCACCCACTCCCTCGTAGCACTGTCTGGGGGTCAACCACTCAGCAGTAAAGCACATCTGACACCATGTGTTTTCAAAAGGCTTGCATGTTTGTTATTTTTTGAACTCCAGTTTTAGATCCCTTTGGGTGTTCTCTAGAGGACAGCCATGCTGACTTGGCATTGAACCATCCCCTCTCCCACGCTCCTCCCTGCTCCCCAGCGTCTTGAATCCCCGTTGAACCAGCTGCCAGTCTGTGCATCTGAGGCTTTTTCGTGTTCTTGAGCCATGGGGTGTATTTTATAAACACACGGTCAGTTTACACTGCCTGGGAACTTAGGGGCTTTCCTCTCTACGGGAAACAGCTGTGAGGAGCTTGACCAACCTTTGCTTTGTGGAGAGTAAGATGTCGCTTCTGATCATGCAAGTGGGGCAGGTGCACTGGCTGGGTTCCTGTTGTTATGCCTGAGGATTCTTCCAGAAACACTAAGAAGGGAAGCTCATTATGCTCTCCTCCCTCGTTTCCAGTTCAATTGCTCCTAAATGACTTTGCATAGCACAAATCTCATATCTGTTCATCTCCATGCTGTCTGCCAGTAGCACCTTCTACCATCTGACTGCTGTGGGCCTATGAGGTCACAGAATCATGGAATCTTACAGCTGGAAGGGATTTCAAAAGAGTCATTCACTCAACAAGCTAGATGAGCACTTACTATGTGCAAAGTACTGTGCCAGATTCCGTGTGTGGAGGAAGGTAAACAAGACCAAGTCTCTGCCTTTGGAAGCAACAGACTTCTAGCTCTGCCAACACCTCCATGAAGCCTTCCATGACCTCCTCAGGTAGGCTCAGGTTGTTTTCCTTTGAGGTCCTATATCCTTCTGCTAACCACTATCATGGCACCTGCATGCTGCTGTGAAACGAGCTTTGTGTCTTTCTTCTTCATAGCATGTGAGCTTCTAGAGGGCAGAACTACCCATGCTGGGTGACAGTGACATCCTGCAGCTCATAAGGTTTTCATAATGGGGAAATAAGATAAGAGGACTGCTTTCTTTATTAGCCACCAATAATGGCAGATATTTGGATAAATACCCAAAAAAGATGAGGTTGGTGGCTGCTGGAAGAGAAGAGAACTGGAGAAGCCAGAGGGATACCACCAATCTTGAGACCCCATGAAACCAGTCAAAATGGGATCATCTCAGCCACTGCTCTCTTGGTCTTTCTGCAAGCCTCTGCTAAGTCTGGAGAAGGTTGTATTCATTTGCTAGAATGGCCACAACGAAGACTGGGTGGTTTAAACAACAGATATTTATTTTCTCACAACTCTGGAGGCTGGAAGTCTAAGATCAAGGGGTCAGTGGGATTGGTTTCTTCTGAGGACCTCTCTCTCTGACTTGCAGATGATTGCCTTCTCCCTGTATCTTCACATGGTCTTTTCTCTAATCACCTCTTCTTGTAAGAACACAAGCCATATTGAATTAGGGTCAACCTATATGACCTCATTTTACCTTAATTACCTTTTTTGAGACTCTATCTCCAAATATAGTCATATTCTGAGGTACTGGGGGATAGGACTTCAAAATATGATTTGAAGTAGGGGTTGGAGGGAAGAGACAAAATTCAGGGGGCTCCTGATAAAAGCCCCAACCAACCAATCCAAGATCCAAGAAATAAACCTGTGATTATCTCCCTTCTTGGCTGACTTACAACTCTGGAGACTGAAAGCTTCATCCAGCCTTGGTGACCAAATGTACCCCTGTTTTGCCATCTCCATTTCCTGTGTGTGCTTCATCATCCCTTCTTCTCCCCACATCACCGGTACTACCTGAGGTTTCTGTAGTTGAGCCAGAGGCAAGAGAAGGTGTCAATGTGGGGAAGAAAAAAAAAAATGTCTCTCTTGGGACTAGGATGGTAAATAACATCAATGGAGGCAATTTCCAAGGAGAACTACTGGCTTGCTTCCCAAGCTCATAAGCAGAACATAGAGAAAAGGTCCAAATGCCCTGGCTAGATGGAGGAGAGCCAAGCCACCAACGAGCACCAGCAGTGGGTTGCTGACTGCCAGCCAGAGCCATGCTCTGCTAGACAGGAACCAAGATGGAGCAGAGAGAGAGACCTGGCAGCAGGACGGCCTTCCTCTCTGCACGGCCCCTGCTGTTGGCTTATGCAGGGTCATGAGTCCTTAGCAGTCTCAATTCCCAGGGTTGTTCTTCATTGGTGGGTGCCAGTTGGCCAAATGTCATATTGGAAAAGAGTACAGGATGTAAGCTTCCAAACCAACCGACTCATTGTAACAGACTTGGCTTAGCTTGGCTGCACAATGCCAAGACAGCAGGGAGGATGCTGCTGACTCAGCGAGGGGAGCCCAAGGACAGGTAGGTGAAGGAGTGGCTGGGAGTGGAGCGTGCCCACTACAGACAACTGAAGTGGCCTAGAGGTTAACAGAGCTCAGACAGCAAGCTGCAATCCAGGTCTCAGGGGAAGGGAATTTCACAGGCAGAAGTTTCCACTGCCCCTGAGCTAGGTCTCAAAATGCAAAGTCCCTGAGGATTTGCAGAAACCAGATGCTGACTTCTCCAGGAGGTGTTCAAGCTTCATCCAAAACCTTCCCAAGTAGTCCAGATGAGCTGCTCCTCAATCTCATTCTGAAACTGCACCAGTAGCAGGGTAGACTGAGCTAACAAGCCTAGCTCTGGCGCTGTCACTCAGGAGATAACAGCCAACAACCTTCCCTGGACCACGTAGCATTCTGGGCTTTGCCTGGAGAAAGCCACACTTTTCACACAAACACTAGGAAGCCAGGAATCGGAAGGAAGAAGACAGTGGACATGGTAAGGAATGGACCCTACCTTAGGAGGAGGAAATGAAACGGGAGGAGATGAAACCAGTGATCATCTTACAAGAGCTGAGCCTCAAAAATCACAGGCGCTGCATGTAGAACTCCTTAGCCCACCTCTGGTTCTCCCCTTTGATGGGTAAGACCATACGGCATCCACACAATCTGGGACAGGAGTCTGTCTGCTAAAAGGTGGGAGGGATTCCACTGGCAACCTGGTGACCCCACTCATTCACTCATTCAGCACATATTTGTTGAGTATCTAATTTGTATTAGGCACTGTGCTGGGAGATAAACAAGATAAACTGATAGGCCCTAGTCACATGAAGCCTACATTCTAGCGAGGGAAGAGAAAATAACCAATTACACAACTCAAAGTATTTATAATGGTGATAAATGCTACCAGGGGCTTCAAGAGCATAAGATGAGACCTGGTCTGGGAGGTCTTGGACGGCTACCTTAGAAGTGATACCTAGGCTGGGCTCTGAAGGATGAGTAGAAATTACATAGATTAAAGACTGGGACGGAGACAGGGGAGAGCATGCCAGCAAAAAGGAGAGACAAATGCAGAAGCCTTGAGGTTGGAAAGAGCACGGCAGAGTCAAGAAACAAAGAGACCCCCAGAGGCTGTACTCTGGAGAAGGCTGTGAGATGGGTCTGAAGAGCACTTGTCTCTGGGAGCTCATATTATGTGGAACCTTGTAGACTTTCTAAAGTGTTTTGATCTTTATTTACAAGCAGTTGGAAGTCATAGAAGGGCTCAGAGAAGGAAGGAATGACATAATTCGGCATGTCTACCTGGGCACTCTGGCCTCCCCTCTTACCTAATGTTGTCTGGATGCACTTGGGGAGACTTGACCTTGCGTCTGAGTTCATCATGATCTGAAAACTCTAAACAGGACAACTCAAGGGTTATTTTGTTCTAGTGAGTGGAGCTAGCCAAGGGATTTGCAAAGATAATGTTTTGGTTAGCACTTACATGTGCAGAAGGGCAGGGTAACCAGGTGGGCTCCCGCTGAGCCATACATTCAATGGTGTCTGCACAGCAAAGGGTCCAGGTTGCAGGGGAGAGAAACTGAGGCTGGCTTCACCAGCAATACTACTACAGGCCTGCAAAAGGTGAGGAGGTGTGATAGGTTACAGTGATTTTTCTTGGTGCTTTTGAGGTCAAGCTCATGGGACTTACAAAGCACAAAAGCTACTGAGGGAGGCTCGGCTTCTCTCCATCTCTGAAATTCTGTGGTTCACAAACCACAAATTTCATCACAAACAAGGAGGTGGTCCCCTCTCCATTCTCCAAGAGGGAATCTTCAATCTGGTAGAATTCTCCTAAACTGCTCCAAGTCAAATGGTCTGTTCTTTGACCCTCAAGAGGAAGGAGGAAGAGAGGGTCCTCCTGGTCCCAGAGACATTCAAAAAGAGCAAATCCTCCCCCCACCCCTGAGCCAACCACTCTCCTTGCACCCTAATCTCAATCTCAGTCTAAATGTCCAAGGCACAAAGATTCGTCTCATAAGTGACCAGTAAGAGTAGAGTGGTTCTGGACAAGACCACATGGCTCCACTTCTGCCTGGCTTCTTCCCCACCTGCCCATGAACATTGGCTCCCAACCTTGGCCTCTCTTACCTCTTGCCACCTCCTGCTCCCAAGCCTGGACTCACACTGCGCAGTCGCATCTCACACATATGCAGGCCGGACAACAATCTTAATGCTCTGTCCTGAGGCTGCCCAGGGCCTCACCCAGCATGAAACAGATGGAGAAGGAACCCTGCGGCCTCCTGAGAAAGGGAAAACATAAGTCCCATCTGAGCCTAAGACCTGAGGCAGGAGATGGACATTCATGCTGCTCACCCCACGTCCCCACCCGAGAATCCTGGGGACACACATGCACATGCACACATCTGTCTCCCTAAATGCTCACATGGAACTGAAGGATGTCTCCCTCTATCTTTTCCTCACCTCTTCCCAGTCTGACGCTGGAGATCAGGGCCATGGGAAGACAGTCAACCTGAGTCCAGAAGAACCTGTTACCATTTGGAAACACTCTCATTTAGAACCTTTCTGCCTTTAGCTGCAGCAGATCGGCCGAGGCCAGGGCAGACACCTCCCGGAGGGCTGCGCAGTGAGCATGGACATGAGGCACTTGCACAAGGTACACTGGGGAACTTCAGGTTCCATGTGGGGTCCCAGGGCGAGCCCAGTCTGAGGGAGGGAGGGCAATTCTAGCAGGTAGGTGCTGTGGCAACTCCAGTCTTAGTGAAACCACACCCCTTCATCCCCCTGCCCCTAACCAAGACACCCTAAGTCAGAACATTTGTGCATTTTCCTTGTGTGCTTAACCTGAGCACCCTTCCAAGCCCTGGGCACCCAGCACAGTGGATTTCCTCTTCTTTTCCATCTGAGGCTCCTGCAGCCTTTGCCCTGGACCTGGCTACTCTCCAGCATATGCCTAGAGAAGAGAGCCTCTTTTGGCCACTCCTCAAACCCCTCCTAAAGCCCCCAGACCCTCACCGCTGTGCAGCAAGAGGCACCACAGGGACAGAGCTCCCCCTGCTGACAGCTCGCTGTGGTGGCAGGCCCAGGAAGGCTTGTGGGATGAGCCTCCCTCCTAGTCACCCTTCTGTGAAATTAGGTTCCCGGAATACCTTCCAGCTCCCCTTAATCCCCTCCCAAATAAGGACAGCCTTATCAGGGAGATCTTGAGAAGAAAATCCCTTTATATCAGTGCCAGGGCTCCCCAGAAAACACAGAACTTCAGACCGAACTTGAAATGACACCCAGGCCCTGCCCAGCGCTGAGCCAGACTGATGGGATGAGTTCCAGGGTCCTCGCTGCACCAAGCTCAAAGAATCGGGTGTGCCAGGCAATTCAAATAGATACCCACGATGACTGCCACCCAAGAGCTGGCCTACACCTCCCTGAAGGAATTCTTAGGCCCTGCCCACCTCTCACACCTCAGGCAACCAAGCACAGCCTACGGCTTGAGGAACCTGCCGATGTCCCCCAGATGAAATGAGTAATAATATACTTAGTTCTCAAAGTACATGACGTTTATTACCTCACTTAATCTTCAACGACGATCTCTCATAAAGCAGATGTCACCATCATATGAGGAAACTGAGGCACAGAGTGATGAGGTAAACTGCCAGAGCTGTGAGCTAAAAACGCTAAAGAGGACAGACACTGGGAACCAGGAGACCTCTGTGGCTGGAGCTCCCACTGGAAGAAAGGGAGCTTCTCTCCCCCCCTAGGCACTGAGTTCACCATAGGGACCCTCCCCATATCGTCATAGCCTTAGAGCCACCAACTCTAGTGAGGCATCTTCTGAGGGACTACTGAAAGCGGTCAACGGGGGGATGCTGGAGGTGTTCATGGGTTCAAATTCAGGGCATCTCCCATCACAGTCCAAGTCTGTTCAACACAATGCCTTTACCGCCTGGCATGGGGTTCACCTTCAGGTAATTTTTGCTGTAAGACAACAAGTGCTAGTTTGTTCACATTTATTACAGTTGATTAATCAGCCCAGCAGCAGCAGCATAAATGAATGCTAATTGGTCTCAGAGTCACTCATCAGCATTAAAGCTGTAAGACTGTGTGGTCACTAACCAACCTGGCTTGCAGGTAAAAGATCTACCAGTCATGTAGGTGTTCATTTATTAATTCAGTAGATTTTATCTAGTATCTTACAGAGGAAGATATTGTGTTAGGTGCTTGAAAAGCTGGATTCAAAAAAGATCTCTTTAGTGGAGCCAGATATCAGAAGGCCTGAAACAAAGGCAAACTATATTAAATGCCACAGGAGTTTACAAACTGCGGTTGCAGTTTGGAAAGGGGATGATCATATCCCTCTGAGTAATCACAGAGCGCTTCATGAAAGAGGTGAAATTTGAGCGGGACCTTAAAAAATGGGTAGAAGTAAAACAGACAGAGATGGTGGGATATGCATTCCAGGGGGAACATGTACAGTGCCGGAGGTAGGGAAAATGAAGGGCGTTTTTTTGGAAGCAGTGAGGATTCCTGCTAGAAAGTAGCAGCTTTTGTGTGTAGAGAGTAGCAACATTGCTGTGCGCCAGGCTCTTTATGCTAAATTCAGATTCTGTGCTGGTCACAGGGACACCCCAGTGAACAAAACACACAAAGGCCCTCACCTCGCGGAGCCCCCATTCCCTCCAAGGATAAGACTGGAGAGGAAGACTGGAGAACCCCCAACTGCGCCTTTCTAAGTAGTTTGGGGATTTTCAGGTTGGCACTGGAGTTGGTGACAGTGTTTAATACTGTGTTAGGTGCTTGAAAGGTTATGATCGCAGCCGTTTGCAAGATTAATCTGGCCCCAGAACACAAGACAAGTTCAAGAAGAAATCACAAGTCCAGTTAGGAAGCTAGTGCAGTACCTGGGTGGGAGGTGACGACCAACACCCAGCAAGGGGTGAGGAGGAAAATAAAGGTGTGAAAGGAAGAGACACTGCCCAGGCAACCGCACTCAACTTGGGAACTAGGTGGATGCAGAAGGCGGGGCAAGGAAAGCGTCAAACGGACCTGGGTTCTGGAGCCCTGCGACTTACAGAATGCTGGGGCCGTTATCCTAAACCAGGGGTCCAGGGGAGCACGTTGGGGTGGGAAAGAAGATGGCGAGTTAAGTAAAGTAGGGCATGCCCAGTGTCCTGCCCACCAGGGAGGCAAGGCCTGTGCTGTTCAGAGAGAAATAGAACAGCTGAGAAACCATGAAGGGAGGGCCAGTGGGAAGGGGAGGGGAGGGGAGGGGAGGGGAGGGGAGGGGAGGGGAGGGGAGGGGAGGGGAGGGGAGGGGAGGGGAGGGGAGGGGAGGGGAGGGGAGGGGAGGGGAGGGGAGGGGAGGGGAGGGAAGGGGAGGGGAGGGAAGCGAAGGGAAGGGAAGGGAAGGGAAGGGAAGGGAAGGGAAGGGAAGGGAAGGGAAGGGAAGGGAAGGGAAGGGAAGGGAAGGGAAGGGAAGGGAAGGGAAGGGAAGGGAAGGGAAGGGAAGGGAAGGGAAGGGAAGGGAAGGGAAGGGAAGGGAAGGGAAGGGAATGATAAAGGAGGGCTCGATGGTGAGCAGTGACACCTCCTCGTACCCTAGCACCTACTGTTCTCTCTCGATGGCTCCAACGCTCTTTAAAAAGACACTTTCCTTTCTAAAAACCATAGCAGAGCCCAGGAGACCAGGCAGCAGAGACTATGGTAGAGTTATGTGTGGCAAGTGTGGTGGGGCTCTAGAAGGGGGTTTGGATTCTAGTGGTGGCCAGGGGACCCGGGGGTCTTCATCTCCAGTGCCCCTTGTAGCTAGAAGTACTTTATCTTGGTTTCTGTTCTGGTCATGATTCTCCCTCCACGTTCCAGGGACCCCAACTCGTGGTCCAGAGATCCTGACGTGTCTGTTTTCCCATCACCCCGAGCCCAGGCTGTCCTGATTCCAGGTGATGACCACCAGTGGCGTCAGAAAGACAGAGCAGAAGTCACCTGTTGGCCAGCACCCAAGGCCGTTTACCTGCCCCTCTGCTCCGTATCACACTACATCAGAGCAGGCAGGCCCAGGCAGGCCTGGCGTGGCGGCTCCCAGGCTGGGATGGGAAAGCGACACGTCCTCCAACTCAGAGTGTATGTGCCCTAATAGACCATGTGCCCTGGGACCTCACAGGGACTCTGGGTGGCACAATCAGGACATTTCTCAGGCTTGTAGCAGCCGAATACAAACACCTTTGGTTTGCAATCCCACCACCGAAGTCTCAAAAACAGAATGAAAATCAATTTCTCACAAATGAGTTGATTTCCTTGGAGAGCTAGAATTCCCTCGGTGGCAGTTCCTTCACAGATGGGTGAGAAAAGTCACTGCTACCTCCATTTGTCTGTTGAAATATGTCTTTTATCTCATAATGCCATTAAACAAACCCCAGCAAACTAGAGCTAGTAAACTGAAAAATAATTATTCAATGATGAGTTCTCTACACATCTCCAGCCCTGGAGATTAGAGGAAAAGTGAGATTCATTCACAGAAAGAGTCTTCCTTTCTGGAGAAAGGCAGCCACATCGCAGACACTCCGAGTTGCGAAACTGAGCAGGATCCTCCAGGAGAGGCCGGCAGAGATGGTCGGTGGTGGGCAAGGAGATCACCACCACGCCGGGCACTGCCCGCAGCCCAGATATCAGCCTCTGCTCACAGCTCGCCCAGTGCTCATACCTCACCCGGGCGATACATGACTGACTCCACATAAAAGGACAGAGGAATAAAAAAGGATTTTTTCTAATAAATATTCTTTTGCAGCTAATCCACCTTTTGTAACTGTCGGGCTTCATGGAGCTGGCAACGAGCCCATCAGATAACAATGCAGCTGTGACCTGAGAAACGTGAGAAGAAGAACAGATTAATAAAGATGAAAAACATGTTTGGAAACTGTGTCTGGGGGGAGGTCCAAAGGGAGCCCTCAGAGGGATACCCTGGCAGCTCAAGGACCCCCAAACCAATGCCACCCAGAAGCAGTGGCTACCGCACAGGGTGGGGGTCAGATGTGTGGGCACTGAAAGCAGGTAGCTGGTTTCCCTTACTTTTCACACAGGCGTTTGCTCCCTGAGCCTTCCTGAGTTGGCTCAGTGGAAAATAGCAACAAAATGACAGAGTTGTCACATCACAAACTATGCATACTTTTGGGGTTCCCTCGCCCCCAGCATTAGGCCGGGAACACACGCTGTGCAGGGAGGCTGCCCAAGGCCGTAGCTCCCCGCGGCTCCCTGACAGTTCCCCCGAAAGCAGCCCCATCTAAAGATGAAGCTGTAGGGAGAGGGATCTGAGTAATGACCACACCTCCCTCGCCAGGACTGAGGACACGTGGCCCGACGAATGCGTGGCTGAAAGGAAGGTTCCAGGACAGAAAACTTCTGGGTTAGGGCTGTCCGGAAAGCCCTGGGCTCTGTGTGAAGGACAGAGTATAGAATGGAAATACTGGATTCTAGACTAAGTGATATGACAAGGACTGTTACATCCGTGAAGGAAGAAGAAAAATATGAAGGAATTGAGTTTCTTGTTTATCTCTCTACAGTCTTCTCAAGCTTCCCTCCCTCCATCATCGTTTATGATTGTATCTTAAAGAAAGATCTCCCCAAACCAGGCCCCTGGATTTCTTCAAACCCTACCACGGGTTTCTTCAAACCCTGCTTTTCTTTGCAGCCGGTCCTGTGAGCCTCTGCAGGCCCTGCTGACCTACAGAGCTGCTCAGAGCCTCCGACTGGAGAGCCTCCTGCTCCCCCCAGAAGGAACTGGAAACTGCCGGCTTGGGCTCCACGGTGACTGCATGGGGACAACAATGGAGAGACCTGGGAGAATCTTCAGGCATCAACAGTGCTGCTCATTATTCAGTTAAACTTTGGCCCAGGGGCCCAGAGCCCTGGGACACAAAGCCCAACCTTAAATCTTTTTTTTTTTAAATCCCCTCTGCTATCCAGCTATTCTTTCCTATGCAGAGTTACTCCTACCCCTGGTCGTCAGCTGTTGGGCCAACTCAGGAGAGGTGAGAGTACAGGCATTCACTCAGCTCCCTGAGGACCCAGCCTGAGAGGCACCAGCAGGAGAGAGGAGGAGCTCCAGGGCAGCCAGGCTCTGCTAACAGCAAGACAGTGTGAGCGTCTTGGTAGGTCGAGGCACAATAGGTCCAGGGATAGACCACTAAATAATTAAGCAAAATTATAATCACTGTATTATTAGACTACTTGCTATGCAAGCACTGTTCTAAGATTTTCCATTCACAACTTCATCCCATCTTCACAACAACCTATTTTTTTTTATTGAGGTGACATTACATAAAATTTATCATTTCATTGTATTTTAATATTCAAGTATAATTGGTATACATTATATTAGTTATATTAGTTTCAGGTGCACAGTATAGTGATTCAACAATTTTTCACCTTACAATGTGACCACCCCACTAATTCTGGTAATCATCTGTCACCATGGAAGCATCACAGTATTATTGACTATGTTCCCCTGACCTTTTTCACTCACCCCCCATCCCTTTCCCCTCTGGCAACCACCCCTTTGGTCTCTGTTTCTATGAGTCCACTTCTGTTTTGTTTATTCATTTGTTTGCTTATTTTAGATTCCACATATAAGTGAAACCATATGATATTTGTCATTCTCTGTTTGATTTATTTCACTTATATAATACCTTCTAGGTTCATCCATGTTGTCACAAATGGCAAGATGTGGTTCTTTTTCATTGCTGCGTAATATTCTTGTGTGTGTGTGTGTGTGTGTGTGTGTGTGTGTGTGTGTGTGTGTGTGTTCCCTCGCTCGTGCACACCACTTCTTCTTTATCCATTCATCTATCAATGGACTCTTAGGTTGCTTTCATATCTTGGTTACTGTAAATAATGCTGCAATAAAAATAGGAGTGCATATATCTTTTCAAAATAGTGTTATTTTCTTCAGATAAATACCCAGAGCTGAAACTTCTGGTTTGTATGGCAGATCTGTTTATAGTTTCTTGAGGAATCTCCATACTATTTCCACAGTGACTGCACTAATTTGCTGTCCCACCAACAGTACACAAGTGTTCCCTTTCTCCACATCCTCGCCAACACATTATTTATTGACTTTTTGATAGTAGCCATTCTGACTAATGTGAGATGGTGTCTTATTGTAATTTTGATTTGAATCTCCCTGATGATCAGTGATGTTGAGTATCTTTTTATATGTCTGTTGGCCATCTGTATGTCTTCTGTGGAGGAATGTATTTTCATGCCCACAGCTTAATTTTTTATTGAATTACTTTTTTGTTATTGAGTTGTGTGGTTTCCTTATATATTTTGAATATTAACTCCTTATAGAATATATCCTTTGTGAATATATTTTCCCAATAAGTATGTTGCCTTTTTGTTTTGTCAAAGGTTTCCCTTGCTGTGCAGGAGATTTTCATTTGATGAAGCCCATTTGTTTATTTTCATTTTTATTTCCCTTGCCCTGGGGGCCATATCCAAAAAGATACTATTCAGACTGATGTCAAATAGTTTACTACCTATGTTTTCTTCTAGAGGTTTTATGTTTTCAGGCCTTACATGTCAGTCTATAATCCATTTTGAGTTTATTTTTGTATATGGTGTAAGAGAGTGGTCTAGTTTCATTTTTTTGCATGTATCTATCCAGTTTTCCCATCACCATGTATTGAGCAGACATTGTATATTCCTGCCTCCTTTCTCATAGATTAGCTGGCCATATAAGCTTAGGTTTATTTCTGGGCTCTCTACTCTGTTCTATTATTCTGTATGTCTGTTTTTATGCTGGTGCCATGCTGTTTTGATTACTATAGCCTTGTAGTATAGTTTGAAATCAGGGAATGTGAAACCTCAAACTCTGCTTTCCTTTCCCAAGATGGTTTTGGCTATCTGGAGTCTTTTGCGATTCAATATGAATTTTAGGATCATTTGTTCTAGTTCTGAGAAGAATGTCATTGGCATTTTGATAGGAATTGCATTGAATCTATAGATTGCTTTGGGTAGTATGGTCATTTTAATAATTAAAAAATCACCATTTTAAACATAAGTGTACAATTTTGTAACTTCCAGGACATTCATGATGTTGTGCAACCATTACCCTATTTAATTCCAGAACATTTTTATCAGCCCCCAAAACAAACCCATGCCTTTAGGCAGTTGCAAGAACCTGCTTTTGGGGTAACACCCCCTCGTGACAAAGCTTAACATTATGTTTGCTAGAGGGAGAAATGCTTCGAGACCAGTCAGTGTTTCAGAGCAGCTACTGGAAGGTGAACTTGGAGCTAAAGGCACTAAATGGATAACTGGCATGTTACTCTAATTTTGCACATGAGGAAATAGAACATGGGAGATTAAATAACTTGCTCCAGGTCATAAGGTAACTGGTGCAGTCAGTCTGTCTGACTCCAGAAAGGGGCAGATACTTCTGTCTGGAAGATAAAGGCTAGGAAAAAAGATGCTTTCTATCTTAATGATAAACAGTACAGATAAGGTTTCCATGAATTTTCTGACCAAATCTGAAGATCTTAGGGGAAAATGCCCACTTATGGAGCTTTGGACCATATAGTTTTAGGAAACCATTGTGTTAAAGGGCTTCTCCACTGATCTGGCCATCACAGTGTAGCCCTTCATCACATGGAGGGAGAACTGATTCTTGTACCTTGATCCGGAGAATGAAGGACTATCATTTCAGTAATGTACTCGTTAAGAGATTAGGTTCTGGAATCACAAAGACCAGATTTTAATCTTGCTTCTGTCACTAGTGCTTATGTGACTTTAAGTAAGTTTTTTCGACCTCTCTAGGTCTCAGTTTCCTCATCTGGTTTCTTTTTTGAGAATTAAATGAGGTCATGCACTGAAAAGTGCTTAGCACAGTGCTCGACACATAGCAAAGGCTCCCTGAGTGTTAACTACTATATTATTATGTGTTTTCTGAATTCAGAAAAAAGAGCTCACTGAGGCCTGAGCTAATCAGAAGGGATAGGATTTAGATAAATGAAGAAGAGGAGAGAATGCACTGAAGATGGGAAACAAACAAGAGTGTAGAGCCAAGAAATGTTTAATGATAGTAGGCTGTATATCAGCACCTAAATAGGGAGCAATCTGGGAATAGGAGAAATTAAGTGAGAGCAGCTGAAGGAGAAGTGAAGTGGGGGTGGGTAAGTGCAGCACAAGAGCTACACATTGCTTTGTGGCTAGCCCAGGCCTCCAGGTTCAGGATTAATGTCAACCTAATAATAATAATAACTCCCATTTTTCAAGCCCCTGATATGTGGTAGGCCCTGTACTAAGTACTGAATTTACATACCTCATGAGTCCACATACCAAACCTACAAGGTAGTTACTGCTATTATCACTGCTTTATGGGTGAGGAAATCAAGACTCAGAGAAGTAAGTTTCCTAAAAGTTCCTAGCTACAAAATAGTAGTGTTAGAATTTGAACTCAGGGCTTTCAGATTCCAAAATCAAAGAGGGGGGAAAGACCCCCAAAACCTATTTAGGAAACAGCCAAGTTTAAATATTAAATATCTTCATATTATCAAATATTTACTACTTAGAAAAAGATGTTAATTGATTCATTTAAGATATGGCCACTGTTGTCAAGAGGCTTACAATTTAAGTAAGAGGACAGATGAAGGGCAAGAGGCAGAATGCAGACCAACCACCAGGGCTGGACAACAACGAAACAGGCTGCTTTGTGAGAGAGCTGATCAGAGTAGAGTAAAAGCACGGGAAGTTTAGGGGATCTAATTAAATGACTTCTAAGTTTCCTCCCAACGCTAATATTCTGTAATTTCGTTGATTGCCCAACAGTGAACAAGAGATATAAAAGTTAGTTCTAGCAAAGTTCAGAGCTGAGGACACATACTCATAGCCATCAGCGCGAAAGCAATAGATGCTGTCACAGAGTGGCTGGGTTCCCCATGGAGGACACAGAAAGGGACTGGAGCAGAAGCCAGAGGCCTGAATATCAAGGTCATGGAGAGTGGAGCCAACGAGGCTTGGTCAGAGGGTGGCAGCAAATCAGTGAGCACTCAGGAATCTTACTCTTCATGCCTTTGACATTCTAGTCATTCAACGAATTCACTGAGTATTACTCTGTGCCGGGCTCTGTTACCTGGAGCCAGAGAGAGAGACAGATCGGTGAACACACAGGTAAAGCTCTCAGGGCACTGACACTCTTAGGGAATGCTTATGCGCAAGACATTTCATTGTGGGGTGACATAAAGAATGTAGACCATGATCCCTACGCCCAAATCACTCAGCTCTGAGCTATGGATACTAAACAAACACATGGCAAGCTAAATAGCAATCCAATATTTAAGTAAGATGTAAAGAAAAATAACAGGAGAGAATAAAGTTTTGTCCTGCCAGGTGGAAGAGATACAAACATTTTTGAAGGCAGGAAGAGCACTAGCCAAATTTAATTATAGACTACCTTACGGTGTTTAAAAAATTAAACTTTCATATTCCCCAGAGACTGAATTTCATCAAGTAATAGATCTGTCCCTCCTAGGAGTTGTTCTAGCAGCCCTGTCATTTCAGCTGGGCCAAGCCAGGCAGACTTCCCGGGAGGTGAGGCAAGAAGGAGATGGTGCCCAGAATTCATTCACAAACCAGAATTTATTGTTTGCGCTGGGCCAGGGATATAAAATGGTCATAAAATGTACACCAAAGATAGAAGGCAACTTAAAGACGACCCAGTCTGATTTCTTTATATTACAAATGATGAAAGTTAGGCACGGGATATTAAATAGACTCCAATCCAAATATCCTAGCAATCCCTTTTCCTCTAGCTAGAAACAAGACCATCGATCCACGAGGGGTTAGGGAGGCAAGGAATAGTTGAGGTCCTCTCAGCCCAAGTCCTGGACAATATCTTTAGTGACCTCTTGCTCTCCCTGCCTAATTCTTATTCCATCAGCCCTTCTGATTCTGGCTGCAGAATAAGAAATCTCACCTGGTCCTGGGAGTCTCCAGAGAGACGCAACTGAGAAAGGCTGGTGCTGGCTTCCCCAGGCTGCCTAGTTCTGACCGGAACTCTGAAGTGTAGCCGTACATGCCCTGGAGGATCCAAAACCTGTCTCAAGTTCTCAAAGCAAACAGAAGCGAGGGCACCAGGCCACAGGCAATGGCAAAAGACCTCTTTGGTGGTTCTCTCGGCTGGAATGCACCAGCACCAGCACCAGCACCACCCAGGGCTGGGACAGAAACCCAGCCACCCAGGCCCTGTCTCCACTGGGCCAAGGGAAGCTCCAAGGCCTACTCTGTTCTCAAAGGCTGAGTCTTGGGATGAGGGAAATATTCTCGGGTCATGTTGGAGAACATTGGGCCTCTTGGGCATGGGTAGGGACTGGAGGAGACCCCACTGCCACCCCACAAATGGGCTCTTGTTTCCCTGGAGCCTGCACCCTGCCCTGGGGAGAGCAGCTCCCCAGAAATGGCACTTGAGGACCTGGCTTGGGGCCATGGGAGCATATATCTCAGGGTTTAATTTCCTCTTCATAAATGGAGGCAAGCGAGGAAAGGAATTTTGGGGCTGAGTAACACAATACCTCTAGGTCCAGCCCACCAGGCTTGGCCCTGGGAAGAGCAAACAAGCTGCCCTGTCCCAACAGGTTTGTGGACACTGGCCGCCAACTGTCACTCACTGCTGAGGTGTGGATGTGGGGAAAGGGGTAGGAAGCCAGTCCCCAGAGAGCAGCAAGCACGGATGCTGGGGAAGATCTCTAGTCCAGCCTCAATCCCCAGAGCAAGGCTATCAGATGTAATTCTGTACCCTGCCCACATCCCACACCATCTCAGTTCCCACTTTCCTCACTGACCCAGGCCCCAGAACCAGCTAGAGTCCAGGATTTCCCCCCCCCCCCCCCCGCAAACCCCATGCAGCCACAGAGGGTGGGCCTCCCCCACTGATGTGTTCTGTATGTCGCAAGCTAGGAGCAAGCACCTGCGACCCAAATGGTCACCCACAGAAGTAAAATGCTAATAACCAGCACTCCTGCAGTATTCTGCAATTTACAAAGTACTTTTGTAAATTTTCCATCCTCTTAACAACCTTCTAAGTTAGGCATTAACACCTCCCCATTTTACAAATACAAAACGAGAGACTTAAAGAGGCAAAGTCAGGTCTTGACTCCGAGCTACCTAGCTGTACATCTCACACTGGATCCTGGTTGCAAACCCAGCTGATGCGCAGAGGGAGTTGGAACTCTGGCTTTGCTACCCTGGGCTTTCCAAACCTGGCAGTGAGTGAATGAGAGGCTCTCACCGGGGAGCCTGAGGGGGCCAGCGGACGTGGATACAGACCTCACTGAGCCCTGCAGCCCAGGCCACTGAGTACAGCAGAGTCCCTGCCCCCTGCAGGCCCTCACCTCTCCCTGGGCCTGCCGGGCCAGCCGCTCTCAGGGCCTGCGCCCTCCCCTCTGCGCTGTTTGTTTTGCTGAGAGTTTCCGTTGGCTCGCGTGTGGGTGTTTGTTGTATTTCTCCTGCAGATGGCAGACAGCTTGCCCTCCCCGCCATCTCCCCTCCCCAGGGCTGTGTGGAAAGCAGTCGCTGGAGGGCAGAACAAAGGCCTAGCAGGTGAACAGCCCCATCTGCCAGCGTCTTTAATCCAACCCAAGCCCAGACAATATCTTTACAAAATTCCTTTCAACTCCCCCATCATCTGGGGCTCTTCCTGCCTGGCTCTCACCCCACTGGATCCCCCAACATTCCCCAACCCTCACAGAAACATCTGCTCCTCACACTGGGCAAAGGACACGCAGTTCCAAAGAGCAAAGTGGTTTGTTTGGGGGGGAGGGGTGTTTTGGTTTGGTTTTTGGCTTTCATCTATTACAGCCCCTCAGAACTCAGAGACCCCATGTTCACAGAAACTTCCCGCAAAAAGAGAGGAGTGCATTGATCTGTGGAAGGTAGAAGATAATCGTCCTTCATGCTCAGAGCTCCCCCAGCAGCAGGGTCCACAGTGCCCCTCCACTTTCTACTGCCCCTAAAGGACCCCAGGTGCTCCTCTAGGGCCAAGGCTGGAGGAGTGGTGGGGAAGGATGAATTTTCTCTGTTGTTAAAGCAAATGTTATTCTTTCCCAAATCTCAGTGCTCCCATCTGGCCCTAAGAGCTGTGCTTAACTTGAGGACTGGTGTCTCTCCCCCTGGAAATACGTTGGGCCAACCCCAGAGACCCACCTACGGTGGTGTACCCATGCCTGGGCAGGAGGTTGAATGGAGAACTCTGTGACCCACCCCCTGCACCCACCGCTATCAGGTGATCAGGAAACAGGGCTACACAGCCCAGTTTCACCCTGTACTCTCTTACCTGCTTCTACCACTCTGCCCAGTTTCTCAGCTTGATGGCATGGCTACCAAGCCCTCCTGGGGTTTCCTTTCAGCCTGGTCAAGTCTGCGGCGACCTCCATCAGCAATACCTCTTATAAGCCAAAGGCCCCTCTCATTCCACCCTCATGCTCAGCTCAGATCTGGTAGGACCCCAGACTGGCCCAGAGTCTCCCAGGAGGGGGAACTGATGGCTGTGGATCTTGACCCCTGCTGGACAATATTGTAGGCCTCCGTGGAAGTAGGGCCAAGCTGACTCTTAGAAGCAGCTGAAGATCCTGTTCAGGGGAAGCACGCCAGGGCACCCACAGAACCGTTGGCAGGCAGGACACTGAGGTCTCCGGGGCCACCCTTGACACCCCTGGCAGTTAAGCACATGCTGACCCAGGGCCCCGGACTCCCTAGGTTATACTCCCTAGTTCCTGGGTTCAACTGCTCACTCCAATTTGTGCAGGCCAAATTCAAGCACAGAAAGTAAACTTGGGCCCTGGTCTGCAGAAGCTATTTTTCCCAGTCCCCAGAGACACAGTGTGACCCAGTGTGACCCAGTGCACATGGCCAGCCTGCACCCTGTGTTTTCCACCATGAACCCCTGGGTTCATGCAGTCCCCACCCCTCGCCTATTCTGGCCTCTGGACCTTCAAGGCTCAGCCCCTTCCTAATTGAGGCCAAGCGCCCTCTCAAGGCATTTCTTCCATTGTTTACCAAATTCCACTGGATATTTTACTTATCTGGGTACACATCTTATCTGTAAAGGCCTGAACAACAGAGCTAACTCATTCATCTCTGTTCTCACTGCTGACCTCCCGCTGCCCCCCTCCCCCTCCAGTACCTAGCACTGTACCTTCCAAAGAGTAGACATTAAACATTTTCTGGATCAATAAATCCAGGATAATCCCCCAGGTCCCTTCTGATTGGCCACTAGGGATCCTGGCTAATGGTTGAGGGGGGAGGGGGGTGGACCAAGAAAACCAAAACATGTCCTTATTTCCTTGGCAACCACATATATTACTCAAAGTTTCAAAAGAGAGAATGCTGGAGAATGTCTTGGGTGGTGTGCGCAGAGTCCTTGGATGTAGGAACCTTTCTCATCCTCACTGGACCCTGTCCTGAATTCCCAGTTGTGCTTCCCTGTGGCACTTCTGTCCCCACACTTCTACTGGTCCATCAGAAACCTCTGTTTAACGTAGTCAACACTTTTTTAAACCCCAGTTTCCTGAACTTGAGAAAACACAGGCTTCCCTCACCTGGGGCGCTGGGTGCTGCTTGGCCAGAGCAGGCGGCTGCCCCTCTCCCAAGCACCCACCCCAGCAGGCAGCTAAGCCTCTGTGATCAGGACCCAGGGAGGCCCCCGGTGATTTGCATATAATCACGTACAATGCTGGGCACAACAAAGCCACTGCACACAGCAGAGCCTTCTCAGCTGAGTTTAAGGTTTAATCTCCTTAATACAAAAGTTTCTGCTTTGCTTTGGACCGGCTCTGGGATTCTTGCTAATGATGCTAAACAAATATTCGCCCTTTATCCGCTCCAGGATCTTTGCCCCTCACATTGTGGCCACACAGGCTGGGGTTGTTGTGGTTTACGGGCCAGGCCTGCACCTGCACTGTTTGTGTGACATCACCCGGCACCCACAGAGCTCTTTAAAGGGAGCTAAGCACAGTGGCGGAGGGGAGAGGCGGAAGGGAGAAGGCACCAGCCCAGGGGCTGCTTGAGCCAGATCAGCCAGACATCAACTCTAGGCTTCCCGCACCCCCACACCCTTCTGTTCTCCCCCCACCACCCACCATCCCACGTCACTTGCCCCCAAACCCTCCCCAAAAACGCAGCTCCTTCTTTACTGGCCTTCCAAGCTGAGCCTCTTTCTCTTCCAGACAGCTTTCAGCCCCTCCTGCTTCCCCTCCCAGACTCACTCAGCCTCTCCACTTAGGCATCGCATAGGTCAGTTTTTCTGTCTACTTTAGCACTTCACCCCAGCACCCATAAGGTTTGCCCAAGCAGAGAGCCTCTAGGATACAATTTCAAAGACATGCTTTAGCCTGGTCTCCAGCCCTCTGCCAGGTCATTTTGAGAATGCACCATGATCCCCTGTCTTATATTGATACAGGATATGGAAGTTGATCATCAGACAAGTGGCTTAGTCATGAGGGTACCCCGGCTGTCTCAGTTATCTATTGCTGTGTAACAAACAAGCCCAAAACCTAGAAGTATAAAACGACAATCATTTTACTATATCTCACAATGCTATCCTGCAGAGATTTTTCCCCAGCAGCTCTCTGTGTGGCATCAGTGGGCGTGACTCTGTGGTATTCAGCTGGTAAATGGGCTGATCTGGGGGTCTAAGGTGGTTTCACTTTCAAGTTTTATGCCTTGGTAGGTATGGCTGGAAGGCTTGCCTCATCTGGGACTGTTGACCAAGGGGTCTACATGCAGTCGCACCAGCTTGGCAGTCTCAGGATAATGAGATTCCTTACACAGCAGAACAAGGCTGCCAGATAGAATGTTCCAAAAACTACTGGGCAGGAGTCTCAAGGCTTCTTACAACGGAAGCTCAGAAATCCCAGAATCCCACTTTTGCAGGCTCAAGAGGAATGAATTTGCAGACATCTTTATCTACCACAACAGCTAAATGGTCTCGTCAGGAGCCACCAGCCCTTATAACCTGTACAGGAGCAACGTCCTGGGCCCAAGGGCTGAATATTCCAGCTTTACAAACAGAACATTACAGTCACCAGCCTGCATCACTAGGTGATGGCATCACTCTCACTCTGTCCCCCAGATTCAAACAAACATTCTACCCTGCCCTAGGGCAGCATTCCTAGTTGACCCACTGCTTGGCCTGAGGGCAGGATCTTTGGGTTTTTTTCATCTGCTGCCAGAGCTAGAGCCGCCCTTTTCAAGTTTTTGTCCGCAGATGGCTTTAGATGGGAGATAAGGAAGGTTGAGTCCATTTTTGCAGAGGCAAAGATGCTGCCACAAGATAGGGGAGTTAATGCTCCAACTCTAAATCTCATCCCAGCCCTTTCAGAATTGTTCCAGCAATATGTCCCTGTTAAGGGAAAAGTTTGTCACTATGTCATGTTCTAAGGCCCTCTGGGAGTCAGAAGTGTGCCTTGAGGACAAGGGGGGCAAGGAAAACAGGGGTGGGGTATAAGTTTCTATCTCCTACACCACTTAGGTATTGAGTAACAACCATACCAAGCAATGCTGGTCAGACAGGCTCCAGCAGACCCATCTGGCCCAAACCAGCTGCATTTTTCCTGGCTCCAGGCTGGGAGCGGCAGGCCTTCTTCTCTCCAGTAGCAAGGCTGCAGGGTCATGTAAGTCAGGGCAATGTACAGGTCTTTTTTACTTTCTTCATTAATATGTCTCAAATTTTATTATGAAATATTTAAGCCATAGGAAAAGGAATGATGGATGCAAAAGCAAACATCCACACACCTGCCCTGTAACTTTAGAAATAAACTGTAAGCAACACTGTTGAAGTTCCCTGTGCCACATGTCTTTGCAGGGCCCTAGAGAGATGGGGAGAAAGGGGGGTCTGCTCATTTCCACCCAGGAGGGGAAGAATATTGATGGGAAGAGGGAAGCTAACCTCAGCATCAGCAATCGCTGCTCCATCCGGAGAGGGACCGCTTATAAGAGTGGGAACAGACTATAAGAAATGTGGAACATTCCTTCCTTCAACTCCCAGCTCAGAGACTTCCCAGACCCCACAGTCTGAATTAATCGCTAGTTCCTTAGGGATTCCTTAGAGATTAACTTTTAGGTTTCCATGTCCATCTATCCCCCACACTTGGCCATAAACTTTATGATGGTGCATTATCCATGTTTGATCTCTTGCCAAGTTCTTGTGCAGAGTCAGGACTCTTTGTTGCTGGTTTGAATGTGTGATTAATTTTTGGGAAACCCCCATGGTCAATGGGCAAGGAACAGGA
This sequence comes from Miniopterus schreibersii, assembly GCF_964146895.1. Taxonomy (NCBI): domain Eukaryota; kingdom Metazoa; phylum Chordata; class Mammalia; order Chiroptera; family Miniopteridae; genus Miniopterus; species Miniopterus schreibersii. The sequence continues at coordinate 9,466,023 of NC_138112.1, read as the reverse complement.
AACTTTACATAAAGGGAAAGAAACAGTGGGTTGAAAAATAAGTGACCAGAGCACAGTTAGCACCCAGAACTTGGTTTCTAATACCATTCTCACTTTAAAGGAACCAGGACTCCTTGGAGAAATGACGTATTCTAAGACTGGGGCAGGAAATATACAAGTTGAGCATAGGGCATCTTCTAGTGCCAGAAAGTAAGGAAATGCTAAAAATAATTTTTTTTAAGCCCACAATGATGGGTTATGTCAAAGGACCATGAGCCAACTGAAAGCTCCCAGTGGATCTTTTTTTTTTTTTTTTTAATATATCTTTATTGATTTCAGAGAGAGGAAAGGAGAGGGAGAGAGAGAGATAGAAACATTAATGATAAGAGAGTCATTGATCTGCTGCCTCCTGCACGCCCCCAATGGGGATCAAGCCCGCAACCCGGGCATGTGCCCTGACCGGGAATCGAATCCCTGGATCCTAGGTCGACGCTCAACTGCTGAGCCACGCCCGGCCGGGCTCCCAGTGTATCATTTTGAGAGAAAAAAAAAAAGGAAAGAAAAGAGAAAGAAAGAAAGGCAACCCAAAGTATGAAACCAATATTTATGAGTTCATAATATATAAATAAATAACCGAATAAATAGGGAAAAGAGACAAATCTCTCATGCAGAAGAATTCCATGGACTCGGTGTAGGTCCTCTGTCCTCAGGGAGGTGGCGCTATGCACTCCCCTTCTTAAGCGCGGGCTGTACATAGTGACTTTCTTCTAAGGAGTAGGAAAGGAGAGAAAAGGAGAGAAATAAAAGATTAATGCCAGGGGGGAAATCTGACAAACACCATCTCAGCCAGGTGGTCAAGGTCAGCGTCAGCAGCGATACCTCATGGACCCTTGATGCCAAGCGATGAAAACAACACTTTCTCTGTGGTCTCCCTCCCCAAAACCCACAATTCTAGCCTAATCATTAGAAAAACATCAGACAAATCCCAGTGGAGGGATATACCTCACCAGTACTCCTCAAAACTGCCAGGGTCATCAAAAACAAGAGACATCTGAAAAAATGCCACAAACAAGAGGAGCCTAAGGAGACATAATAACTCTATGTAATACGGGATCCTGGCCCAGAAAAGGACACTACCGGGTAAAAACTAAAGCAATCTGAACAAAGTATGGACTTGAGTTAATAATAATGTATTGATTCCTTAATTACAACAAGCGCACCATATTAATATAAGATGTTACTTTTAGGGGAAGTCGGGTGTGAGGTATATGGGAACTCTGTATTGTCTTTGCAATTTTTTCTCAATCTAAAACTATTTTTTGTAAAGGTTTATCCAAGATAAAAATCAGCTTGTTCCAGGAAAAACTTAAATAGAACTAAAAACAGAGAGAAAAAAATAAGAGACTGAGGGGACTTCAGAGTCATGGAAGTTAAGAAGTCCCCAGCCTGTCAGAACCAGTTGAAATCAGAGCTGGAAGATCTAAACCAGCCAGCGGGCACCACCAGGGCCTTGGAGAGGGCACCGCCAGGGCCTTGGTGAATGCGGAAGGCAGAGAGCTAGGGGAGACAGCGCAATAACTGGAAGCAACAAATGCAGACAGACCCGGAGGAAGTGTCATCTTTAGGGGTAGGGGATGAAGCAGCCAGCCTCGGTGAGAAGCCTCGAACTAGATGCTGCTGAGCGGCGGGTGAGTCTTTCTCACAGTGCCGAGGGAAGGGTCAGAAGCAAGATGAGGCCCCCAACAACCTTTGCATACACTGTAAAGTGCCTGTGCGTAAACAATACTCAGTTTGCAACAACACTCACAAACGCATTAAATGCATTACAATGATTGTCTATGGGGATATGGAAATGAGAAAAAATGGGAAAAATAAATGGATCCAATCAGAAAGGGTTCCTGCCCAGAACAGCAATGAAAATGTGCCATTGAGCTGAGTGTGAGTAAATCAAACCTCTACAGGTGGGGGGGGGGGGTAGGGGGGAGAGGGGAGGGAGTTAGGAGAGCCTTGTTTTCAAGGAGTAACAGAATCAGATTTTCTTCAAAACTGGAGGAAAGGCAGGAGAGGAGGAAACAGTGGAAAGGGAGAGGCTGTTGATGCCAGAGGCTGAAGGCAGGAGAGCAGAGCGTGGAAAGCCAAGTGGGGATTTCTTTGTGGGGGCGTTGAGGGGGGAGGGGGACATACCAAAGTAAACCGTCAACCCAGGAAGAGTGTTTTGAAAGCACAACCTTCCCTGTCAAGCAGGGCATTCTGGTACAAGCTTTAAGGAACAGAAAAATAAATAAATATGGTGCTGGGGAAAAGAGGAGAGACTGAGAGCTCCAAGGGAAACCTAAGGTTCCAATCATGGTATTGTGAGAAAACCACCGGCAGGAGTTCGGGCGCCCCATTCCACCATCACCCAGCTATGTGTGGGGCCTGGTGAAAATCCCTCACCTCTCTCAGCCTCAGTTTCCTCATCTTTAAAACGAGGGGTTGGAGCCAATGCCTACGCTCCCTTCTCCGATTCCACCAGTTAATGCACTTTGCGAGTTGACGCAGGAAGGAAGCGCAGGAAGGGTGGCTGGTGTCTCAGCAGGGCCTTTGTCATTTACTCTCCTGCTCCCGTCACTTATTATGCCAACGAAGTCCAGGACCGCCCTCTCCCTGCGTCCTTTCAGCAGGTAAAGTCATTCCCGCGCCGGAGCACCTTCCCCGTCTTTCACAGGGCCTGGGGGGCAGCTCCTGTTCACTTCTTGCGCTCAGTCTATATTCCCAATAAATAACAATTAGAACTAGATTTTTCCCCCCAACTTTGATCCGAAGAGCAACCTGAACTCCTTTTTTTCTCTTCTCCAGTTTGTTCTTTCTAGAAATCCAATCCAGTGCCTGACCTTACGGGAATTTTCCATCTTGTCCTGTGTTGACCTGAGACAAGGCCTCAGATGCCTCATCTGCAAAATAAGGAGGTTGAACGGCATAACCCCGAGGGTCCCTTTCAGCTGGAATATTCTGTACCCACCGGAGTCATCAGATTCTGTTCAGACCCTCAGGGCTCTCCTGGCGGCCAATAGGGCCTCACAGTCCCTTTCACTAGGAAGAACTGATGGCCGAGGATGAGGAGGGTTCCCGCCGTAACTGCGAGAAGCGCGAGAGGGAAGCGCGCAAAAGGCCACAGAGCTTCCCTTAAGGTCTCGGAGCAAGAAGCTCACGCACAGCCCTGGCCGGGGGGCTCTGTGTGTTGGAGCGTCGTCCTGCACACCAAAAGGTTGTGGGTTCGATTCCCAGTCAGGGCTTCTACCTGGGTTGCAGGTTCGATCCCTGATCAGGGCATGTATGGGAGGCAACTGATCGATGTTTCTCTCTCACATCAATGTTTCTCTCTCTCCCTTCCTCTCTCTCTAAAAATATCAATAAAAACATATCCTAGGATGAAGATTAAAGTGGAAAAAAAAGTTCACCTATCTTCTCACAGAGGAAGGATGGTTGATGGGATAGAGCCACATTATACCACCTGGGAAATTTATGTAATTGATGCGGAAAGGACGTGCTTGGGAGCCAGAATACCTGGGTCTATCCCTGACCTCACTTCCTATTAGCAGTATGATCTTAGGCAAGTAACTCGGCCTCACTGAGCCTCTATTTCTTACCTGATAAGATGGGGTCAACTGCAATGTCTGTCACACAAGATCATTGTATCAAAAAGGATGGTGCAGAACTTCGCTACATAAAATATGGTGATCAAGGCTTTATCTGAGAGCTTGTTAGAAAAGTAGAATCTCGGACCCCACCCTAAATTACCTTTAGTACTGAATCAGAATCTCCCTTTTAGGAACTCAAGCATCAATAGCAAGAAAACAGATAACCCAATTTTAAAACAGGCAAAGGGCTTGAATAGACAATTCTCAAAAGAAGACATACAAATTGCCAACAAATATATGAAAAGATGCTCAATATCACTAATCATCGAGGAAGTGCAAATCAAAACCACAGTGAGCTATCATCTCATACCTGTCAGAATAGGTATCATTAAAAAGACAAAAGGTGACAAGTGTTGGCAAGGATGTGGAGAAAAGGGAACCCTTGTGCACTCTTGGTGGAAATTGGCACAGGCATTATGGAAAACAGTATGGAAGATCCTCAAAAAATTAAAAATAGAACTATCATGGGTATTTATCAAAAGGAAATGGAATCAATATGTTAAAGAGACATCTGCAAGGCTGATCGTGGCTCAGAGGTTGAGCATCCACCTAGGATCCAGGAGATCATGGTTTGATTCCCGGTCAGGGCACATGCCCGGGTTGTGGGCTCCATCCCCAGTAGGGGGCATGCAGGAGGCAGCCAATCAATGACTCTCTCATCATTGATGTTTCTCTCTTTCTCTTTCCCTCTTCCTTCCTCTCTCTGAGATCAATAAAGATATATTTTTTAAAAAGAGAGAGAGCCCAGCTGGGCTTGGCTCAGCTGTTGAGCATCGACCTAGGATCCAGGCGATCGGGGTTCGATTCCTGGTCAGGGCACATGCCTGGGTTGCAGGCTAGCTGATCAGTGACTCTCATCATTGATGTTTCTATCTCTGTCTCTCCCTCTCCTTTCCTCTCTCTGAAATCAATAAAGATATATTTAAAAATAAAATAAAATAAAATAAAAAGAGAGAGACATCTATACTCCCATGTTCATTGCAGCATCATTCACAATAGCCAACTTATAGAAACAACCCAAATGTCCATCAACAGATGAATGAATAAAAGAAGATATAGGATATATATGATGGAATATTATTCAGCCATGAGAAAGAATGAAATCCTGCCATTTGTGACAACATGGATGAAACTGGAGGACATTAAGCTAAGTGAAATAAACCAGACAGCTAAGACAAATACTGTATCACTTACATGTGGAACCCAAAAAGAAAAAAAAAGGGAGTCAAACTTATAGAAGCTGAGAGTAGAATGATGTTTATCAGTGTCTGCGGGGCTGGGAAAAATAGGGAGATGTTTGTCAAAAGGAACAAAGTTTCAGTTATGCAGGATGAATAAGTCTAGAGAGCTAATGTACAGCATGATTAAATACTGGAAATACGCTAAGAGTACATTTCAGGCACTCTCATCACCAAAAAAAGGTAACTGCAGAAATATGTCAATTAGCTTGACTATAGTAATCATTTCACTGTAATGTGCATACCAAATCATCATGCTCTACACCCTAAATATACACAATTTTATCTTTAAAAATACATAAATAAAAAAGAAAACATAAAATTTAAATTAAAAAATGAAAGATCTTCAGGTGATTGGTAGGGACAGTACATTTTTAGGAGAACTGTTATAAAACATTACACAGATGTTAACCTTAATTTTCACCCAAATAATTAAGGTCATGATACTAACTTACATCACACATACACAGGCACACACACTCCCCCTTGCAACTACATTTCCCCCTCTCCCTCCATCAGAACCACCCCCACCACCATTTCCTGCAAGCTCACAGTGCCACCTTCTGGAAAGACAAGAGCTGGACAACCAAGCCACTCAGCAAAGCAGACAACAGAGGGATGTGTGGGGCAGGGGGGCACTCACAGGCCTAGAGGAGCCTGCAGAGAAGTGACTTTGCTGGAAGCTGACACTGTGCTGTGCAACATGGTAATCACTAGCCACATAGGGCTGCTGAGCACTGGAAATGTGGCTAGTCCGAACTGAGATGAGTTGTAAGTATAAAATGGATTTCAAAGACTTGAGATTAAAAAAGAATGTCAAATATCATTTAATTCATTTTTATATTGATAACATGTTGAAGTAATATTTTAGATACATTGGGTTAAATAAAAAATTATTAAAATTAATTCCACTTGTTTCTTTTTACATTTATAATGTAGCTACTAGAAAATTTTAAATTACAAGTGACTCACATTGCATTTGTATTGGACAGCACGGATGCAAGCTTCATTTTTTCAGAGTAAAGGTTCCCAAGGACCTTAATTTCTTCCCCCTCAAAAATGTCCCTACAGGGAGCCCTTACTTCTGCACCCCAATAATTCTCCTTCCAGATTCAGCTTCACAAACAGCTTCCAACAACCCTGCAGGGCTTGTGGCACATTCTTGTAGGTCTCGCCTGTCCCAGAAGAGAGCTTCATGCATAGTAAGTGCACAATAAATATCTGTAGAGTGAATGAATGAGTGAGTGAATGAAGTGCTCTCAAGTAGAAGGGCATCTTGTGAATGGGTGAGTCTCCTTTTAAAAGCAACCAAGTCTAAGTCATTCAGAGGAGAAAAATTTGGAGAATGACATGGGACCAATCAAATCAGATACACCGTTTACTATTTTCAAAACCGAGGCCTGAGTATAGTCATACAACCCAGTACTATTCAAACTTGGAGCCAGAGGCCTCATTAACAAGTTCATAGTTTGCTTACAAGCTGAGTGGCCCTGAAAGTCCCAGTGCCTCAGGTCCTTTCCTTTGCAGCCACACCTCATTGATTAGCACTTACTTCTGTTAGCACACTATGGCTTTCCAAGTACTATCTCACCCCTTGATGGATTTTTACAACTGCTGTGAAGAAAGCCAAGTAGTATTATTTATTATCACCTTTTTACAAGTGATAAGTCAACTGATTAATCAGTTTCCAAAAACAAATTAACAAGGCCAAGGACACACCCTTTCCTCTCCACCTGCTGCAGGCTTTACCATCGCATCACGTGGCTCTTCCAAGGGCCCACTGGCTGTGCTACCAGGCATTCCAGGTGTGCATATTCATTTTGCTTTTTGTTTTAAAAAATATCCACACTTGAGGATATTTTTTCCACTGATTTTTTTAAGAGAGGGTGGAAAGGAGGAAGTGAGTGGGGGAGAGAGAGAGAGAGAAGCATCGATGTGAGAGACACATCAATTGTCACCTCCCGCATGGGCCCCAGGGCAATTTTTTTTAAGAAATTTTTTTTTATCTTCACCCAACAACATGATTTTATTGATTTTTAGAGAGAGAGGATGGGGCGAGGGGGAGAGAGAGAGAAGAAACATTGATGTGAAAGAGAAATATGGATTGGTCGCCTCCTATACACGCCTAGACTGGGGATCGAGCTCAGGACCTAGATATGTGCCCTAACCCGGGACCAAGCCCACAGCCTATTGGTGTACAGGATGACACTCCAACCAACCGAGCCACCCGGCCAGGGCTCATGTGTGCATTTGACTGATTATGTGACTTTGTAAAACTTTCCATCATTCTGGTCTCAGTGTTCTTGTCTATAAATTGGGAAGATAGAACTAAATGACCTCTAAGGTTCTTTCTAATGCTGAAATCATACAGGTCTCAGAAACTTGGCTGAATGTGCTCCAAAGCCAGAAGCCTATGTTTCAATTCCTTTGCACCTCTCTTGCAGGATTCTGCACATGCAGGGTGCTTAAATGAGGTTGACTGGCTTTGCCTTGCAAAGGAGGGAGCTGGAACGTCCCTTGCCACCAGAGTCCAGTCCTGCGCTGCACACACACACACACACACACACACAAACACACCCCGCAGGTGCTCTAAGAAAGAAAAGGTGTATGGAGAGAGAAAAGGGTAGGTGGGAGGGCAATATTTAAGTAGTGTGAGCCAAAGCGGCCCAGAGGATCCATATCTCAGATTTCATCTTCATGCAATATTCATTGAGTGTTTCCTGGAGCTCCTGTGAGTGGCAGAGGCCAGCCTACCTGGGCATTCCTCTCTGCACACAGACCTCCGGCTCAGACCTCCCTGCACCTCTCCCATCCCGATCTTGTCTCCCCCTGGTGTTGCTCTGTCACTGTGTCTTTTGTCTTCCTCTCCTCTCCCTCCATCTGCGCCCCATAGGTGCCCAGAGGTCTTTCTCGGTGTCTCCTCCCCCCAGCTTCATGTCTGCCTCTCTCCCTTCCACTGTCGCCTCTGCCCAGAAGGTGAGGATTTTCCCCTTTGGGACATGGGCCTGTGTAGCTATCTTCTGCTTTGCCCTCCAGAGCTCCACGTGCCTGAACAGGGGGAATCCTCGGGTCTGTGGGGATGAGATGCCCTGTGCAGAAGAAGAGTTGGACCAGCAGGGGTGTCCAGAGGGTAAGGGCTAGGCTGAATTTGCCCTAAAGGAGTTGGGGGTAAACTTGAGGAGTGGGGAGAGAAAAACAGCTTTGAGGGGAGATGCTGAGGAGACAGCAGGGCTGTCAGAAGGCTCTAGTGGGGGAAGAGAGCAGGCAGGGATCCACTTAGGAATGATCTGGGGACCCACAGCTCCCGGGAGCTTAGCGTTAGACCTAATTACTCTGCACTGTCACTCCACAGGTAGGCTCTGTCCTGGTCCACCACCTGTTCCCTGTCCCCCTGGAACTTTCCTCTCCAGAGTGAGTCCCCACAACACCTCCCTCTGCCACCTCTGCCCCCGGGGATTCTTCAACCCCTGGCCTGGCCAGGATGCCTGTTTTCCCTGTGGCTCCGAAGCCACCCAGCCAGAAGAGGGCAAGGACACATGCATCTGCTCAGGGCCTGGCCGAGTGTTCCAGGTATGTCCTCTGGCAGTGGGACCCAAGGACAGGCTGCATTTCCAAGACTGTTTTGGTCTCTAGTCATGTTCAGCTCAGGTTGAACTTGACCAGGACTGGCTCAGGTTTCCAAGTGATTTGGGGGTAAGGTTGCCATATAAAAGAGTGTACCCAGCTAAACGTGAACTTCAGATAAATTATGGATAAGTTGTTAGTATAAGTATGTCTCAAATATTGAATGGGACATACTTATACTAAGAAATTATTCATTACTTATCTGAAATTCAATTTAACTGTATTTTTACTTGCTAAATCTGGCAACCTTGCTCGGAGGAAAGGGCAGAATTTCATTGTTCTCTTCTGTGACCACTCCCAAAACACATGCTGGCCCAATGCCTTCCAACTAACTTTTCCTATAAGCCAACATAGACGCCTGTGAATCCCTCTTTTCCTGTAATCCCCAAGGCTTTTCTGACTGAAATGGACCTTAACCAGCATGTGCCAGGAACCCTCCCCTCTGGTTTGACTCCTGTCCAGCTCTGTGGATCTCTCACTTCCCTTCCCCTGCCCTATCTTCTGTCCCATCTTAGGCAGGGTCACAGCCAAGGGATTGTGTGTGGTTCCCTGCAACCATCCGAATCTGCATTTCCTTCCTCCCCAACCCTAGCCCAGTGATGGGCAATGCCCCTGTCTCCCGGGCTACCATGATGCTGGAGGGCCAAGGGGCTGTGTCCAGCGGGAACACAAGAACTGCAAGGCTGGAGCCACCTGGAACCAGGAGGGGCTATGTTTGACCAAGGATCAATGGAATGACCACTGCACCCACGAGGTAGGAGGCAGCTGGTATATTGCACCCCTTGTGGAGGGAGCCCACTAACCCTCTCTGGAAATGCAGAGACCTGCTCTCTACACTCTGAAGCTGGGGAGAACTGGGGGGAACCTCCTCTAGGGAGGTGTACCCAAGAAGCCAGAGTCTTTGTGCAGGTATGTGTTACCCCAGGAGATGCCCGTGGCTATGACCCAGGCTTGGGGCTCTGTTTGTGTTGGGGGCAACACTCAAGTGCGATGTGTGGCCCCCTGTGCCCAGAGGAACAGAGACATGTCCTACAGCTCAGCTGCTCTGAAGGTGTTCCACAGATTTCCACTCTTGAAGACGCCAAGAGCCAGGTACAGTGTGCCCTGAGGTCCAGCCCCTGCTGAGCTGGGCCATTGCTGACAGCGCAGACCCAGCACCTTCTGCCTCTGCCTCCTAAGGGGAGCGTGTGGGAGACTCATGAGCAATGGGCCCAGGTCCTGCTCACTGACCCACATCATTGGCACAATCTCTGGTACCAGAGAAGCAGCCCCATTGTCAGTTTAATTCCATCCTATAGAACTCCCTGAAAAGGTAATTGTGATCATTAGAGGGGGGAACTGTCATGGAAATCTTCCCACATGAGCAAAAGACATACCCAGAGTCGTGACTGCAGATTGCCCCTGCGCCATGGAGCTCTCAGACCTATTCCCCAGCACCTCCCTCCAACAGGACACTCAGGGCTGGAGGAAGCCCTGTGCTCTCCTCACTCCCTGCTGACCAGTGTGTTCCTCAAAGTGTCCTAAGGGAAAGGCTGACGCTGGACTTCCCTGTTTCCAGGAATTTTACCTTCTGGACAAGCCTTCCTCACCACGTGCGGTGGGCCATCCCTGCAACTTGGACCAAAGGCAGAAGCCTGTCCCTCTGTATGTGGTCAAGATGGATGGTGAGAGAGCTGGACAAAGGGAAGCCCCAGGGAGGCCCATGGCTCAGGCCCAGTGTGGGCAAGCCTAGTCAATGCCTGGTGTAAACGTTGCCCTTCCAAGCAGATGCTGGGGTGATGGGTGACACCTCCCCCAAGAGAGGTCCAGGAAGTCCATGTGGATTCTCACCCCTTAGTGCTTTAGAAAGTTGAATCCTTCCATGTGCAGATCAGGGATGGACAGTGTCAGCTGTATCCAGGCAACAGGAAAACTCTCTGCTAAGGCCCTGCAGGTTCAGAAGAGCCCTGTCTTGTTCTAGGGACTGGTTTTCTGGGCCTGACCAGAGCAGGTCGTAAACTGCTGCTCGCCCTCGGCCTGCCCCTCAGGGAGCCCAGGCCCCCAGGCCAGGATGCAGGTGAGCATCCCCCAAGACACTTGCTGCCTCTCCTCTCCCTCTCCACCCCTCCCAGGTCCCGCATGAACCCATCTGAAGAGCGGCTGCTCTTCCTCATGTTCTGAATCTTGCCCAGGAAAGTCAGGGGAAGGACACCTGAGCCCTCCTTCGTCCCTGAGCCTCAACTCCACACGCCTTGATGATCTGTCGCCCCCAGAGTCGGGCATCCAAAACCCCACAGTCTGCCTCAAAATCAATGATACACTGGCCTTCCTGGTGACCCGTGAGCATTACCCCGAGTATGACCTGTGAGTGTCCAGAGGACCTGCCGAGCCACCATCGAGGCCTTGGAGGGAAGTGTTCTCGCAGCCACCTCCGGGAAACAACACAGTCTCCTCTCTCTGTCCCCAGGGGCCACTTCTATAACACTGTGGGGGAGTTTGACTGGGGGCGCTTCCGGGCCCTGGCGGAGGGGGCCCGGCTCCGTGATCAAGGCCCCTTCCTCTTCCTTCAGCAGTTCCTGCAGCCCGGAGTCTATGTCTTTCGTCTGAGCAGCAACTGGCACCGCAAGATGGTCTGTCTATGGTGGTTTGCTTCATTTAAGACATTATCCCACCACCTCTTCTCTCTTTAAAAAATACTGCCTCGTAACCATCCCAGACAGATCTCCAGAGAAGGAGATGCCCCCCCAAGTTTCAACCCTAACAGATAATTCTGGGGATGCCAAGAGGTGGAGCCACAGCAGCCCAACCTGTGATGCATGAGGGGGCGAGTGTGAGGCTAAAAATACACTGCGCACCTGCGCAGATCAGAAAGCCTGTCCCTCTCTCGCAGCCCTCCGCCTCATTTCCTGTCCCCACCCTCTTTCATCCTGAAGGCGTAAACCCCAGGCCCATCTGCACAGGCTTTCACCGAGTGACCTGCTCACAATGCCACCACCGATCCAGGTGCTCTGTCCTGGTCACACACAAGATTTAGTATCTCAACCTGTCAACACAACTTCCAGAGGTTGTGCTGACCAGCCTGGGGCCATGCAGACAGCTCTCCAGACAGACAGTTATCTGACATGAATTCGTTTCCCAGGGAAAATACAGCTCCTGCTTCCCCCAGGTTTGCACAAGGACCTGGACCATTCAGCTAGTGTTGACAGGCCAGGGCGCCCACTTTGTCCCCTGGCCAGTCTCTGGCAGACATGGGACAAAGGCTGAACAGACCTCTTTCCACACAGTACCTCCGTACCCTCCCACCAGGGGGCCAGTGCTTTGGGGAAGGGCCCTTTGCCTCCACGACCCCCAGTTATCTCTCCCAAACTGGCATCGCCAGGATCCCTGGGCCCCTGAAGAGGTCTGACTGGCCAGGAGTCCTGGGAGAGATCGCCCTGCTCTTGGGGCTCTGCCTGCTCCTGTTGGTGAGTAGATCTGGACACGTGCCCCTCCCATCCCGTGTAAATGGCTCTTCTGGTGCCCTTTTGCAGTAGGCACTGTAATAGTTGCTAAAATGCCAAAGTTAGGAAGGTGTAGCCTCCAAGGGCAAAGTTTAGTAGTGAGCATTAGACAAGAAAACAAACAGGTCAGCAAGTGTCACGGAGCAATGGTGACAGTGTGTCCAGAGCAACCCGGCTGCACAAAGGAGGGAGTTGACTGTTCTCCCTGGGGGGTCAGGACAGACTTTTCCAAAGAGGTGATCCCTGAAGGAGGCTTGAAATACGAGACTGTAAGAATGCAGTCCCTGCACTAACAGGCGCTGGTGAGTGGGAGGTGGGGGGTAGTGCACTTGGGAGCCAGAAGCGTGACTCAGCAGTCACCTGCTCCGGGAACCAAACGTGGTCCCCAGACTGCGGCTTAGGGCGCTAGGACTGGCATGGGGTTGGAACTGGGAGAGAGACCCAGTTGTGGATGGTCTCGTGGGCAAGGCTAAGAAGTTTGGACTTTGGCCTCTAGGCTAGAGTCTAGGCACTGAGCATCCATTAAGAATTTTGAGCAATGAAAAAACCCTGGTAAGACTTTTATTTTTACTCTAGCAATAAAATGACTCAGATAAATTAGAGAGGAGAAAGCCACAAGGAGATGTATTGGTTGTTAGAATGATCCAAACAAGAGAAGGTGAGGCGCTCCCTAACCGCAGCTGAGCGGGGATCTTCCTCTTCTCAGAGTCTTCAAAAGGATGCTTCTCCCTCACTCCCCGTTTCCTTCACGTTGCCCCATTATATGCCCTGTAGATTCAGTGTCACAGCCTGAGCTGGGCCCGAAAGGCCGCTCCCCACCCCACCTTCAGGATGCATCAGCAAGGCTACAACCTGGATGCCTACGCTTCTCCAAGAACTGGGGTGGTATCAGTGAGGAGAGGCCAACCACACCGAGACGCTGATACCCCCAGGGTTGAGAGAGGTCACGGTGAGTGAGAAACCTGGGCTAGAGTGCCAGAGGGACCTCCAAATCCAAAGCCAGCTCCTGCTTCCTTTGTTCACCCTCCTAGATTACTTACTGCTCCATTCCTCTCGGGAAAGGACCTGTGCTAAAGGAGCGAATTGCGGAAGGCATTATGTGTCGTGCTGAGGTGTTTCACCCGTTACCCTTGCTGCTCAAAGTATGGTCCTTAGACAGCAGCCCTGAAATTCATTTGTTTGTCTCAAACTTCAGAGCGATTATGAATTCCCCGGGGATCTTCTGCTGCAATAGGTCTGGATGGGGCCTGGAATTCTGCATTCTAAGGAGTTCCACAGCAAAGTCAAAGCTGCTCATCCAAGGACGGCTTTTAGTAGCAAGACTCTGTCTAGACCACTGAGGACCTGTAGGGAAGTTCATATTTGCCTTTCAGGAGGATAACCCTGCTTCCCATCCCTGCATAGGTGGGAGCTGGGAGGCCGAGGAGCAGGTGGACCTGGAGTGGTTTGACACAGAAACCTTTTTTGGGATCCTGCTCAGGCAGTCGCTGTCAGTGACAACCAAACTCAGCCAGACCAAGGAAGAGGTAAGTGCAGAAGCTCGACAAGCAGGTGCCACTGGAAACAGATTCACCTCTGGGAATCTGGGACACAGAACCTAAAGAAATCCTCTATCAACAAGGAATCAGAAAAAAAGGGAGAATATACGAGAAGGGAGATAGAAGACTTCAGGTTAAATTTAAGATGGAGCTTATGAGACTTAGGGCCTCAGATCAATCCTGCTTCTGGAGTCTCTTTTAGATGCCCATTCCTGGTCCTCAGTAACCCATCTGGGTGAACAAATTCAGGCAGTAGGTGATAGACGTTGGGAACAAAAAGAACACACTGGAAGTTTAAGTATGGAAATTGGGCCAGGGGTTCCCCAGGCAGAATGTGCAAGCTGGAACTTGCGGGGACCTGCCTCAGCTAGCTGTTCTCCAGCCAGGCCTTCCAAGTGTCTTATGCATTCTGTCCTCTGGAGTCCCTCCACGGACTGCCAGCAGGGGGCGGTGCAACCACAGCAGCGAACGTGGCTGGGTGGCTGCAGGAGTTCACAGGATACTCCACCCTCTCACAGCTCAAACTCCTCTGCCTCAGACTTGTGAGTGAAGCCCGTTCCCTCCAGCAGCTGTGGGGTGCTGAGCGCAGCATCCCAGTCTCCACTGACCAGCTTCTGGGGAGCCCTGAGAGAAAACATCAACAGGTTGGGCTGTGTTCACGCCTTCCCAACTGGTCCCTGCGCCCAAACGTGACTCTCCCCTTTCACTGAGGCCCAGGCTTTCCCCTGAGCACCTCTCCTACCAGTTTCAGTTCCCAGGCCCCAGGGTTTTTAGCTCCATGCCCACCCCTGGGGGTTTCTCTCCCCCTTTCCATTGCTGCCATGCCTACTCAGAATGCTCTGGAATTCCCAGGAGAAGCTGGGTGTCCAGTCCCCATGGCTGCTGTCTCTGGCAGCTGTAGCCCCTACAGATAAGCCTATTGGTTGTCCCTGACCCCAGGCTGCTGAAGCAGCTGCCAGGGCTGCAGAGGAGGAGGCCAGGCGAAGGAGGCACTTGGCAGGAGAGTATGCAGCAAGCCTTAGTCACCAACTGAAGCTCCTGCGCCAAGACCTCCGTGCCAGGCAGGAGCAGTGGGCTTCTTTCTGCTCAGCACTGCTGGCGGCTCAGCGGCTGCTGAAGGCACAGACAGACTCTTGGCCCGAGAGGTCCTCCCGTGCTGGGCAGAACCCAGAAGGGTGTGTACCTGGTGAATGTGAGTCAGACTTAGTGAGACTTGCACCAGGGGAGGAAAGAGTGTGGTTTTACAGGGTCCTGGAACTGACCACACCAGAGTGTCCTTACGCATGAGGAATTGCCCCTCCCCCTGATCAGCCCTTCCCCATTTCACTGCAGGGAAATCCCCCAGTTGGACGCTGTGCTGGGCCACTTGTCCTGGGCCCTGCTGCAAGAGGGCCACCGCCTGAAGGCCTGGGGTGTCCTGGGCACAGGCACAGGGGCCGAGCTGCTGCGGCCAGGTGAGCCTGCTCAGCCTCAGGCAGGGCCCCCAGGAAACCTGGCCCTGCCTTCAGGGTGACAAGCCCTGCAAAACTCCAGTCCCACACCCGACGCACTGCAGGGGAGGAAGGGAGGAGGAAACCCCCAGTGTCGGGAGGGGCTTCCTGAGCAGCCCTGGGGCCAGTGTCTGTGCTGCAGAGGAGGGAGCCTCAGAAATGGGAGGAACGTAGAAGGAAACAAACAAAACCACCACGAAGCATAGCTTTGCGTATAAGGTAACACTTCCAGGGAGCAAAAGCCTGAAGGATGAGTGTAAAGGGCCACATCTGGAAAATGCTGGATGTGCCTGGAAAGGAAAAGAGGGAGAAGGACCCCTTTGGGAGCCTATGGGCATGCTGAGTTCAGGCAGTCCTCCAATCCTGTCTGTCACCACCATCTTCCAGGGCTTTTCCAGCTACTGCCAGCCTACAGTATGATGTCACAGGGTCACGTTTTGAATGTGGAGTCCCTAAGACGAGGTCTCCTGCCCTCAGGGAGCACCTGCTGTGGGGGTTGTGGTGGGCTTCCTGCCAGCTCCTCCCAGTCGCCAGCCACGGGAGCCTCTGGCCTGCTTCACTGGCCTCAGACTGAGGCTGAGCAGGCCTTTGCTTTCCTGCAGCTTCAGCAGGCCCTGAACAGGGCGCTGATGACATCAGTGCGAATCCCATCACCAACCTGATGGTCCCTGGCCCCAGCTGCGCAATGCTTCCAGCCAGTGGCCACGCAGGGCCCATACCCCATGACTACTTCATCCACCCTGGCACGGGGCGGGTACTGCCCCAGGCTGGAAATCTGGGATACGATCTGCAGGCAGCCACGCTGGTGCCCACCACTGACTTCAGTTCTGGTGAGCCCCTGACGGTTAAGTAGCCCCAGCGCAGCAGCCTTGGGCTCCCTGGGACCCTCCGGAATGAATCCCTAGGCGCCCAGCACAGGAAACGGGGCTCTCCTTGCACAGTGGGACGCCGTGACCAACAGAGCAGCAAACGCCTTCTCCCCTTCTTTACTTTAACGTCCTTCCTGCAGAGGGCTCCATGTTAGGGGAGCTGCTAGATGACAGAACGCGGGTGCCTAAGGCCACTCTCTGCCCCTACTCTGCAAGGGAGGCAAGGGAGGAAGGCTGGCATGTGACAGGTATCAAGCCTCCCTGTCTCCCTGTCTCCCTGTCTCCCTGTCTCCCTGTCTCCCTGTCTCCCTGTCTCCCTGTCTCCCTGTCTCCCTGTCTCCCTGTCCAGGTGGCGTCCGAAGGTCAGAAGCTCCCGTCCTCCCCTATGTGCCCTATCCAACTTGTCCAGCCACAGGCTCCCCTCCAGCCACCCGCCTGCCTGTCCTGCAGCCCAGAAGGACCTCTCAGCTGGGTGCCCTGATGACAGACCCCGTTACTGGCATCGAGGTGCCCGTGCTGGCTGTGACTCTGCACCCCCAAACAAGGCAGTGGCTCACTCTTGGGGGGACATACTGCAACCCCCTCACCAAGACCTTGGCCCCTCTAGAGTTGGGGGGCCCCATGGAGGACCCAGTCACAGGAGGCATCTCACCAATCCTAGGAGTCGGGCTGGATGAAAACACAGGTCTCCCGGCAGCCTTCGGTGCTGCCCTCCCACCCTCCTCCCTGCCTGGCCTGGCTTCCCAGGCCTCTCCTCTCAGCCTCCTCGACCAGGGCTGCAGACTCCATCCCTGGCCCCAACTTTCCACCCGCCATGCTCTCTCTGCCTCTTACCCCCACCTTCTCTCTCTCTCTCCCGGCTCTGCTCACCCCTTCCCCATCTCAGGCACAGTGCCCGAGGGAAGAAAAAGAGAACTGAGCTGGCTCTGCAGTAAAAGTAAATGGATGCTTTTAACCAAGGAGGGGCCTCATCCCCCCTCCTGCCACCACCCTGCACTCTCTCTGCTCTCTCTCCCCGCCTTACTCTCCCCATCTCTGTTGCTCACTCTGCCCTCGGCCCTGGTCTTCCTTCATGCCTCATTTGCCTGCATCTGTTGCACCCCCTTCCCACCTCAACTTCCTGGGTTCCCACTTTCAGGTCAGGTGCTGGCACTGGGAGGGCTGCGAGATGCCTCGGGGAACCTCATGATGCCTGGTGACAGCTTTGTGGAGCCACTAAGCAAGAAGACAGTCCGGCTCCAGGGGGCTTCCCGACAAGAAGGCTTGACACTGCCCCACGTGGGAGGGTCGCAGGCCCTGCTGGACGCCAATGTGCTGGTGGCCCAGAAGCTAGTGATTGCAGTGCTCCGGCAGTGCCAACAGAGGCCAGTATCGAGGGGACAGGGGCTTCTGGAGGCTGCCATCAAGGACATGAGACAGGCACTGGCCTTGAGTCTGCATCACATCCTGCAGCAGGCTCGGAGGCTGGAGAGACAGCTGGAGGCAGCACATGGCATCGAGGCCAGTGGCGGCAAAATAGGTACAGGTTGACCTTGGCCAAACGCTCTAGGGCCCTGAAATCCCAGGCCCAGAATTACCTGGTGATTCAGTGACCCTCAGCCTGTAAGCTCAGGGACAGGACTGCAGCCCTGCACACCCCGACCCACACAAGGGAAGAGAGAGGAATTCAATGACTTCATGCCCTGACCCCATGAGTGCTTGTCTATGTCCCTGTCATTTAATCTCTTGCCAGTCCCACTGGGTCTTGCACTTTATGTTTGTAAAGTGTATACATTCTCTTTTTTCGTAGGCTCCCCAAACACACAGGTGCTATGTTACTCATTTTACACTGAGGAATCTGAACTTTAAGGAGTTCGTGAGAGTTGCCCAATCATATTTAGTTGGCAGCAGAGCCAGGCCTGAATCCTGAGTCTCCTAAGTCCTCAACTCTCTCACTTTTATTCCTGCAACAGCCTTCAACTTCCCATCAACAAACTCAGGAAAGGAGCACACCCAGCTCCTCCAGCTCTGACACAGCACTAATGCAAGGAAGGCTAGGGAGTGAAAGTAGGAGTGGCATCTTCCCAGAGCTTATTTCACTCACTCTTTCTCGAAGCTCCCTTTTGCCCAGGGTGTGTCAGAAGTAACTTGAGTTTGAAGACCTGCCCCACTATCTATTAACTCTGACCTTGGGCACGTTACTAAACCTCATTCTGCCTCTAGTCTACCATCTTTAAAATGAGGATTAAAATAGTACATACTCCAGACATTTAGTTGTGGGACCAAAGAAAATATAATTTATAAGGAGTTCTTGGCTGAGGTGCTGGCACAGGGTAGGTACTCATGAATGTTTGCCCTCTTCTCTTCCACCTTTTCAGTGTGGCCTATAAATTGTTCTCAGCTTCCCCCAAATCCTGATGCCACTCAGTTCTTCCCTTCTGCATTTAAATTGCTAAGCTGAGCCCCCAAAGAAACAAATGCCATCTTTCCAGGAAGCCTTTCTGGTCAGGGATGTGGCTCTTTGAGCATGGACAGACCCTCCATGTGGCACTTAACCCTCAACTTCTCCTCCCCGTGTCCCTGCCCCCTGTGTTAGGAATGATGTGCTATCCCGGGACAGAGCTGTGGGTCCCAGTCCTGTATGGGATGGAGATTCCAGATCCTGAGGGCTCAGGGCTCATGGTTCCTGTCCTGGGCATGGAACGTGATGGAAATGCTACTGATGCCACACCCTTGGCAGGTTCAATGGAAGATGCCAACGGCAAAGGTAGGAGGAAACTTGAGGCCTCTGAAAGCCCTAGGAATATGACTTAGCCCTGGGAGAGAAAGCCCAGTAAACCTCGGGAGGGGTACATCCAGTCTATTCTCTCATGAGCCAGGGAATGGGGTCATTCTGATGCTTCTGCTAGGGCTGCTAAAACCCTAAATAAAGGTGCTCAGAAATTCCAGAACCCCAGAACCCCAGGACCCCAGGTCATTAATCCCCCACTGAGAAATTTGGTCCTTTTAAAGGCTTCAGAAACTTACCACCCACCTCCACCCTCAGGGTCTGCGACCACCAGGAAGCCCTCCCACCCAGCCCCTCAAAGGGTAGGGGGTTTTAAGAGCCTCTTTAACTCCCTTCCAGTCATGTCTCTTTCTTCCCATGACTGCCCCTTCCTCCTTTGCCCATCACTGTTACTGAAACCAGTGGTGGACTTGGCATCCACAGGTCTTGTCCCAATCTCGATTGGGGCCCAAGCCATAGACCCTTTGACTGGGGAACCTGGTCCTGTCATTGGTGCTCGAACGGACCCCTCTGCCAGAGTGGTGGTGCCAATCGTCCAGGTGCTGGAGGCCCTGCCCCGTGGAGCGAGAGACCCTGGATTGGTACGTAAGAGGAGTTTGTTCTAGTCACTTAGCAGCTACATACGGAGAACCTTCTATGTTCTGGCACTGTGTTAGGTGCTGAGGTGTAAAAACAGCTAGTCAGGGTTCAGACTGGCTGTTGGTTCCTTCTGTGATTGCGGCTTCCAGCAGTGTTAAGGTAGCGCAGATGAGGGCTATTTCGATCACGTGGAGGGGCATTCAAGGAAGGTGCCCTAAGGAGGCCACACCTGGGCTGACACTTGAAGAAGGCATCAGAGAAAGGCCTCAGGGGCCAGCAAGTGCCAAGGTCCAGGTGTGAGACCACAGGTTTCCGGGAGAATGAGGAAGGTATGGGGCAAAGGCAGCAGGTGGGCCAGTGAGGAGGCAGGAAACAAATCAGAAACAGCCTCGTGGCCTTGCCTGAGGCCAAGAGATATGACTCTTATCGTGAAAGCCATGGGGAGCTATTGAAGGATTCTAAGTAGACATGGGATATGATCAGATATGAATATTTCTAAGGCCTTTAAATTCAGAAAATATGAACAACACATAAAGAAAATAAATTACTCATAACCCTGCTACATTTTTTAAGTATGTAAATGGAGAAGCAAAAGCTCCCTCCTTGCCATTGCACACTCCCTCTGCCATCAGCTCCGCACATAGTGCTCCTGTCAGAACACTGCTCACCTCTCCTCATCTCTCCCACCAAATGCAGCCTCTATTAAAGGGCTGGAACACCTCCTCTCAGACTGACAGGTTCATGCTTATGCATGTGCATAAATAATAAACATTCTGGAAAGTTCCCTCTGGCAGCAGTGCAGAGGAGGGTGGGAGCAGGGCCAGACTGGAGCAGGAAGCCCCGTCAGGAGGTTGCTGCAGTAATTCGGCCCTTGGCAGATCTTCAGGAAATGAAATGGTTTAGGGTCCTCCCAGACACTCTCAGTCTGGTTGCAGCTTCAGAAGCAAAGATGAATATGTTGTAAAAGGCCTCATTAGAAGCCAAGAAATTCCAATTCTAGCCCCTGCTCAGTCTCGCAGATGAATATGAAGGGGTCATGTGAGGAGGCGAGAATAATTTCCCAGGCCCACGTGCTCATCTCCCCTGGCCTCCCAAGAAGAAGGTGGGAAGAGAGCAGGGGGACAGGGGACTCTGCAGAGTCCAGGTGTTAGAATGAAGGAGGAGGGGGGATTAGGAGCTTGAAGAAGGAGCATGGTTATTATTTTCCTATTTACAAACAAGTCCACTGCCTCACTAAGCTTAGTCATGGAGCCCAGGGGTGGGGAGGCCCACGTCTTGAGCAGCTTTGGGCGTCTTCAGCCAGACCACATGGGGCTGTGAGAAGGGGCTTACAGGCACTAAACAAGCTGCATGTGCTAGCTGGACACCCTGGAGAGGGAGCTGAGAGCCCGGGAGCAGTACTGGCGCCACCAGGAACACGAAGAGCTACAGCTAGCGGAACACCTGGGGGACCTGAGCCAGGAGCTTCTCTCTGCTCCAGGCAAAGATGCCCAGCAGCAGGTGAGGCCCAGAAGCACCACCTCAGGGTCCCCACCCACCTGTCAGCCCAGACTGCCCACGTTTCCCTTGGAGGAGTCCTGACCACAGGAATGGAACCCATCTCAGGACAGACAAGGCCCAAGGTTCCCCAGCTCCAGGTCTTAGATTTCAGTCACCTAAGTCTCTCAGCAGGATGGAGGAGCGGGGAGGGGCCAACCTGAGATGACCCAGCCAACCCAGGGTTCCTGCTTTCGCTCCCATGGCCCCTTCCTTTGCGCTTCCTGTCCTGTGCAGCTGAGGGCTGTCGAGAACGCCTGCGTAGCCCTGGAGTCCCACTGCCTGCAGGAGACCGAGAGGAGAGCCAGAGCCCTGAGCACGCAGAACAGCCCAGAGCGGGGCCTCCTCTCCCAAGGTGCCAAAGCTTCCCCTGAGCCCAGATCCCCAAAGCAGAAAGCTTCTGGGAGGGGTGCTGGCATCCACAGCTGCCCAGTGAGGAGTCCTTCCTACCCTCCGAGTGTGCGCATCTCCCCGGCTCCCAGCCAGGCCCTGGCTCTGACCTGGCAGGTTCCCCCGGCTCCAATAAACTACTGTCTTCTCTTCTCCTCCCTACCCCCCAAGGTGGCTGCTACCATGCAGCCCTTTTTTCTGTCCCTTGCAGCAGACAGAGAGGAGTGGGAACAGGAGGCACAGGTGGCTCTGGGCCTGCAGAAAGTCCTTCAGAGTTTAGGACAGGCAGCGGAAAAGCTCAGACAAGCCGCTGGCCGGCTGCAGGGCCAGGAGAAGGAAATGTGGCTACAGCAGAGCCCACAGATCTGGAACCGTCCCAGGAAGGTGCGCTCAGAGGCTAACAAGAGCACCCATGTGGGAAGAGCACATCCTCCCGCGTCATCGGGGTGGCTCTCAGGGGCAATGTAATACTCAGGGATAGGTGGGCCCAAGGAGCGGTGGGTGGGCTGGGAGGGGAACAGGAGGGAAGAGAAAGAGGCTCCGCTGTCATTTGGGCATGTTTCCTGAGTCCTAGGTGGTTCGGCGGCTCTCTGATGAGTTCCAGGCGGCGGTGAGGGAGAGGCAGAGCTTCCTGGACAGGGCTCTCGGTCAGCTGCAGTACCAGCGGGAGCTGAGCCGCCTCCAGCTCTTGCACACCCAGGTACTGACCTCTGCACACGCTAAGGAGATCCGTGCATTCCTCTCTCACGGGGGCATCAGAGAGACGTTCCTAAAGAAGCCACTTGGGACAGGTCAAACCCAGCACAGAACTAGATCCTATTTCATCCTAGATTGTGGCCTCAGGAGCCCCTGTGTGTTTGGAGAATTACCCTGGAAACAGATTTTATGGAACAGTCACCACCACTTCTCTCAGGGACCAGGCTGTTTCCTGCCCGCTGTTGATCCCGTTCCTGAAGAGCCTCACCGCAGCACTAGCGGGAGCTCAAGGCCCAGGGCTAGGACTGGAGGATCGGGGGCCAGGGCCAGGTAAGGCTGCTCACTCGTCCCTCGTTCCCTTCTGCTGCCAATCTTGGTCATGTTTTGATAAGTTCTAATACTACAGTTAGGGCTTCAGGCGCTGTAGGAGTGTGGCCAAGGTAGGTTCTCTAGGAGGAACAGAGAGAAACCCAATGTATTAGTTACACATTGCTGCATAACAAATTAATCCAAAATTCTGTGGCTTAAAACAGCCAACATTTATTACCTCTCAGTTTCCAAGAATCTGGGTGCAGCTTAGCAGTGACCTCTGGCTCAGGGTCTCACACAGGCTACATCAAGGTGTTGGCCAGGGCTGCAATCATCTCCAGGTTTAACTGGGGAGTCCAACTTCACTCTTTTGGCTGTTGGCAGGCCTCAAGTCCTCACTGGCTGCTGGCCAGAGACTTCAATTTCTTGCCATGTGGACTTCACAGGGCAGCTCCCAACATGGCAGCTGGCTGCTTTCGGAGCAAGTGAGAGAGGGTGAAGGAAAAAAAAACAGAAGCCGCAGTCTTGTAGCATACTGATCTTATCACCTTTACTCTGTTCATTAGAAATGGATCACTAGATCCGACCCACACTCAAGGGGAAGGGATCACACAGGGGCGTGGATGCACATGGGGGCTTCAGGGGCTATCTTAGAGGCTGTCACACCCGATGCTCCGCTGGCACTTTTTGACTTTGGCCACAGTTCTATGCCCTTACTTCAACAATTACTTCTTCCCCTCTGTTCAGATGCAGATGAAGTTGACATGTGGACCTTACCACTGTTTTCCATCCTGAAGAAACTAGGCATCCAGCCCCAAGCCTACAAGAAGGGAGCTGAACTGCAAGGACAATCACATCACAAACGGGGTAACCACCTTTCCCTGGTCGCCCCTGTTTGGAGGTATCATGGTGCACTGAAGGTATTCAATGGTGTAGCCCCAGGGACTAGGAATGTCAGAATCCTGCCTTGCCAATAATCCCTTCTCCCCATGCCACCCTCAGCTTCCCAAGGGATTTTCCATATAAAGAATAAAAAATAGGAATCCAAGTCCCACTGTAATAATATCTTGGACAATTCCCCAAGGGAATTCCCAAAGGCCCTTTACAGCCCACTAAACACTGAATCTGAATCTTGGGATTTTATCCTATATGAGCTAGCCACATGTCATAAGGAATTAATGTAAAAAAAATGTGAGACACAGGAAGACAGACAGAGGAGACAAAGAGAGAAGGCCTTGCCTCCCAAAAGGGACCCCAGATCACATTACCAATAGTACTGCTTAGAAGTGAGTCAAAACAGAAGGTGGCTGGCCTGCCCTGAAGAGTGAGGTCTGTTTCAACTTACCCATCCCCCAAGTGAAAGAGGGGTAATGAAAGTAAGCACAGCTCCGTGGATGTCTTTGAACTTGGCCAGTGGTCAGCAAACTGACCCACAGGCCACTTCCAGATTGCTATCTGTTTTTGTATGACCCATAAGCCAAAACTGGTTTTACATTTGTAAATAGTTGCAAAAAGAAACTGTCAGAATAACATCTCTGTGGAGTGCTGTACAGTATGCCATGTGCTAATCTAAATCTTTAGATATGTTAGCACATGTAATCTTTACAACAATCTGGTGAACTAGGTACTATTACCCATTTTATAGATCAGGAAAATGAAGCTTCTGAATAGGTCGAGTAAGTAGTCAAAATTGTATTGCTAATGAGAACTTCAGCTGGAATTCAATCCCCGGGAGTCTTACCCCAGGGCCTGTGCTCCCAGCCTGCTTCCCCATATGAAGAATTATCCAACCCCATAAAGGCAGTGCCAACAGGGAGATGTGGGCACCATATGCTGGTGAGTTCCCAGGAGGGCAGGTCACTGTGTATGAGAAGCAAGGAAAGGTTTTGTAAGGGAATGAGGTCACATGATGACCGGGAGAAATAAAGTTAAACCCTGACTTTGCCTCTTGGCTGGCACAGCCTAATATATTTACTCTCTGGCCCATTACAGGAAAAGTTTGCTGACCTCAGAACTTGACCAGTCTTAGTATTAATTCTGCCTACCTTTAGGGGAAAACTAAGCAGAGGATGGGCAGAGAGGTAGACCCTCCTTTGAGAGCTCCCACCACTACTTCAACCTTCTTTGTCTTACAATGACATTGACTTTATAATGTTGAAAACAATTTTAAATGCACTGTCTTGTTTACACTCTGAAGCCTTGTAAGACAGTGGAAGAATATTAACATATTTTTATATAGATGAGAGAGCTGATGCTCAAAGAAGTTAAGTGGCTTTCCTGGGGTCTTACAGAACCTGGACCAAAACTCAAGCCTTCTGACTGTTCATCATTCTTTCCTACACCATGCTACCCAAGCCTTTTGTCATTGCCCTCTCAAGAACAAAACGACATTAGAAAATGTTTAAAGAGTCAAGGCCCATTAGTGACAATTTTGTGGGGCAGACTGCCAATACAGCTGACATTTACTGAGTGCTTACTGTGCACCAAACACTGTTCTGAACACAATACATGTAATGCCCCAAACCGCCCAATGAAATAGAAGAAAACCTGTTGCCATTTTTTTGGGACCCTCCTTCTATTGTTCTGGCTCCTCTTTTCCTGTTGACTGGGACTCAACCCCTTTTCCATGAAGATGGGCAGGCGAGCCTGGGGCACAGTGCATATATAGCACAGGGTGATGGATGGGTGGGTAGATGGATGGATGGATATACACTTTTTCCAAGCTGAATTGTATTGTTTTTAATATGTGATTACTGCATAAAAAAGTCAGTGAAATCTTTACTGGTTTCTCTTCATCTCTGTAGCCCCAAAAAGCCCTTCTCAGGATCTCCCCAAACCTCAGATAATGCAGAAGGAAGAGCTAATAACTGTGCAACCCACAGAGCTTTCTGCCAGAGAGTTTGTGGTTTACCAGTATGGTCTCTCCATCCTGCACCTCCTCACCCCCCAGCTTCAAGTAAGTGTGCTTTCTGGCTTCTCTGTGGAGCAGTCATCCTTGAAGTCAACAAGGTCAGGTGATCAGGAAGGAGGCTTTGAGGTGGTGGCTCTTCCTTAGGTTTATGCCCGGAGAGTGGGGAACTTTCTATCCCTCCTTTAAGGAGACTGACAGGAATCATCTTACCAATCTTAAGTCTGCTCTCTCAAATGATATTCATAATAGATAGAATGCATTAAGCACTTTGAACATGCCAGAAAATGCTCTAATGATTTGCATGAATTACCTCTTTTAATCTTCACAACTCCTTTGTATAGATACTGTTTGGGGGGGGTTTTTTGTTTGTTTTTTTCATTTTAAAACTGAGGGGGAAAGACACAGAGTGGTTGAGTAAACCTCCCTAAGATCACACAACCAAAAGGTTAGAGCCACATTGGAATCCAAGGCATCCTGGTTTGGGAGCCCTGGTGCCGCTCCAACCCACCTCTATTTAGAAAAGTTGTGAATTAATTCTCGTAGTTAGCATAAATGTCAACATAGCTAAATATTCTTCCCACTTCCCTATAGAGTGTACTGAATCTCCACCCTGTTACAATTTAAATTGATGTTCCAGTGCATTTACGTCCCACTAATTTGTTGGTGTTATATAGTTGGGTGGCAAGAGAAGTTTTTAGCAAAAGGATGGATTTTATTTTTGTTTCGTCTTTTATTCTTTCCAGGCTCCAGCAATCGCCCTGCAGATTGCTTCCTGTCTTCCTGCCATGGAAGCCTCAGGCAATGCCTTCCAAGGTTCCTTCTTCTATCAGGTGCTGCAAATTGAGTCCCAGATGTGGGGTTACAGAATCCTAGGGTATAGTAAAGATCAAAGCAAAAAACAAAACATTTTTCCCTCTCAAGTCCTGACATATTACATTCCCCCTCAGTCATTTGGCTGAGGTATAATAAATGTCGCCATGTAAGAGCTTTCTCTAATCAGGGAAATGAATATGTCCTGGCTTATGCCCAGTGAATCCTAATGGCTTCATGCCTAATAATAAATCTCTGTCATTGTCAAAGCTGGTGGTTCCAGACTCGTGTTTCTCCTAAGAGTCATGGTTCCAGCTTCAGGAAATCCTATGCAATCAGCATCTTTCTACAGAAAAGGATCTAAGTTGTTCCCATTCTGGTAGATCCTCAAATATGTAGACTGGTGGTTCCTTGGTGGAAACTCTAAGCCAGTGTATATAGACTTTAACACTGATGACAGTACTTTGGTAGACAAGGATTGTGAGAGAGGAACTGCTAATCAATGTTAGAAGACTAGGAAATGATTTATACTTGACTAGTAGGTTGGTAGGAGACTTAGTAAGACCAAAAATTATTCATATATGGTCCTCTCCAGGCACTATTTCACGTGATCCTCAAAGCAATCTATGAAGTGGGCAAGGCTTTAATCCCATTTTACTGATGGGATTCACTGAGTGCCGGGTGCCATGCACTTGGCCACGTGCCTGCATGCATTACCTCATTTACAACTTACAGCAACCCTAAGGGGTGGGTACTCTTGTTATCTACATTTTATGAATTAGGAAACTGAGACCCAGAACTTGTCCAAGATCACAGTGTCGACAAGAGTTGAAACTTAAGTCCAGGCGTATTTGACCCAAACTCGTTTTTTAACCACTAGCCTGTGCTGCCACCCACAGCTGATTCCAGGGACAGATCTCAGACTGATTCCAAATCACCTAAGGCTTTTCCACGCCAACCCACTGCCTCTTAAGAGAATGAATTATTTCAAATCAATTAGGCAAGACTGGAGATCTGAGGACCTGATGGCGATGGGGGCATGAAAGACAAAGAGAGACTGAGAGCCCTCTAAGACAGTGGTTCTCAAACTCTGGTCCTTGCACCTCCTGCATCAACCACTTGGGGACCTTGGTGAAATGGAAATGCTGAGACCTACCTAGCACAGAACCAGAAATACTGGGATGGGCCCAAGAAATAGATTCCTAGTCACACTGAAGTTTGGGAACCACTGCATAAGGAGACAGTGACTAGAGGACACTGACAAAAGAACAGATACTTGAGTAATTTTGCTCTGAATTTCCAATAGTTTGTTTTCTGTAAGGTGGGGTTAAGTAGCAGAAAATTTAGGAGACAGTGAAGAAAATGATTCATTCAGAGAGTTGAACTCACAGAATCATTTTCCCTTTGTCTTCTCAATTTTCAATTCAGTAAATTTCCATTAAGCCCAGGGAATCTCTGCCTTTATGATTTCAAAAGTTATTTTAGACTCTATAAAACTAGAAAAACATCAAGGTAATGGAACTGCTCCCTGAGCTCTCCGTGTCTGGGTATTTTCTCCACTCAGAGTGCTGAAAACACACTGTTTATTGGGAGAGAGTGTTTGGCATCTGTGGGGAGCTTCATTCTGCTGTTGATCCACTGCCTGGCCCACATCACTGCCCAGGACTTCCACCAGGACTCCAGCCCCGCCTTTCTGAGGTCATTTTACAAGGTATTTACAACATGCACAGGGCTGTTTGCTTCTCTCTGTGACTCAGACCCCATTTCCCAGGGTCATAAATGCTATAAGCTTTGCAACATTTCAAGTCAACTGAAGTCCTATTGGTAGCCTTTGGTTCCTACTGCCAGGCCAGAAAGAAGACTGTCCTGATCAAATTTCCTGTGGCAGCGAATGACAAAACGCACGCACCTCTCTGTAAGAATTCTGGAGAGAAGTGGTCTTCCTATGAGAACTGCTTCCCGTGGCCATTTCTTTGTCAACACATAAGCCTCACCATAATTGCAAATGACAGTAGTAACCCATGGTGAGGACAAGTAAAGATGATAAATTGCAAGCCCCATTTTTCTTTCAACTATTATTTTAAAGCTCGAATAGCAATGGCCTAGAAGTGGTACTGAACTGCCCCTCACCATTTCCTTGACCAGGGGTTGGAGGCCTATTTCAGGGAAGCATTCTCTATCACACTACAAATGTCAGCAGTTTCCCAGGGTGGCAAGCTGGACCAAAGCCTAAGTGCTCTCCTGCTGGGAGAGCAGCCCATCTCTGAAAGAGGAAGAGATATTCTCTCTAAACTCATCGAAAGGAAGCTGGAGTCTCACCTGGAGCCAGAGGCATCAGAGGAGGTAACTAACTTTAACTTGTGTAGCACATGGTCTTGATTAAAGTTGACTTCATCACAGAGAAAATGCCTCGGTGCATGACCTTTTCACATATTTCAGGCCTCCCCAGGTGGTACACTGTTTGACACTCAGCCTGCTTCTCAAACCACAGCTGACAATATTTTTTAAATTCTATATTCTACACAGAAGACTGTGAGTATCTGGCTCTTTGAATCACGTATAGGGATTCATGGCAAATGTGGCTCCAGTTACTTAACTCCATGTCCCACTAACACATTATCAATAAGTAAGCAGAATTCCACCTGTTCAACTCACTGTGACTCAGACTAAATTCAAATGCCCAAGTGTAGCCTTTCACCCAAACTTACAGCGTGCTGTTTCCTCTGCAAGCTAGACAATGGTATTCTTAATACTGCATTATTTAAAGGACTTTCATGACAATATTATCATCTCCCCTCAGCTTTTTAGCTATTAAAAATAAAATATCATAAAATTTAAATCTATGATCTTAAAAAAGGTCATCTTCCATTAAAGGTCAATTCACTCTTGACTTATGAACAAGAGCACATCTTTATTCATTATTTATATAAAACTTTACAAATTCAAGGCACTTTTACATATATTGTCTCATTTGATCCAACCAGCATTCCCAGAAAATAGGTCACATACTTATTTTTAGTCACATTTTGTGACTAAAGCAGAGAGCAAGCAATTTGCCCCAAATCATGAAGCTGGTAGATGGAAGACTGAATTCTAGGTTTCCTGACTCCGGAGCAAATGTTCAATATACATTTCTCTGTAGCCAAGTCTCCATTAGTTACTGAGTCAGAGATCTGTTTCGTGGTGGATGATGACGGCGACGTTGATCCGGATCGCAGAATTCTGTTACCCTAACTCCCACAGCCAGAGAGCCGTCCGTCTCTGTCCCCATCTGACAACAGCACTTGGCCCATCTGATCCCTTTGTCCTGCTACAGTTTCCTCACCGGGCGGCCTCTGGTTTCCTCCTACTTCTCTGGCTGTCCCTCCTCCTCTCCTCCCTGACGTCTCAATGTTGAAGGGCCAGGACTAAGCCCCGTCCTCTCCTCTTCTCTGTCTATATTCACTCCTCTTGGGGATCTCATCCAGCCTTCCACTTTAAATCCCATCCATAGGTCAATGACTCTTGAATTTTTATTTCCAGTCCAATCAGCTCTCTCACTCCACTCATGTATCCAAATGATTACTAGCCATCTGCACGTGGATGGCTATAAATATCTCAAACCCAGCACACCCCTAATTTATTTCTAAACCTGCTCCACACAAAACCTGCCTCATCTGTTAACAGCAACTCTTTTCTTCTGTTTTTTCAGGCCAAAATCTTCCTTAAAACCTCTCTCTGTGTTACATACACCCCACAACCAATCCATCAGGAGGCCCTGTTGCTCTGCCTTCAGAGTACATCCAGAATCCGACCACTTCTCATCACTTACACTGTTACCAGCCTGGTGCAGGCCACCATCATCTCTTGCCTGGATTACGATAATACTACCTGGTGTCCCTGAGTCCAACTTTGCCTCTTCTGTCTATTCTTAACACAGTAGTCAGAGTTATTCTTTTAAAATGAGAATCAGGCCCTGGCCAGGTAGCTCAGTTGCTTGGAGCATTGTCCTGTACACCAGAAAGGTTGCAGGTCCAATTCCTAGTCAAGGTGCATGCAGGACGGGGGGACAACTGATCAATGTTTCTCTCTCACATCGATGTTTCTCTCTCTCTGCCCCTTCTGTCTCTGTCTCTCTCTTAAAATTTAAAAAACATATCTTTGGGTGAGAATTTAAAAAAAAGAAAATCAGGTTTACTCAAAATCCTGCAGTCGCTCCCCATTTCACTTAAAGCCAACAAAAAGCCCAGTCCCCTTGTCTCCCACCCTCACCTACTGCTCTTCCTTCATTCACTCAACTGCAATCGCACTTTCTCCTTGTTGTTCTTCAGACACACCAGGCACGCTCAGTTTCCTCTTAAGGGTTTTCTCTGCCTGCAGCACTCTTTCCTTTCAGGTGGTTGTCCTCAACCAGCAACAATGCTTTCCCCACAGGACATCTGGCAATGTCTGGAGACACCTGGATTGTCCTAACTCAGGAGAGGGAGCTGCTACTGTCAACTAGTGGGTAGAGGTCCTGGATACTGCTGCAATGCAGGGGATAGCCCCCCCAACAAAAAATCATCCATCGCAAAATGTCAACAGTGTTAAGGTCAAGAAACCCTGGTCTAAGGCATTGAAGCATGCCAGAGCCCCTTACCTCCGTCACATCTTTGTTCAAGTGTCACCTCCTCCATGAGGCCTGCCTTAATTTGAAACCCCCTTTATCCCTTGTCCACCAGCTCTCCCTTACTCCGCTCTACTTTCCTTTTCTATATCACTTCCTAACATGCTACATAATTTACTTACTTATGCTTGTGGTTTATTACTTTTCTTCCCCTGCTAGAATGTAAGTTCCGTAAGGGCAGAGATGTTTGCTCTGTCTCCTGATACAGCCCCTGATACCAGGCGCAGAGTAGGCTTTTTATATATTTATAATGTTAGTGAATAAATAGGTTTATTGGGATCCTGATGCTAAATATTCAAAAATTCCAATCTACCAGAGCTAACTCCAACCAACTGAGCCACTGGCAACGGCCCTGGTTTATTTTGAAAGCAGAATTATGTATAGTGCTCTGAGACCCACATTCTGGCTAAGAAGCTCCAAAAGTACTTAAAAGAAATAGGAGCAAAGGTATCAGCTCTGTCCCCCCCACTCTCTACAGTATATTAAGAAAAACCAAGATCTTCTCCTCTTCACCAATATGGAACATTTTCTGAGAAGCATCCTTGCTGCACAGCAACAAACCCCAAGAAAACCAAGAGATCAATTTGGGGGTGAAGACAAGGTAAGGTGCCCTACGATTTATAGTATTAAGAGTGTACTCTGCTACGTACATTGAAACTTTTTATTGTGTTTGGGGCCATCTTTATAATTGAACATGTAAGCAGAGCAGAGGATTGGAAATTCATGGTGGCGTGAATAAGTTGGATCACCAGCACTCTAGTTAAGAGCTTTCCGAGTACCAACAGATGGTGCATCTTAGATCTAGGAGTTAGAAAGGACCCAAGCAATCACAGAATGTATCCCTCTGCCCTCAGGCAGGTGCGGTATTGATCCCAGAGAACAGAACTGAGACTCACACTTGCCCCAGTTCACCCAGCTGGAAGGGGACAGAAGTAATTAGAACTTGGGCCCACCATCCTGTTCTTCAGGGTTTCTTCTGTTTACCATAATGATGCCTACTGCTGTTTTACAAAAGGTGGTTTGCTTTTAATCATAAACGTTTAAAATGTAATATCTTTAAAGAACAACAAATATTGGAGATGTTCAACTTTAGCAGATACTACAGATCAGACTTCCAAAGTAACTGTATAAATTTATACTGCCACCAGCAATGGATAGGAGTCCTGGTCATTCTCATCTTTACCAGCACTTAGTATTTTCCATCTTTTTAAGTTTTACCCATTCTTCTGGGTATGTGATTTTAATTTGCACTTTCCTGCTGGCCAGTGAAACTGAGCATCTTTCATAAGTTTGTACACCATTTAAATATCCTCTATTGAGAAATGCCTATTTAAGTATTTTGCCCATTTTCCATTGGATCACCTATTTAATTGATTTGTAGGAATTCTTTATTCTGAAACAATATTTCTTCATTTTGTGGATTGCTTTTTTATAAAAATAACTCCATGTTTCTTTTTGTTTTATTTTTTAGATCTAGAAAGAAAATGGTGATCTCATTTCAGTCTGCATGATTGAAAGTATTAAATATGTCAATACAACATCCGATGAAGCTGATAAAAGAATTGTTTTAAAATATCTATAACATTCATGTATGAATCACATAAATGTATATTATAATCATGGGGGATATATAGCATAACAGGGGCTAATATTTGGCACAGAAGATAAAGAACATACTGACACTTTCACTATTACTAAAAGATCATTAGATCACATATCTTATTAAAATATTCATTAATTAAAAATACTGACTGGGCCTGCTGCACATGGCTCAGTGGTGAAGCATCGACCTATGATCCAGGGGCTTGAGGTTCAATTCCCGGTCAGGGCACATGCCCGGGTTGCAGGCTCTATCCCCGGTAGGGGGTGTGCAGGAGGCAGCCGATCAATGACTCTCATCATTGATGTTTCTATCTCTCTCTCTCCCTCTCCCTTCCTCTCTCTGAAATTAATAAAGATATATTTAAAATATATATATATTGACTGAACTTCTTTCTATGTAAAAGTTATATATTATCATTTGTCCGAATGACTAACTTATCTAAAATTGTCAGTTACCAAGTCACACAAAGTAGTTAGGTATAGTTGCACAATATTTGGTGATCAGAAATAAGAATACATAAAATATAGTCCATGAGGCATACACAAAATTCACTTTGGAGCCCTAGTTGGAACACCTCAAAGAGATGAGCAGTCATTTGCAATTATAGTTTCAGGGTGGATTTGAGTGCTGATCAAGAGACACACAACCATCACATGAAGCAATGGAAGCCAAAAAAGTTTTCAAACACACAGCCCAAATCAGAAGCTGCTCAAATTACAGATCCAATGCCAGCAATTCAAGCTGCTCCTCACAAGGATAATTCTCTTTATTGTGCTCCGAGATGATTCTCATTCAGGATTTTATATTATTTTAAAAGGATTTTTTTTTTTTTACTAATATAACAATTGTTGTTGAGTCTCTTGAGCAATGCAAGGAAGACAGGCTAGTAAAGAAACACCCTGTGGGTAGATAATGAATAGTAACTAATTAGTGACTGCTGTATCCAGTTCATACCCAACAGTATTCAGCCCTGCAGGTCTTGTCATAATTAAGAAATGTCCACACATGGCTGAAGATTTAACTCCAAATCCAACCAAAATGAGTTAAAATAGAAAACACTATGAGACAACATAACAAGAAGACTTGCAATTAAGTTTATCAAAAAGTTTTACATCAAGCCACAGGAATATCTGCTCAGAATCAACTCACTACATCTAATTCCTCCATTTCTACCATGTTACACTGACCTTCAGTTCTCATTTCTTTGCTATTAGAGGTTGCTCACTAGTCATCTTAAGTAGCCATTCAGGTTAAATTATTAGATTCTTACATGAGCACACCCCTGCAATCAGTGCATAACTTTATAATATTAAAGACTTCTCTAGCACTTTGAGATGACGTGATAAATATTGCAAGTGTACACTCAAGAACCTTATTGAGCTATTTACATAAATTATTAAATGAATTTCCCAGCGAGTAAAGTGAAGATTAATTATGCCAGACATAAAAGGCTACTTAGGATAGTTAGGCCAAAAGTCCAGGGCCTCTAAGAGAGATGGCAAAGAAGATGCCATGCAGGAATTAAAGATTTTTCTTTTTATTCTTGGCTCGGCAAGGCACCTACCAAAACATGATCCGCCTTCCTGGTTTCTTGGGCCCTCTACCAGGTTCCGTTAACACGTTAACAGCTGTAAGCTTTTAATAAGCACGTGCTTTTTAATGGAGATGTCACCGATTACAAGGCAGGGGCCATGTTCTCCTTCCCGTGTATTTATTGCTGAATCAAATCAATAGCAATTTCTTTTTTAAAGTTTTGAGATTCGAGTTCTTTAAGGAATTAGTTTGCATGCACACAAACATTCACACACAATAATAGCCCACTGACGAGAAAAAGGGTAAAAAAAACTTAATAGCTATAGGAGACATATTTCAGCAACTATTAACAAAAAGAATCCTTTCCCAAAAATATGAAACTTAATTGTTCTAAGAAGATTTGGTTTTCAGTTTCAAAAGTGGTAAATAGACTTGTTTCCAGGAAGATGGAATAGGTATACTTTTCCCTACTCCTCCCACCAAATACAACTAAAATTCCTGGAAATTATGTATAAAAACAAACAAAAAGATTCTGAAAGATATAGAAAAGAAAACAGAAGAGCCAGGGACGTCAGAATCCAAGGCAGGATATGCTGGTAAACTCTGATTCTCTTTTTCCCTCATGTATTCCAGACTTAGAAACTAAAAAACCCCAGCAACCCATAAACACCAATGAGCACAGACCAAAAGAGCTCCTCAAAAGCCTGCTCTCTCCAGCCAGAAAACAGAAAGGGGCAGCCTAGCAAGACAGAAAACTTTCAGACAATGACCGCTTTACTCCAGCCAAACATCAGAGCCAAAAACAGAAAACAAAACCTGTCTCCACCCACACCAGCAAATGTTGGGTGGGGAGTCTACACTTTCCCCGTTGTCAGCCCAACCCCCTCCTGTGGTGATGCCAGAAAAGACCAAGCGGAGAGCGGGACATCATCTTTCATCTCCACAGAGAAGTTACAAGCCCCCCTCCACCCCATGATGTCAGTGGAGGCCACATGGGAAATCTAGATGTCGCCCAGCATATGGTAGTAAAGAGTCCCCTCACCGCCGCCTTCCTGCTGGAGCGGCATCAGTAGAGGCCAAGTGAAGAGCCAGAGCTCTTAGCATTGCCCACTGGAAACAGGGCCACCCTCACCACAGGATTAGCGGAAGCCACGTGGGGAGCTGGACCCCCCACACTGTCCAGCAGGTATGAGGAATCCCTTCCGAAGGTGTTAGTGGAGGCCAAGTGGGGGACCGGGACTTTCATCTCCCACTAGGCAATAACGAGGCAGCACGCTCTGGTCCCCCCAAGTGCCGCACTGGAATGGTGTCGAAGGAAATCAGCTAACACTAAGCTTAAATAAGATTTATAACATAGAATCAAAAATGTAGATATTTCAATCAAAACTTCTTATCATACTAAGAACCAGAAAGAAAATGTGTGAAAAAAGACACAGATGCCCACACAAAGATGACAAAGATATTAGAATTATATGACAAGAAGCTATCATAAGAATGCTTCAACAAATGATTACGAACATGCTCAAAACAAATGGAAAAAAAAATAGAAAGTCTCAGCAAGAAACTATAAAACCACAAGCACAGTCCTGACTGAGGTGGCTCAGCCGGTAGGAGTGCCGTCCTGTGCACTCAGAGGTCCTGGGTTCAAATCCGGGTCAGGGCACATGCCTAGGTTGTGGGTTCGATCCCCCACCCCAGCTGGGGTGAGTGCGGGAGGCAACCAATTGATGTTTCTTTCTCTCTCCCCCTTCTGCTCTCTCTAAAAATCAATGAAAAATGTCCTCAGGTGAGGATTTAAAAAAACAACAAAAACCCCCAAGCAAAGAAAAAGAAGACAAGAAGGATCAAGTGGAAATTTTAAATTTGAAAGATACAGAAACCAAACTGAAAGACTTACTGGATAAGCTTTGCAGTAAAATGGAAGCATCAGCGGGGAAGCCAGAGGAGCTTTAGGAGAACAGGAGAAACTGCCCAGCAGAGCAAGAGAGAGAGAAGGCTGGCCCGGAGCGCACGGGGCCTCGGGCTGCGGCCCTGAGCCGGGGCGGCCTCCCGGCCACGCAGTCTCGGGAGAGGGGGCGCGCAGGCGGCAGAAGGCCCAGAGAAACAGCGGCTGCAACTACTAACCTCTGGGCAAAGACGCAAACCAGAGATTCAGAGAGCCGAGTGAATTCCAAACGGGGTCGGCCAGAAGAAATCCACACCAAGATGCATCATAATTAAACTTCTCAAAACTAAAAACAGAGGAACAAGTCTTGAAAACAGCCAGAGAAAAATGACACCTCACTGTAGACAAAAACTCTGAATGACAGATTTCTCATTAGAAACCATACAAGCCGGGAAGCAGCAGCACATTTTTCTAGCACTGAAAGAAAGGACCCATCAGTCCAGAATTCTACATCGAGTGAAAATATTCTTCAGGAGTGAAGAGAAAAATCAATTCATCCACAGGGAAAAGAAAACTAAGATTGTGTCACAAGTCGATCTAATCTAAGAGGAAGGCTAAAAGAAATTCTTTTTAAAGAAAGGAAATGAAAGAAACTTGGAACTCCCGGAAGGAAAAACATGGCAGGAAAAACATGGCAAGTTATGACATACTGCAATACCTATTTATAAGGATGAATACAATAGACTTTCTAAGTTATGTTTGACAGTTGAAGTAAAAATTATAATACTGCTGCCCTGGCCAGTGTGGCTCAGTGGTAGATCATCGTTGGCCTGCATACCAAAGGGTCATAGGTTTGATTCCTGGGCACATACCTGGGTTGCAGGTTGATCTCAGGCCCAGGAGGGGCACATGTGGGAGGCAACAGGTCCATGTGTCTCTCTCACTTGGATGTTTCTCTCCCCCCCCCCCCCACCTCTCAACAACAAAAAAAATCAATGGAAAAAATATCCTTGGGTGAGGATTAACAGAAACAAAATTATAATACTGCTGATGTGGTTCTAAATATATGTAGAGGAAATAGTTAATATAATTATAAAGGGAGGAGGGCAATAAGATATAAAGGGAAGTCAGGTTTCTATACTTCCCAGGAACTGATGAATGACTATACTATAGACCATGACAAATTCTGTACACAATGCAATACCGAAAGCAACAACTAAAAAAGCTATACAAAGAGATACACTCAAAAACCCGTTCTAAAAAAGATACTATAGATAGGCACCGTGAGCACCTCTGGGAAGACCAGGGCCAGGGTGGAAAGAAGAGAACAGCCACCCACAGGAATGGATGAATTTATCGCCCATTGAGTTTCTTTAATTATGTTCCATCATGGATGGGCTGTGTGGCTTACGATACCCAAATGGATTGGCTTCAAGAACAGATGGCACTGTGGACATTTATAACTTGTCAGCAAACTACCTGCAGGAGAAATTTTTCACAGCTCACGAGTCTCCAGCTACAGAAGCTCTGTGTTGGGCCAAAGACAGACGACTCATTAGTGCCGGACTCAACGGAGAGATTACCAAGTATGATTTGCAGACATTAAACCTCAAGTATTCTTTGGATGCCTTTGGAGGACCACTTGGAGCATAACTGCCAGCCCCAGGGGCTCTCAACTTTTGGTTGTGTGCGAAGACGGATCTGTGAAACTATTTCAAATCATCCCAGACAAAATCCAGTTTGAAAGAACTTTTGCTAGAAAAGTGGCATCCTGAGTCTCAGCTGGTGTCCCTCTGGTACCCACAGTGCAGCTGGATCCGTGGACTGCTTCAGTGCGTTTGATGTCAAACCAGGTCGCGCTCTTCATGAGATGCTGATGGACAGGCCACATATGGGTGTGTCGAGGCAGAAGTTATCACAGGGGCCTGGCCTTCTTGTCGGATGGCACTGCTGGGAAGGTGCAGTTCTGGGGCTCGGCTGCCTGGACACTTGTGAAGAACCATCCCATCGCAAATGCTGATGTTCAGTCCATTGCGGTGTCTGATCAAAAATAATTTCACGGTGAGCACAGCTGAGAGGACAGTACTCCGGTCTCAGCTGGTCTCCGACTCCCAACAGCAGTGAGCAGCAGTGGGTGCGAACAATCCATTCCAGCATCATACCCGCGACGTGCGGCCCGCAGCACTGATACCTGGAGGCACTGACGCCCACTTCGCCCTTCGTCCTCTCATGGAGAAAGTGGAGGTAAAGAATTATGAAGCTGCTCTGAAATATCACTTTTCCCCATCCACATCTCTCCTGTTCAAAAGAGGCAGCTTCTTCTCTTCCAGGTTTCTCATCGCTTGCATCGTTGGCGACTGGGATCTACAGTTGCAACAGGAAAGCACGGGGATACCCTTCCACTCTCTAAAGATGCAGAGCATTTACTGTTCCTCAAGACAAGGGGTCCCGAGAACATTATTTGCAGCTGTGTCTCCCCATGTGGAAGTTGGCTAGCCTATTCTGCAGCTTACTCTACAGCTTCTCGGTTTTTCTCTATCAGTTGAATTATGAACGTGACAACATAAGCCTCCAAGGGGTTCCCAAAATGCCAATGTTCCTTCCCTCTGCCCTTCAGATTTTGTTTTCTACAGATTCAACAAAGCTTTCTGTGGCATCGAAACAAGCGTCTCCACCTATCATTCGCTGCTGGGATGAAGCTTCAAGCACCTGCGCGCTTGCCAACCTCACTCAGGGACGGTGGAGCCCACGTGTCCTTTGGCAGCCAGTGCAGATGGGAACTGGCCAGCTGCCTCAGGTGACAGTGCTGGAGTCCACGCGTGCATGTAAAACATCTAACGCTTCACTGTACGGGGCCTGCTTACAGTTGCCCTGCGACCGCTCTGGCTATCGCCCCAAAACCAACAGCTTTGTCAGTGCTCGTTCTGACCAGCAGATATTTGAATAGAGCATCCCAGACAAACCGTACACAGAGTGGAGCCAAACCATCCAGAAGCAGGTGTTTCATCGCCCTTGGCTCCAAAGGCAAATCCCTCCACACACATCAGTTTTCATCCCAAGAGACCAATGCACACTCTTCTCCGTGGTGCCTACATGTTCTGCATCATCAACAAGTCATTGCCTCTTCCAATGACAAAACCTACTGAACAATCCACTTCCTCCCACGAATGAACAGATGTCATGAGGAGGCGCACAGCCCATGCCTTTAAAATTACTAAGATATATAAGCTTCTACTCTTCACAGATCTTTGGGATGAAAGAACACTGGTGGCAGTAGAACGGCCTCTGGATGACATCAGTGCTCAGCTCCTACACCCATCAGAAAAGGGAAATTTGGGACCTAAAACAGGGCACTGTCTGTGTACTTCCTTGAACTGTTCTACCCTGTTTGTCTTTACAAATCATGATAATAAAACAAAGTTATTCTTTAGGAAAAAATATTATAGAGAAGCCAAAATGGAATTCTAACAAATGTTCAAGTAGCCCACCGGAAGGCAAGGAAAAGAAAACAAATGAAAAACAGAGAGAACAAACAGAAAACAAAAATTAAGTGGCAAACTTAAGATCTAACATATCTATAATAAATATAAATATTCTAAATACATCAATTGAAAGACAAGGTTTGGCAGAAAATATGACTCAACTATATGCTGTTTACAAGAAACTCACTTCAAATATAACAATATAAGCTGATTGAAAGTAAAAGGAGGGAAAACATATACCATGTGCTCATTAAAAAAAAAAGAAAGCAGGAGTGGCTATATTAATATCAGATAAAGGGACATCAGGGCAAAGTAAGTTACCAGAGACAGAGAGGGACATTAATGATAAAAGGGTTACTCTGCCAAGGAGATATAGCAGTCCTAAATGTGTATACATAAAACAACAGAGCTGTAACATATGTAAAACAAAATCTGATAGACTTGAAAGAAGAAATAGACTTATCACAATTATAGTTGGAGACTTCAGCACCACCCCCACCCCCAACAATTTATAGAACTAGACAGAAAATCATCATCGATATAGAAGAACTCGATACCATCTATCAATCCATAGTACTAATTAACATTTATGGAACACTGTCCTAAAACAACAGCAGAATACATTCTTTTCACATGCCCAATGAACCTGTACCAAGATAAACCACATCCTGGGGTGTAGAACAAATTTGAAAAAACTGAAGACATACAGAGTATATTTTCCAACCAGGATGGAATCAAGTTAGAAATCACTAATAGAAAAATAACAAGTAAGTCTCAAAACACTTAGAAACTACACAATACACTTCTAAATAATCCAAGGGTCAAAGAAGATGTCAAAAAATTTTTTCAAAATACATTGAACTGAATGACAATGAAAAGTGAACATGTCAAAGTCTGAGGGACACAGCTAAGCAGTGCTGAGAGGGAAATTTATAGCACTAATTTATAGCATATACATTAGAAAACAGGAAAAGTCTCAAATCAATAACCTAAGCTCTTACCTCAAGAACCTAGAAAAAGAAGAGCAAAGTAAATCCAAAGCAAATGGAACAAAGAAAATAATAAAGAGCAGAAATCAATGTAATTGAAAACAGAAAAACAATAGAAAAAAATCAATAAAGTGAAGAAAGGTCAATAAAATTGAAAAACATCTGGCAAGACTGACAATGGAAAAGAGAGAGAAAACACAAATCACCAGTAGAAATGTCACTAGACATCAAAAGGGTAATAAGGCAACAAACAAACTCTACCAAAAATAAATTTATCAGATACAATGGACCAATTCCTCAAAAAACACAAACTACCACAACTCATACAATACAAAATAAATTGTTTGAATGGCCTTAAAACTATTAAGGAAATTGAACTCACAGTTTTAAAATTCCCAAAGAAGAAATCCCCAAGCCCAGGTGGCTTCACCATATAATTCTACCAAACATTTAAAAACAGAATTAACACTGATTTTACACAATCTCTTCCAGAATACAGAGGAGGGATCACTTCCCAAGTTTTTTTTTTTAATGTATCTTTATTGTTGAAAATATTACAAATGTCCCTTTTTTCCCCTTTGACCCCATTCCACCCCACACCAACTCCCCACCCCAGGCCTTTACCACACTATTGTCTGTGTCCGTGGGTTATGCATATAAACATATAAGTTCTTCTGTTAATCTCTCCCCACCCACCCTCCCACCCCCTCCTTCCCTCTGAGATCCCTCAGTCTGTTCCATGCTTCTAGGTCACTGAATCTATTTTGTTCATCAGTTTATTTTGTTCATTAGATTCCACATATGAGTGAGATCATGTGATATTTGTCTTTCTCTGACTGGCTTATTTCACTTAGCATAATATTGTCCAGGTCCATCCATGCTGTCCCAAAGGGTACAAGATCCCTCTTCTTTATGGCTGCATAGTATTCTATGGTGTAAGTG
Organism: Miniopterus schreibersii; assembly: GCF_964146895.1. NCBI lineage: Eukaryota > Metazoa > Chordata > Mammalia > Chiroptera > Miniopteridae > Miniopterus > Miniopterus schreibersii. The sequence continues at coordinate 9,425,049 of NC_138112.1, read as the reverse complement.
TCCCACAGATTTTTATCCACTCATCTACTGATGGGCACTTGGGCTGTTTCCAAGTTATTTTATGAAGTGTTTATAATGTATGTATATATTATATTTATATATATTTATAGCATACTTATATTATTACCCTGATACCAAAACCAAACACAATACAAAAAAGAAAACTACAGACCAATATTATTCATAAGTGTAGATGCAAAAATCCTTAAAATATTAGCAAATAAAATTCAGCAATACATAAAAATAATTATTACACTATAATCAAGTGGGCTTTATTGTATAGATGCTAAGTTGGTTCAATATTTAAAAAAAAAAAAATGTAATTCACATATCAACAGGCCAAAGCAGAAAAATCATAAGGTTATAACAATGGATGCAGAGAAAGCATTTGACAACAGTTGATCTGTTGATGATTGCAACTGTCAGAAAAATAGGAGTAGAGGGGAACTTCCTCAATTTGATATGAGAACATCTACAAAAATGAAAAGTATCTACTTAATGGTGAAAGACAGACTGCTTTCCCCAAGATCAGAATGAGGTAAGGATGTCTGTTCTCACTACTCATTCAATATAGTGTTGGAAGCTCTAGTCACAACAACAAGGCAAGAAAAGGAAATAAAAGGCATCTGGATTGAGAAGGAAGAAATAAACTGTCCCTATATGCAGATAATATTATTTACATAGAAAATCCCAAGGAACCTACAAAAAGTTATAAAAATAAAAAATTTTTAAACGAATGAGTTCATCAAGGTCACAGGAAAAAAAAAGCCACATACAAAAGTCAAATGTATTTATATATATATTACCAGTGCACACATGGAGAGTGCCAAATTTTAAAATACAGCACCACTTATAACTACTCAAAAAACGAAATTCTTGGTGTAAATCTCAAGTACATACATAGGATTTGTATGCTAACAACTACAAAATGCTGATGAAAGAAATCAAAGGTAATCTAAATAAATGGAGAGACATATCATGTTCTTGGGTTGAAAGACTCGACCTCATAGAGATGTTGATTTTCCCCAAATTGATATACAGGTTTAAAGCATTTCCTTTAAAATCTCAGTAAGATTGTTTATAGATGTAGACAAAACTTTATTCTAAGGTTTTTATGGAAAGTCAAAGGAACTAGAAGAGCTAAAACAATTTTTTAAAAGAAGAATAAAGTGAGAAGAATCAATCTACCCAGTTTCAAAACCTATACAGGCACTGTAATCAAGACTGGGGTATCGGCAGGAGAACACACACAGATCGATGGACCAGAATAAAGACAGAAAAAGACCCACACGTGTGTGCCTAACTCAATTTTCACAGGCGCAAAAACAATGCAATGGAGGAAAGATAACCTTGTCAGCAAACGGGGCTGGAGCAAGTGGACATTCACAGAAAAAAAAGAAAAGAAAATGAACTTCAATGGAAGTCTCACCACTGATACAAAATTTAATTCAAAATGGATCATGGACTTAAATGTAAAACTATAAGACTTTTAGGGGAAAACGTAAAAGAAAATATTCAGGATCTAGGGCTGGTCAGAGATGTCAGACTTGACATCAAAGCACAATTCATAAAAGGGAAAACCAATGAGTTAGACATAAAATTTAAAATTTTTGCTCTGCAAAAGACCCTAGTGAACAGATAAAAAGATAAGCTACAAACTGAAAGAAAATATTTTTTCAAACCACATATCTGAAAAAGGACCAGTATCTGGACTATGTAAAGAATTCTCAAAACTCAATGATTGAAAATAAAAGAACGAACAATCTAATTTTAAAAAGGCCAGAAGACATGCACAGACATTTCACCAAAGAGGACATACAGATGGTAAAGAAGTACATGGAAAGATGTTCGACATCACTAGCCATCAGGGAAACGTAAACTAAAAGTACAAGTACGTGACACTATTTTTTTTAATTTAAGCCACTCTGGTGTGAAGTGATAAAACCAAAGGCAAGCACCGACCCGGAGGAACGAGCTCACGCACACATTGCTGGTGGGACTGTAAAGTGGTACGGCCACCGAGTGAAACAGTCTGGCACTGTCTTAAAATCGAGACATACAACTACCATCTGACCCAGAATTGTACTCTTAGGCACTTATCCCAGAGAAACAAAAACTTGTGTTCCCCCTCTATGTGCACGAATGTTCACAGCAGTTTTATTCATAATGCCCAAAACTAGAAAGCAACCCAGTTATCAGCCTTCAACGGGTAAATGGTTGAACAAACCCTGGCATATCCATACCATGAAATAGGGTAAGGGACGAACTGCTAATACATGCAGCAGCCTGGTGACTCTCCAGAGAACCCTGCTTAGTGAAAAAGCCAGTCCCAAAAGGCTACCCGCGTGCGATTCCATCTATAACATTCTTTATATGGATATAATCTCTATTGATTTCAGAGAGAGGAAGGGAGAGAGGCAGAAACATCAGTGATGAGAGAGTCATTGATCGGCTGCCTCCTGCACGCCCCCGGCTGGGGATCGAGCCCGCAACCCGGGCACGTGTCCAGACTGGGACGGAGCCTCCATCTCCTGGATCATAGGTTGATGCTCAACCCCTGAGCCACACCGGCCGGGCTATAACATTCTTCAGGTGATGAAATAATAGAAATGGGGAACAGATTAGTAGTTGCCAAGGGGGTTAAGGCAGGGATGAGGGCTGGAGGGAAGTGGGTGCGACTATAACGGGGCAGCAAGAGGGATGCTTGTGGGTGTCAGATATGTCCTGTCCCTGGGTGTGATAGTTTCACACAATGTTACCACTGCTGGACACTGGGTAAAGGGTACAGGGGATCTCTCTGTTTTTTAACTGCACATGAGTTTAAAATTCTCTCAAAAAGTTTTATTTTTTAAAAAGAAGAGCTGCTAAACAATAAAATCCAACTAAGCAAAGATGAATCAAAATAGATTTCACATAGAGAAAAGTTTTTCGAGAGTGGGGAGGGAGCAGCCCCAAGGGGGAAAGAGCAGCCCCGATGCGGAAGGAGCTGCCCCGAGGTGGAAGGAGCTGCCCCCAGGGGGAAGGAGCTGCCCCGAGGGGGAAGGAGCTGCCAGGAGGGGGAAGGAGCTTCCCAATGGGGGGAAGGAGCTGCCAGGAGGGGCAGGAGCTGCCAGGAGGGCAAAGGAGCAGCCCTGAGTGGGGAAGGAGCAGCCTGAGTGGGGAAGGAGCTTCCCCAAGTGGGGAAGGAGCTGCCCCGAGGGGGAAGGAGCTGCCAGGAGAGGGAAGGAGCTGCCTGAGTGGGGAAGGAGCTGCCTGGAGGGGGAAGGAGCTGCCCCAAGGGGGGAAGGAGCTGCCTGGAGGGGGAAGGAGCTGCTCCAAGGGGGAAGGAGCTGCTCCAAGGGGGAAGGAGCTGCCAGGAGGGAAAGGAGCTGCCAGGAGGGAAAGGAGCTGTCGAGTGGGGAAGGAGCTGCCCCAAGGGGGGAAGGAGCAGCCAGGAGGGGGAAGGAGCTGCCCCGAGGGGGAAGGAGCTGCTCCAAGGGGGAAGGAGCTGCTCCAAGGGGGAAGGAGCTGCCAGGAGGGGGAAGGAGCTGCCAGGAGGGAAAGGAGCTGCCGAGTGGGGAAGGAGCTGCCTGAGTGGGGAAGGAGCTGCCCCAAGGGGGAAGGAGCTGCCCCGAGGGGAAGGAGCTGCCCTGAGTGGGGAAGGAGCTGCCAGGAGGGGAAGGAGCAGCCGAGTGGGCAAGGAGCAGCCCTGAGTGGGGAAGGAACTGCCTGAGTGGGGAAGGAGCTGCCAAGTGGGGAAGGAGCTGTCCTGAGTGGGGAAGGAGCTGCTCCAAGGGGGGGAGGAGCTGCCAGGAGGGGGAAGGAGCTCCTGAGTGGGGAAGGAGCTGTCCTGAGTGAGGAAGGAGCTGCCCCAAAGCGGGAAGGAGCTGCCAGGAGGGGGAAGGAACTGCCCCGAGGGGGAAGAAGCAGCCCCCAGGGGGAAGGAGATGCCCTGAGGGGGAAGGAGCTGCTGAGTGGGGAAGGAGCTGCGAGGAGGGGGAATGAGCTGCCAGGAGGGGGAAGGAGCTCCCAGGAGGGCAAAGGAGCTGCCCAGTGGGCAAGGAGCAGCCCTGAGTGGGGAAGGAGCTGCCAAGTGGGGAAGGAGCTGCCAGGAGGGGAAAGGAGCTGCCCTGAGGGGGAAGGAGCTGCCCGGAGGGAGAAGGAGCTGCCTGAGTGGGGAAGGAGCTGCCCCAAGGGGGGAAGGAGCTGCCCCAAGGGGGGAAGGAGCTGCCCCGAGGGGGAAGGAGCTGCCAGGAGGGTGAAGGAGCTGCCGAGTGGGGAAGGAACTGCCTGAGTGGGGAAGGAGCTGCCCCAAGGGGGGAAGGAGCAGCCAGGGGGGGGAAGGAGCTGCCCCAAGGGGGATGGAGCTGCCTCCAGGGGGAAGGAGCTGCCCTGAGTGGGGAAGGAGCTGCCAAGTGGTGAAGGAGCTGCCCTGAGTGGGGAAGAAGTGCCTGAGTGGGGAAGGAGGTGCCCCAAGGGGAGAAGGAGCTGCCAGGAGGGGTAAGGAGTTGCCAGGAGGGGAAGGAGCTGCCAAGTGGGGAAGGAGCCGCCCCAAGGAGGGAAGGAGCTGCCAGGAGGGGGAAGGAGCTGCCCCGAGGGAAAAGGACCTGCCTGGAGGGGGAAGGAGCTGCCAGGAGGGCAAAGGAGCTGCCGAGTGGGCAAGGAGCAGCCCTGAGTGGGGAAGGAGCTGCCAAGTGGGGAAGGAGATGCCCCAAGGGGGGAAGGAGCTGCCAGAGGGGGAAGATGCCCCAAGGGGGGAAGGAGCTGCCTGGAGGGGGAAAGAGCTGCTCCAAGGGGGAAGGAGCTGCTCCAAGGGGAAGGAGCTGCCAGGAGGGAAAGGAGCTGCCCTGAGTGGGGAAGGAGCTGCCTGGAGGGGGAAGGAGCTTCCCCAAGTGGGGAAGGAGCTGCCCCGAGGGGGAAGGAGCTGCCAGGAGAGGGAAGGAGCTGCCTGAGTGGGGAAGGAGCTGCCTGGAGGGGGAAGGAGCTGCCCCAAGGGGGGAAGGAGCTGCCTGGAGGGGGAAGGAGCTGCTCCAAGGGGGAAGGAGCTGCTCCAAGGGGGAAGGAGCTGCCAGGAGGGAAAGGAGCTGCCAGGAGGGAAAGGAGCTGTCGAGTGGGGAAGGAGCTGCCCCAAGGGGGGAAGGAGCAGCCAGGAGGGGGAAGGAGCTGCCCCGAGGGGGAAGGAGCTGCTCCAAGGGGGAAGGAGCTGCCTGAGTGGGGAAGGAGCTGCCTGGAGGGGGAAGGAGCTGCCTGGAGGGGGAAGGAGCTGCCTGGAGGGGGGGAAGGAGCTGCCCTGAGTGGGGAAGGAGCTGCCCCAAAGGGGGAAGGAGCAGCCAGGAGGGGAAGGAGCTTCCCCAAGGGGGGAAGGAGCTGCCCCGATGGAGAAGGAGCTGCCTGAGTGGGGAAGGAGCTGCCAAGTAGGGAAGGAGCTGCCTCAAAGGGGGAAAGAGCTGCCCCAAAGGGGGAAGGAGCTGCCAGGAGGGGGAAGGAGCTGCCCTGAGTGGGGAAGGAGCTGCCTGAGTGGGGAAGGAGCTGCCCCAAAGGGGTAGGAGCTGCCCCAAGGGGGGAAGGAGTTGCCCTGAATGGGGAAGGAGCTGCCCAGAGGGGGAAGGAGCTGCTAGAGGGGGAAGGAGCTGCCTGGAGGGGGAAGGAGCTGCTCCAAGGGGGAAGGAGTTGCTCCAAGGGGGAAGGAGCTGCCTGGAGGGGGAAGGAGCTGCCAGGAGGGGGAAGGAGCTGCCAGGAGGGAAAGGAGCTGCCCTGAATGGGGAAGGAGCTGCCCAGAGGGGGAAGGAGCTGCTAGAGGGGGAAGGAGCTGCCTGGAGGGGGAAGGAGCTGCTCCAAGGGGGACGGAGCTGCTTCAAGGGGGCAAGGAGCTGCCAGAAGGGGGAAGGAGCTGCCGTGTGGGGAAGGAGCTGCCCAGAGGGGGAAGGAGCTGCTAGAGGGGGAAGGAGCTGCCTGGAGGGGGAAGGAGCTGCTCCAAGGGGGAAGGAGCTGCCTGGAGGGGGAAGGAGCTGCCAGGAGGGGGAAGGAGCTGCCGAGTGGGGAAGGAACTGCCTGAGTGGGGAAGGAGCTGCCCCAAGGGGGGAAGGAGCAGCCAGGGGGGGGAAGGAGCTGCCCCAAGGGGGATGGAGCTGCCTCCAGGGGGAAGGAGCTGCCCTGAGTGGGGAAGGAGCTGCCAAGTGGTGAAGGAGCTGCCCTGAGTGGGGAAGAAGTGCCTGAGTGGGGAAGGAGGTGCCCCAAGGGGAGAAGGAGCTGCCAGGAGGGGTAAGGAGTTGCCAGGAGGGGAAGGAGCTGCCAAGTGGGGAAGGAGCCGCCCCAAGGAGGGAAGGAGCTGCCAGGAGGGGGAAGGAGCTGCCCCGAGGGAAAAGGACCTGCCTGGAGGGGGAAGGAGCTGCCAGGAGGGCAAAGGAGCTGCCGAGTGGGCAAGGAGCAGCCCTGAGTGGGGAAGGAGCTGCCAAGTGGGGAAGGAGATGCCCCAAGGGGGGAAGGAGCTGCCAGAGGGGGAAGATGCCCCAAGGGGGGAAGGAGCTGCCTGGAGGGGGAAAGAGCTGCTCCAAGGGGGAAGGAGCTGCTCCAAGGGGAAGGAGCTGCCAGGAGGGAAAGGAGCTGCCCTGAGTGGGGAAGGAGCTGCCTGGAGGGGGAAGGAGCTTCCCCAAGTGGGGAAGGAGCTGCCCCGAGGGGGAAGGAGCTGCCAGGAGAGGGAAGGAGCTGCCTGAGTGGGGAAGGAGCTGCCTGGAGGGGGAAGGAGCTGCCCCAAGGGGGGAAGGAGCTGCCTGGAGGGGGAAGGAGCTGCTCCAAGGGGGAAGGAGCTGCTCCAAGGGGGAAGGAGCTGCCAGGAGGGAAAGGAGCTGCCAGGAGGGAAAGGAGCTGTCGAGTGGGGAAGGAGCTGCCCCAAGGGGGGAAGGAGCAGCCAGGAGGGGGAAGGAGCTGCCCCGAGGGGGAAGGAGCTGCTCCAAGGGGGAAGGAGCTGCCTGAGTGGGGAAGGAGCTGCCTGGAGGGGGAAGGAGCTGCCTGGAGGGGGAAGGAGCTGCCTGGAGGGGGGGAAGGAGCTGCCCTGAGTGGGGAAGGAGCTGCCCCAAAGGGGGAAGGAGCAGCCAGGAGGGGAAGGAGCTTCCCCAAGGGGGGAAGGAGCTGCCCCGATGGAGAAGGAGCTGCCTGAGTGGGGAAGGAGCTGCCAAGTAGGGAAGGAGCTGCCTCAAAGGGGGAAAGAGCTGCCCCAAAGGGGGAAGGAGCTGCCAGGAGGGGGAAGGAGCTGCCCTGAGTGGGGAAGGAGCTGCCTGAGTGGGGAAGGAGCTGCCCCAAAGGGGTAGGAGCTGCCCCAAGGGGGGAAGGAGTTGCCCTGAATGGGGAAGGAGCTGCCCAGAGGGGGAAGGAGCTGCTAGAGGGGGAAGGAGCTGCCTGGAGGGGGAAGGAGCTGCTCCAAGGGGGAAGGAGTTGCTCCAAGGGGGAAGGAGCTGCCTGGAGGGGGAAGGAGCTGCCTGGAGGGGGAAGGAGCTGCCAGGAGGGAAAGGAGCTGCCCTGAATGGGGAAGGAGCTGCCCAGAGGGGGAAGGAGCTGCTAGAGGGGGAAGGAGCTGCCTGGAGGGGGAAGGAGCTGCTCCAAGGGGGACGGAGCTGCTTCAAGGGGGCAAGGAGCTGCCAGAAGGGGGAAGGAGCTGCCGTGTGGGGAAGGAGCTGCCCAGAGGGGGAAGGAGCTGCTAGAGGGGGAAGGAGCTGCCTGGAGGGGGAAGGAGCTGCTCCAAGGGGGAAGGAGCTGCCTGGAGGGGGAAGGAGCTGCCAGGAGGGGGAAGGAGCTGCCAGGAGGGAAAGGAGCTGCCAAGTGGGCAAGGAGCTGCCCTGAGTGGGGAAGGAGCTGCCTGAGTGGGGAAGGAGCTGCTCCAAGGGGGAAGGAGCTGCCAGGAGGGGGAAGGAGCTGCCCCAAGGGGGAAGGAGCTGCCCAGTGGGGAAGGAGCTGCCCTGAGGGGAAAGGGCCTGCCTGGAGGGTGAAGGAGTTGCCAGGAGGGGGAAGGAGATGCTCCGAGGGGAGAAGGAGCTGCCAGGAGGGGGAAGGAGCTGCCAGGAGGGGAAGGAGCTGCCCCGAGGGGGAAGGAGCTGCCCTGAGGGGAAAGGGCCTGCCTGGAGGGTGAAGGAGCTGCCAGGAGGGGGAAGAAGATGCTCCGAGGGGAGAAGGAGCTGCCAGGAGCGGGGAGGAGCTGCCAGGAGGGGGAAGGAGCTGCCCTGAGTGGGGAAGGAGCTGCCCCGAGGGGGAAGGAGCTTCTCCATGGGGGGAAGGAGCTGCCCTGAGGGGCATGGAGCTGCCAGGAGAGGGAAGGAGCTGCCCTGAGGATAAGGAGCTGCCCCAAGGGAGGAAGGAGCTGCCAGGAGGGGGAAGAAGATGCTCTGAGGGGAGAAGGAGCTGCCAGGAGGGGGGAGGAGCTGCCAGGAGGGGGAAGGAGCTGCCCTGAGTGGGGAAGGAGCTTCTCCATGGGGGGAAGGAGCTGCCCTGAGGGGGATGGAGCTGCCAGGAGAGGGAAGGAGCTGCCCTGAGGGGAAGGAGCTGCCCCAAGGGAGGAAGGAGCTGCCAGGAGGGGAAAGGAGCTGCCCCGATGGGGAAGGAGCAGCCCCGAGGGGGAAGGAGCAGCCAGGAGGGGGAAGGAGCTGCCTGAGTGGGGAAGGAGCAGCCCCGAGGGGGAAGGAGCTTCTCCATGGGGGGCAGGAGCTGCCCTGAGGGGGATGGAGCTGCCAGGAGAGGGAAGGAGCTGCCCTGAGTGGGGAAGGAGCTGCCCTGAGGGGAAGGAGCTGCCCTGAGTGGGGAAGGAGCTGCCCTGAGGGGAAGGAGCTGCCCTGAGGGGGAAGGAGCTGCCCAAAGTGGGGAAGGAGTTGCCAGGAGGGGAAAGGAGCTGCCCCGATGGGGAAGGAGGAACCAGGAGGGGGAAGGAGCTGCTCCAAGGGGGGAAGGAGCTGCCCCGAGGGGGAAGGAGCTGCCAGGAGGGCAAAGGAGCTGCCAGGAGGGCAAAGGAGCTGCCAGGAGGGCAAAGGAGCTGCCCCGAGTGGGGAAGGAGCTGCCCCGAGTGGGGAAGGAGCTGCCCCGAGTGGGGAAGGAGCTGCCCCGAGTGGGGAAGGAGCTGCCCCGAGGGGGGAAGAGAGAAGAAAAAAAAAAAAAGAAAGGAAGAAAAGAGAAATTTTTTGATAAACATTGAATTAGTTTAAACATTAGAACTAAGGGGTGGAAAGTATAGGAATAATTGTTTCAGGACAGAACATAAATATTAAACCTTGATATTAAAAGGTCCCATATTTGCGAGTTGCCAAGAGAGTAAATCTTAAAAGTTCTCATCACAAGAAAAACATTTTTTGTAACTATGTATGGTGGTGAGTGTTAACTAGCCTTACTGTGGTAATCTTTTCCCAGGGTATACAAATATCCAAATCACTTTGTATACTTGAAAATAACGTTATCTGTCAGTTACACCTCAGTTATTTAAAATTGGCAGTAACGGATGGAGGAAAAAATAAGAGTGCTAATTTCTGCAGTTTACATAGCAACAAATAATCAATACTTAATTTAAAAATTTAAGTTTTAAAAGATTGTCCCCAGCCTCCTGGTGTTTTTCTTTTTTAAAAAAAATCATGAAGAAGCCTTTCAGGAAATAAAAGACTTTGTGACAGAAAGCTGATGAGTATTTCAACAAGTCTTTGTTTCCCTTTAGGTTTCTTTGTTTTGCTGAGATCAAGTGAATTAAATCTAAATATTTAACAAGTAGCTCCTGTGGTATGGTTTTCTTATTAAATTATCTGTCTCTAGATTCATACATCTGTATATAGAAGAGGGTGACTGGGAAGACAGTCACCATTTAAAGTTAATAGTGGCCACTTCTGGCTGGATGTGATCGATTTTTATTTTCTTGGTGCTGTGTTTTTCCTGCTGAGCTTGAATTCTTCATGATGAGCATGTATCACTCTTATAAAATAAGTCATAATTATTAAGTCTATTAAGCAATTTTTTAAAAAGGGAATTAAGAGCTTCCAAACAAGCTCTCACCGGCCTTATGAAATACAAGGGACGGCAGGTAATACAGTGGGACCAGAAAACTATATTCTGAGGTCACTCTGCCCTAAATGAAGACATTACCATTTTTTTAATGGCTAACGAAGCAGCAAAAACTTACAAAATTTTCTTGCAACAGACTGAATAAGGAATATATTAAAAACGACGCGTTTATTTAAACTTCCTTTTCACAATGCATTCAGTGTTATCACAGGTTCACACCTTCGGTGTACCACCTTAGTGAGTACGTTCCTTGGTGTTCCATAAAACCTCACATGAAATCAAATAAGAATTAAAAGTACAGCTAAGAACAGGCGGCGATTGCGTGGCAGGGCGAGCGCAGCCCTCGGGCTCACCCGGCGGGACCCGTCCCCGCGGCGCCCTCACCCGGCGGGACCCGTCCCCGCGGCGCCCGCACCCAGTGGAACCTGTCCCCGCGCCGCGCGCCCGCCGGCCCGGGGCCCCTGCGGGTCCTGCCGAGCGCCCCGCAAGCGCAAGCGCCGCCCAGGAGGCCCAGCCGGCCGCACGCCGGGTGCTTTTTGGGGAGAATTTGGAGCCAAGACGGAAAGGGCCGGTTCAAGTTTTCAATCTGGAAAAAAGAAAGAAAAGAAATAGGTAAAAACGGGTGGAATAGAACGTGGATAATCCTCCCCGGAGAGTGGGCTGGCATTTTCGGGGATACACAGTCGACTTCGTACCTTTTAACAAAATTAATGTTTTAATTCAACTAAAACTTTTCGAAACACGTTTATGCGACTTTATATATTGTCCCCTACGCCTCCCCACCTCACGGGCCGGACCCGAAACTGCCCGAGCGTGGTCTCGGGGCGGAGGCCTAGAAACATCCGTCTCAACACCCGAGGCCGGAGCAGACGTCTACGGGCTGCGCCTTCGCAGAACGAGGCTCCAGAACAGGGCAGCCGACCGTCGGGCTGACCCCCAGGTGGGACAGGCCCTTTCCGCGCAGAGAAGGGGAATGAAGGGCAAATACTTCACTATCATTTTAAACTTTTATACATATAGAACTATATGTAAATTATATATATATAGTTTATATTTCTAGATCTAGATCTAGATCTATAGTTTAGAGAACTAAACAAGCTAGGGAAACATATTTTCCAGTAATACGACAAGGAGTTAAAATACTCCTAAAGTTTGAAGAGCCCATGACAATACATTCGGACCTCAAATGATAAGTGGATGAAGAACAGAAAATTCATAGGACAGTGAAGGCCTGGGGGGTGGGGAGGGTAATGGGGGGGGGGCAAAAGAACATATCTGTAATACTTTCAACAATAAAGAAATTTTAAAAGATGAGATAGTAAATACCTAAAACATTTGGGGGCATGGAAATTTTTTAATTTTTTAATTTAATTAATAATATCTGTAATAGTATTGTTATCAAACTTTTTAAGTGAGAATATCACATTTTAGGGAAAATGGTGAACACTTTCACATAAAGCTGGTTAGTCTACAAATAAATACAGCTTTCTAGAAGATACTTTGGCCATTCACTGAGAATTAGTAAACTGTCCATACCCAATGGCCCAGTAATTCCATGCCTGAGAATCACGTCTCCAGAAATAGTTTAAAATTCAGACAGTTCTGTGCAAGTTACCAGCTTTTTTAGATCACAACATTGTGGAAATAATAGATTAACTGAGTAAATTACTAGGAAAGCAAATGTATGTTAACATTTTAAATATTCAAATTGCTTTAATATGTTAATACAGAAGTGATTATTCTAAGAAAACATACCAACAAGTATACACATACCAAGTGTCAACACAGATCCCTCTAGATCAGTGTTTTTCAAACTATGGGTGGCGACCATTAGTGAGTCATGAAATCAATTTAGGTAGTTGAAATCAATTTAATTTAATTCAAAGTGTTGGGAGCATTGTACCTAATAAGGATAAGAATTGTATTATGAAACCTATTTCTAATATATAGCTGTGCATATCTTTGTATGGGTTGTGGTAAAAAAAAAAAAAAATAGCAAAATTGCTCTGGTGGTAGGAATGCAGACCTTTGATTATTTCTTAATATTCCAAATTACCTATGAGTGGTATGTTTTCTGTTGTCAAAAAGCCCACTAATTTTAATATTAACTCTGAAGAAATTTAGGTGAAGGGAAGCTTATGTTCACTAGATGGAACAATGGGACTGAAAAGACAGTATAGATTCTGAGCACTTAGCCAAGTAGAGGAACAGAAGAAGAAAAAAACAGAAAATACAGTTTTCCAGGACATTACTATTGTGATTTTAATCTTTGTTTTTTCCATTTTCCAATTGTTGCTTCTTTGCTTTACAGGGAGCGTATTCTTTTTAGAGTTAGAATAGGAATGAAAGCACATAGAAGAACTGGAACACACTTTACCTGATAAACACTCCTTGGGTTGCTGACTTTAGGAATTATCCGAGGTGCTCTGCTATAACTTTCTTCATCGGAGGAAATACCAGAGGAGTAGTCTAGTGAGGCTCTACTGACAACATCATGGATTTGTCGGGAGAGCTCCCACTCCTCCCATCTGCCTTTGAAAGAAGCAACTGTGAATGGATGGTTTTTCTCACCATACCTAGGTAGGAAAGGAAAGGGAAGTGTTGGTGTGGGATTCAGTGTTTCACAGCTTCATCTCTAATCTTTCCTGGAAACAACTCACTAACTTACAAAAAGAGTTATTTTGAAAAATAAATTGAAATGACATGACAGCAAAGCAAGTTGAGAGACATGACCTTTAACTACTACACTGTGGTCATTAGTGGGAGCTTTCCATAAGAGCTATCTTGGTTAACTGCTCAGAAAAGACAAAGTCTAGTTTCTCTTTATTGAACTAATGGACCGAATTGCCCCTGGTAGATAATTCCTCTCCCCCCCGATACTACCTATAATACTTAGATATTATAACCTACTGTTGGCAATAGGATACAGAGATTAAAATCAAATTTCAAATATTATGCAAAATCTTTGTATTTCCCACTCCTACTGGAAGTCTTTGTCGTCTAATAAAGTTTGCATCTAAAATCTTAACCATCCATTGCCCTCACTGATGACCCAGGGCTTTGGAACAGCATCATTCACAAAGGCACAGAACAGACTAAATAACCTTAGGTTTCCATGTGTCGGAGAGAACACAAGCTCTCACTTCCAACGAGATTACTCACCTACAGCAAACTTCAAAGGGATCTACCCATATGGTCATCTCCTTCGGAAGTCCCAGGTGAGAAAAATCCACATTGCTTTCAGCACAAGCCCTCTGTAGAATGGGATCTTTATTCTGATTGTTTATCCTGATACACCTTTAAAAACATGGAAAGGGAAACAAAGGCACGGTGACAGGTGCTTTAGCAGGAGAATCACTTGGTAGGCATATTGCTGCCATACACACAGCTCCCCCCTCACCCTCCAGTCTTACAAAGAAATATCAGCTTTTCTCACAGCAGCTCAGAATGCGAGTTGCATCACCAAGTCACAGAATTAATTCACCAAATGTTCACTGTGTATCTTCCATGGTAAACACAAGTTAGAAAATGCTTAATCCACCTCACATAAGAGGGTTTGTGCCGTGATATTCAACTGCACTATCACCCATGCACTATCTTTCTTTCAAGCCCACGTTCAAACGAATCAATTTGCCAGCAAAATCCTTGCTGATCCTTGTTCCCCCCCTTTCCCACGCCTCGTACTAGCTCTCACCTGAAGGCCTGCCCTTTAGAAGGGCAGTCAGAGTGCCAGTGGCTTCTGTATGTTTCAAACAAGACAGTCATCAGCTTTTCTGCGAAGTTTTCTATTTGTTGTTTACTCAGTTTATCATGCTTTTTCACCAGCCTCGTGACAAAGAAAACTGTTGTTGCAATTTCATCTCTCATGATTTAAGGAAAAAAATCTATGAGGAGGTCTGCAACCATTAAAAGAAAGCAAGAAGAAAGTAAGTAAAAGCAAGGGCCTAACTTACCAACATGCAGTTGCTATTTGGAAATTTTATATACCTTAAATATAAAACAGAAATTCTTTGCTAGTTCTTAATGAACTAAATAAGCACACTAATACTATCAATCAACAAAACAGCCAAAAGTACCACTTCCTCAACTAGCCAGTTTTTAATGAGTTTCAAAGGAAAAATGTCTTTTTTAAACTCTAATACACTTAAGAAACAAATAAAGCATTATGCAACTTAAGTAACAGAGAAAGTCTTGATATCAGACAGTAATTACACCAAGCCCCACTTTTAAAAAACATATTTACAGAGAGCAAAAACATTTCAGGATACAGTATAGATTTAAAATGTGGCTCTCAGGTTGCACACTTTACATAGAAGTCAAGATTAATCAAATATATTATACTTGCCAGCAAAAATTCTTCAGCCCCAACAAAAAGTGGGCGAGAGTTAGAAGACCAGCTATGCTTTAAGTTTCTAACTCTCACTCAGACTTTTGTTAGCTTTAGGCTGAAACTTATATAAGCCCGGGACCCCAAAGCCTGCTAGGTGTTTAACCTTACACAGGTGCTGCTCATTTAGGGTTATCAGCTTTTTCTCGGTCCCCATGAAATTGCTCCTTGTCATATGTAGACTGGGTTCTTTTTAAAGTGTTTAAAGGTTTTCAAACTGCATTTGTATCTTCCGTTTCACTTCTGAAGTCTTATCTTTTTGACAGATTGAGAATCAAGCCTTCTCTTTCCATATCCTAATATGCTACACTCCAATAATTCCATCTCTAATTGTAACCTTCGACATAGCAAAGAATTTTGTCTTGACTCTTTTATAAAACTTACAACTTTCTCTGAACAGTCCTATGTTGACTACACGCGTTATTTACTAAAATGTTTACTTGCAAAATAAGTGGGCGAGATCTCAGAATTTATCAGCCTCACTAGTTTTCAATGTGTGGTCACTGACCACCTGGTTTGGATCCACCAGGCTGCTTGTTAAAAAGGCCGATCCTTGGACCTTATCTAATGATCTACAGAGTCAATACTTCTAAAAGTGAGGCATGGAAATAAGTATTTTACCAGTTCCCCCAGGTGAGTGGTATACCCACTAACATTTAAGAACTACTACACCTGACATATAAGTCTAACACCCGCAGTAAGTGCTCATTCAGGTTGTTGTCAGCGAAAAAGAACTCACTCTCTTACAAGGAAGCCCATTTCATTTCTAACCACCTCCAAACACCAGACAGTCATCCTTCCTCCCCGTAAGGAGCCAAGTCCACCTCTTTGATTTTCTATATGGGCAACCTAGCTTTTTCCCTCTGGGTTGGCTTTCATCTTCCACCACATGAAGACACTTTAAATACTAGCTATTCAGCCTTGGAGCCACCTGTCCTCTTTGGGGGCTACTCTCAGCTTTTTAACAGTTCTTCCTTTAAGCACATTACTAAGAGCCTTCACTCTGCACTCACCTCTGGCTGGGCGTCGGGTAGGTCAGTGCTCCAGGCGCACTCTGCCATTGCAGAGCAGGGGGGGACTGTGGCCTCCCTTGCTCTGAACACTCTTTCTACAAGGCAGCTTCAGGTTGCATTTTCCTTGGGGGCAGTAGCTCCACACCACTGCCTCACATTGAACTTGCAAGCAGTCTTTTTTACTAATGCCATTGCTTTGTCATGCCTCTATCTTCTGGCACCGTGTGATGTTTAAGAATATGGGCCTTGGAGTCAGACCTGGGTGTGAACTGCAGCTTTACCACTCATTATGTGTAACCTTGAGCACCTTGCTTAACCTCCTGAGCTTTCATTTCCTGTCTGTGAAAAAGCAACCTCCTAGGGTCGTTATCAAGATTGCGACCAATAATATGTTAAAGTACCTGATCTAACTACTAGTGACTTCGTAGTTTTACAAGAAGGCAGCACAGCAGAGCAGTTAAGAAATCAGCTGTAAAGTCAAGCGCCATGGGATTGAATTCCAGTCCTTAGATTACTAGAAATTTGGGGAAGTTTCCCAACCTCTCTAATTTTCAGAATCTCATCTGTAAAAGGGGGAAGAATACCTACTGCCTTGAAATCAGACTGCCAGATTTGGATCCTAGCTCAATTTACTGTGTGACCTGCACAAGTTATTTAACTTCTCTGTGCCTCAATTCCCTAATCTATATCAAGGAAATAACGATAGTACCCAATTTGTAGGGTTGTTGTGAGAATTAAGTGTAAACTGCCTAAAACAAAGCCTGGTACACAAGAAATGCTCTGTAAATGTTATATAATTTTTATACTACTGCTATTGCCTTATGAGGTTCTTGTCAAGATTTAATTTAAAAATTATGTCAAGATTAAATTTAAAAATTATGTGAAGCAGAGTGCCTGGCATATAGTATGTGCTCAAAAAGTGGTAGCCTTTCTTATTAATAAATTTAAGTTTATAAAAGTCTTTTCTAATGCTTTGTGGATTAAGTGGAGTATAAAACAACTGCCTAATTGCAGCTATACCTACCATATTTCATTGTACTAAATTTAGACCATCACTATAAAGAATGGAGATTATTTGTGACCCTGGTTTTTGTCTTCTAATAGATTCTCTTATCTTTTTGGCTACCTGTTATCTGTAAATTTGACAAGAGTGTATCCTGTTACAAGTAATGAATTAAAAGGTTGAAGAGGGTTAGAACTAAGCAGAGTGCCTTCATAAAACCTAGTGACTCTAAAACACATTAGAGCCCTGGCCGCGCAGCTCAGTTAGGTGAGTATAGCCCATGCACTGAAAGGTCACCGGTTTGACTCCAAATCAGGGCACATACCTGAATTTCGGGTTTGTTCCCTGGTCAAGGTGCATTCGTGAGGCAACTGATCGATGTTTCTCTCTCTCCCTCTCCCTCTCCATCTCTCTTTAAAATCAATAAAAACATATTTTTTAAAAATAAAATAAAACACATTGGAACATATCCTAGAGAGAGCTGCAAGGATATATTTAAAAGTTAATTTGTAGCCTAATTGTTTACAGCAACAGTAGTATTACTATTTGAAATGTACATGGGGGAGAAAGGAGAATACAAATATTTAGAGTTATAAACTAAGATTTTTAATGTAAGAAAAAGGAGATAAAAGTGTAAAATCAAAGAAATTAAGTAAAAGTCCTATAATGTTAAATTTGAAATGGCAATATTAATATGAACTTGTGATTCATTTTCTTTTAAAATATATACTTTTCAATTCTGTCCATTGAAAAGGCCTAGAATTAATAAACAATCCTAACACTCATTTTGTGGTCTCTAAATACCTCTTTTATTTTATTTTTTAAAATATGTTTTTATTGATTTTAGAGAGAAAGGGAGAGGGATTGAGAGAAGCATTGATGAGAGACATTGATTGGCTGCCTCCTGCACACCTCCTACTTGGGGTTTAGCCCCAAACCCAGGCATGTGCCCTGACTGGGAATCAAACTGGTGACCTCCGGGCTCATGGGTCAGCCACTGGGCCACACCGCTGGGCTCAAAATACCTCTTTTTAAAAAATCCTTGGAAAAATGACTGATTCCAGTTCTAGTTCAGGTAATATACTAAAAGATCCTGTAATTTTTATACCAGAAAGCAAGGAGGCACTACAAAACCAGTGGGTCATTTCAAAAAACACAAGAGCCCACACAAAGCATTCCCATTGGCCAAAGATAAGTCATTTTGAACTTTGTAATAGATACTGTGGTCCTTCAACCAGTTCCCCTCTTCAGGGTCAACACAATCGTCCTCCAGCTGATGGAACTATCAGATACCGTTGGCTTACAGCTGCATCTCTCATTACGAATTGCTCTGAGAAACTGCCTCAGAGTAAAGTTAACCCTCCCACAAGGGGTAACCTGCAGCTGTTGACCAGCTAATGGAGGAATACAAAAACCTGGCCCTCTTGCCTCAATTTGCAACATCTCTGAAGGGCCACCCAGCTCCAGAGCTCCTCATGAAATAAGCTGAGGCCTCAACTGCAACCATCTCATTGGTCCATCTCTCCCTCTCCCCATTCCTACTCTCATTCCCTTACGGGTATGTCTCTCAAGAGGACTCCCCAGTAAACCTTCTGCAGGCAACTCCCATCTCAGAGTCTGTTTCTAAGAAACCCACTCTGATGCAGTTTGTACCAGGAATGCTTTAAGGAAGCTGACTCTGAAATGGGATTTTGGAGATGGATTGCTCACCTACTGGCTAGAATAAAAACCTCATTGCTAGTGGGAGTAGAACAGGGATATGGATGGCTCCTGGCACGATGGATTGGTGTAACTGTTAAAACTCTCATCAGTGATGAAGATAAAGCACAGATATTAGGGCATGCATTGGCTAGTGTAATATCTTTCATGCTTAAGAGGTATGAAAATGATAATATAAGGACTATGGAAATGGATGGCTGGGTCATCTAATAATGATGTGATTTAATAAGGCTAGTTCAATTCAGTAAGTATTTAAATATCTACTGTATACCCAGAACATACAAAAAGAAAATAAAGGTGTGACTAGGACCTTGATGATCTCCCAGTTTCACAGTATCTTATTTATTTCAACCTTCCATGATATATTTCTTATTGCTCTTCCTTAATTGCATGGGTTCCAAAGTTGCGACAACTTGGAATTACTTGAATATCTTTCTAAAACACTGATGCCTGAGTCCTACCCCCAGACAACCTGATTTCATTGGGGTGGAGCACAACCTGGGCATCAGGATTTTAAAAGCTCCCCAAGAAATTCTAATGTGCAGCAAAGGTAGAAGATCATTAAGAGAGATCTCTCCTAGCTGTCAAAGAAATTGAAATTTATTTTACACTCTTGATTGCTTAGTAATGCCTTAAGCTTAAAGATTATTATGACAAATTTTTATTCTTTTTATTCTCATCTTTTCTAGCCTTTGCTGGGATAACTTTTGCAAAGATTACTTTTTAAATTTACATTGGAAATAATAAAATTGAAAGTCAGAACAACCACTCACATATTGCTGAAATAAAATTTGCTTCCAAACTAAAGGCAACACATGCATTAGTACATACTCAAGTTTTTCCTTTACAAATGATTAGTGTCCGCACTTATAATATTAAAATGGTGTCAGGTATTTAACAATTCTTTTATGATTTCGCCTCCCTGGATGGCATACTGTTTGCACTTTGAGTTAGTGAATCACTTTGGCTGATAAGGCTTTGAACCCTCTGCTAGCAGTATTTGCTGTAACAGGCCCAGGCAGGCCTTGGAAGTATGAATAGAGCAGTAGGATGCCAGTGTACTTAGATTTCAGGAAAGAGCAGTCACATAGAAACTAAGCATCATGCAAAACTTCCTTCAGTTACTGGTTTATGATGATTTTAAACACCTATTTAAATCACTTCCTACACATTAATGACGACTTTACCTTCTGTTAGCATTAACATTCACTCTGTGAGCATTTATTGACCATCTACTGTACATTAGACACCGCTAAGTGCCATGGAGTTGAAAAAGAAAAGCCTGCCTTTTAGGAGGTTCATAATCTAGAGAAGGAAATCCGATATGTACACAAGTTGCTATTTGGATATAGAGTTTGAGAAATAAGATACTCAAAAATTACTCCAAGTTTCAAGCATTAGTAACCAAGACAACAGTGTCATCATTGAAATCATCGAATTCAGAATAAGAGCCAGTACAAAAGAAATAATGGTTGGTTGGGTTAAGGTATACTGAGATGTCGGTGGCAATGAAACACCAAGGTAGTGATATCCATTGAAAGGATATTAGAATTTAGCAGAAGATCTAGTCTGGGTCTGCCCAAGCCAGCCTCATACTTAAGTAGAATAGAAAATGGCTGCTGAAATTTGAAGACAAAAAACACCTCTTCAACTGTTTTTATGTGATGTCTAAAATTCCCATTATAAGACATTGTCTTTCTAGGGTTTCCTTTTGAAAATGTCAAATGACTGATCCATAGTAGAACAAAAGGATCGTGCTGTTTCTGGAGACATTTGGAAGAGGGGAGGAATCTGGGGGAGGCACCACAGAAAGAGAGAAATAGGAGGTTTCTGATCTTTAGGAACCAGGATGAAGAACAGAATGAAGCGGCGCATAAAGACGTTTTACCTTCTGTAACAGAAAATCAAATGGCATAAAACATGAAAATCACCAAAATGACCTTGTACAAGTAACAGTTTTCAGAATTGCATTTCTTCATTTTAACATGAATTCAATGCAATTGCTAAAGTATCTTCAGGCCTGACAGGTTCTACTGTAAAGGTAAACCTTGAAAACCTCATTCTAGCCCTGGCTTGTGTGGCTCAGTGGTTAGAACGTCAGCCAGAGCACCGAAGGATCACAGGCTCGATTCCTGGTCAAGGGCACGTACCTGGGTTGCAGGTTCAATCTGGGGCCAGGGTGTGTGCAGGAGGCAACCAATATGTATGATGTTTCTCATTCTCTCTCTCTCCCCCACCCCTTCTTTTTCCCCTCCCCTCCCTTCCACTCTCTCTAAAAATCAATGGAAAAAATATCCTCGGGTGAGTATTAATAAAAAAACAGAAAATCTCATTCTACATTTGTCTTCTTGATTTTATCTAAACTTCAGCTATAAAATAAAAATATTTTTGCACATAACAGTTTAAAAATAGACAAAATAATTTTAAGTATCATTTAAATCGAACATTAAATTGACTGGTCTTTCAATGCCATAGCCAATTTTATAAACAGACCTATTTGACTTCATTAGCTTCCCTTCCTTAAGTTGCAAATTACATCCCTAGGCTCATTCATCCCTTTGCAAGTTCATGTCATTGCTAATGAGGAAAAAAATACAGATGTTTTAGCAAAAATACCACTTCTGACAGAAAGTGTATTTTTTTTTTTTATAAAAGCAAGTAAATACCACCATTTTATAATGATAAACTACTCTCCAACCCATGCATGAACTCAGTCCTGTTAGGTTCAAACCACATATTAAGGCAGTTACATTAATTATTGAAACAAAATTCATACGTCAAATGTTACCTAGTAAAATTGTGAAGTCGTGCAATGTTGATTTGGACCCAAAAGAAATTAAGTTTAGATCTGCCTAATATAAGTAAAACTAATTTACTGATAAAATAAATGAACCCTAAACTATATGATGGTTCTTTTTCATAAAGAAGTATTTTATTTATGACAAGCAATTTTCTGACTTTGTTCTTTTTTTTCTTTTTGTTTTTTTTTTCTTGGGGAGGGGAGACACATATATTTTTTTTCTATGTTATTTCTAAAGTGTAATTCTCTTAAAATAATACTTTATTAAATTTATAAAATGTAAATTTTGGACATTCAAAAGTGCAACAGTTAATGTGCCTAGGGGGAATATCACAGTTTAAAAATATATAAACAAAGACAGTGATACAGCTTGTCATAAATGTTTTGGCAGCATTCTCCAAGTCTATATGGAAATACATATATACATATTGATGTATAACATCATTTTCTCTTATGTCCCTCTCCACAAAAGTAGGACCATTTTGTTACAGATTGGCAGACAACATTTTAAGGACATCATTGGTCATTTCAAAAGTCACAAACTGTGTTTCTCAGGCCAGCTTTGATTGTTTTCATAAAAATAGAAAGTAGGAAGGATTGGCAAATTTTCATCTGGGGTCTTTGCAGGAGACCATAAAGGAAATGAATCTATGATACACTGAAAACACTGTTTGGTTTTTTTAAAATAAATGCAGTTACACACAAACTCAGGTGAGAGCATTCATTAGGACTGGAACCCATGAATTATTGTGCACTCATAATGTAAGTGGTACTGTGCTAGAGAGTATAAATTTGTATATATACACACACACATATACAACTCGTATATATATTTATATACATATATGTATATATACACAAACATAAATTTGTGTGTGTGTGTTTATACATATATATACAACTTGATGGATTATAGATTTTATATATATATATATATATATATATATATATATATATATATATATATGGCACCAAGTTGAAAACTGAGGTTGCCTACTAAAAATAATTCAGGGTATAAGAAAATGCAAATACAATGCTCTGTGCTAATATAATAAATGTGTTAATATGCCAGCACACCCTACTATTATAATAAAACGCTTTTTTCCAAAATGCAGTTAGATACTGGAGACTAATGCTCAGTTACTAATGGAAGACACTAACAGTAGAGTGAATTGACTAAGTGCAAAAGAAGCTAGAGAAGGGAAAAATCGAGATGAGCTAAAGGCACCAAGGAAAATTTTACCCAAAAAAGTAGGATTTGAGCTTGAGATGAAAACAAGCTGTAGATGAGCTAAGAGAGGGAAGACAATGGGAACTTAATAAATGTAATCAGGATGAAATTCTTAAGATATAGTCTATGGATATAGAGGAAATGAGAGCTATGTCATTTTTTAAAACTAAAAAGTATAAATCCACCAGGAAAGTAAGGATTAAATGCCAAATAGGGGAGTGAAAATAAGGACAAGAATAAATACACCAAGAGTGATGTTGAAAGAACAGCATAAAGTATTCTCATTCCTGCAAATTAATGAATTAACAAGATCATCAGTCATTTTCCTCCCTTTGGCCTCTCAGAATCACAGGCACATGGCAGAGCTCTTACAGGTGCTTTCTGCACCTGGACTACTTCTTGGCTCTACTGAAGCCATGAAATTCCCTCTTGTAAGCCTTGAAAAGCTAGCCAAGGTGGGTTTTTGCGAGGGGACAGAGGCTCATCAGCGGTGGGACGTGGCCTGGACGGCTAATCCCTAGCCGCCCAGAGCAGTTTATGGACCCTTGCCTGGCTGGCGGCATAAGGCGCTGAGCCAGCGTCAGGCAGGGCCAGCGCGGTCGCCAGCGCCCCGTGGCTGACCCACTGACCGCACCTCCTGACCTGGCGGTGCCAGGCGGCAGTGCCTCTTGGGCCCCTATGTGCACATGACCCTGCCTGCAAGAGCGTGGCTTCTGTGAGGGTCCTCGCTTCTGCGGCTCCTTGTGGGCTGACCCTTCTCAAGACCTGCCTCCGGGTGCCAGCCCTAAGGAGGGGGGTGCCCTCCAGGTGGGCCCTGGCTCGCCCTATTCCGTGCCCCGAGAGTACACGGGGCGGGGAGGCGCCTTCCTGAGCTGGGTCAACCACGGCAGGTTGGCCGATCCATAAAAATAAGGGCGCAGCGCTCCTGGAGATCTCACCCATCCTCACAGCTTCAGCCCTCACAGCTTCAGGAAACTACGAAACCTCTTTTCAGTTCTGGTCTCCTTCCAGGGTTCCAGCTCCATGTACCTAAATCCACCGCAGTGCCCTTTCGTTACCTAAAACTAGACATGCCTAAAGCTAAACACACCACAATTGAGTGCCATCTTGGTACTTAGTGTAATTATATGTAATATAAATATACAAATATATAAATTATTATACTGTATATATTTATATAATTAATATACAGTCAGCCCTCCAAATCCGTGGGTTCTGCACCCTCAGATTCACACACCATGGATCAAAAATATTTTTTTTAAATGTTACACTGCTGTGCACTTAGGATGGTTGTATCTATACTGAACATTCAGACTTCTTTTTATCTTGTCATTGTCCCCTAAACAATACAGTATTACAATGTTACACAGCATTTCCCTTGTATTCGGTATTATAAGTAATTTAGAGATGACTTAGAGTATATGGGAGGAAGTATGTAGGTTATATACAAATACTGCACCATTTTATATAGGGACCTTGACCATCTGCAGATTTGGGTATCTGTCAGGGGTCCTGGAACCAGTCCCCCAGGGATACCAAGGGATGACTGTACTTTATCTCAATTATCTATATACAGGGGTGGGCAGAAGTAGGCTTACACCAAACACAGAGTTTATTCTTGTATTAGTTAGTTAGTTATTGTTAATCCTCACCAGAGGATATTTTTTCCATTGCTTTTCAGAGAGTGGAAGGAAGGGAGGAAGGGAGGGAGGGAGGGGGGGGAGGGAGGGGGGAGGGAGGGGGGAGGGAGGGAGAGAGGGAGGGAGAGAGAGAAACTTCGATGTGAGATTGCACGTCCACTGGTTGCCTCCCCAGTGCTCCTGACCTGGGGCAAGGAGTGAACCCACAACCCAGCTACGTGCCCTTGACCAGGAATCAAACCCATGACCCTTCAGTGTGCGGGCCGACACTCTAACCACTGAGCCACACCGGCCAGGACTATATTATTATTTATTATTGTATTTTCCATATGAACAACTGTAAGCCTACTTTTGGTCACCCCTGTATAGAAATTGTGTAGCTGTCCAGCTAGACCATAAATCCCTAGACTGTGTTCTCCGAAGATGATAAATATGCAACGTGTTTACTCCTACTGCTAAGAGCTCAAACAACTTTAATGACAAAGCCTATTTTTAGATTGTTTCAGGCTTACTAGAAGATTAATTTAACATTTTCATATTGAAAGCAACATTATTGATTAATCAATAAATATATACAAGAAGCTAATTGTACTAATGGGAGTACAATAAAATGGGAGCAGAAATACAAAATTATAAAAACTGCTGGCAGTTCATTTTAGCTGGAAAGAAAATCACTCTTAATTAAACAGATTCATTGCTGTTTAGTTCTGCAAAGGCACTGAGCTGACTTCAGTCTTGTCTTGCTCCAACACATAAACTAGTTCCTAAATGTAGTGTCATGAGTGTTAATAAGATAACCTGACATTTACTGATATATATATATATATATAAATAAAAACACGGTTTTATATTTCCTAAGAGAAAATATGCATTTTAAAAAGCAGGTTTAAAAATGCAACTGATAAATTCCAGCAATTTCTAATCAGCCTAACTTTCCACTTCTCTCTCCCTAGCACGCTGCAAATGCTGTGGAAAATAGAAAAGGTTCCGACGGTGCTTGTGTATGTTGAACGGAGAGAACAAGTTGTCTCCTATCTTTTGTAGCTCCCAACCCCCACCACTTCGCAGTCCTTTAGGTAGGAGTGGTAAATGTAGCCAATATAGACTTGCCAAGCTACAGCAGAAGACCTTTGTTTTTTGTGCTCTTCTTGGGTTCCTTCTGATGGCTCACCTCGCCTCCTTTCTTTCAGGGCTCCCTCCCCATCTCCTTATTCACCAAACGCTCAGAAAGTAAATAAAACAGTAAATAAGTCCCCTGAAAGGTGCCTTCCTGGTACTGTCTAAAACAAACACAATCTTCTGTTTGGGCATTTTAACACCACAAGCATTCTTACTTAGATTAAATCATGGGTCTCCCTGGTCCCCAGGCATGCCCAGACATGAACCATAAAGGGAATGAGATCCTTGGAGTTTCTCTAGTAACTGCAGGCAAATCAACAGCAACCCTAAGAACAAGCATTCTAAAAACAAAACACAAAACAAAAAAAACCCCCACAGAACTAGGCCACACACATTTTTTTTCTTCTTTAGTTGTACTGTCTACAAGACAAACTGCATTTTAAAAATTTATTTCAGTAGGCAATGCATCTTGATGACTTTCATATATGTTTTCTTTATTTTTTTTATTATATTTGAATAAAAGTTTTAAGAATCTAAATTTCAAGGCATCTACTGCAACCAATGCCTTGGATGACAGCAATCCAGCTCAGGTAAGACGTGCAAGATGCAACTAATAATCATAAAATATAAATCAGGAAGAGGCAGTAAATCTTGTATTGGGTAAAAATGACCAACAATTTGAAAGAACAGATTTGTTTTTGCAACTATGCCCTAATCAAGACTTAAAAGTCGGCATATTGCTAATGGAATGAAGGGTATTTTGCTCCTGATTTTATTTATATATGTATATTTAACTATAAAATACAAAATTGGCTCTACAGTGATCTCTAGAGATCTCAGAGGTTAATTAGCTCTGATTTCAGCGTGTTACCTGGTATGGCTTGGTTTATTGTACATTTTAAAGGAACATAAGGGATTCATGCAATGTGCTCTACAGTACTGTGCCTCTCCCCAAAATAAGATGAATACAAATTATAGTTAGTTGTAAGTGACCTGTCTTTTGCAATTTAACTTTACAGGTCAATCTTTACATTAACGTTTTCTGTACTGTACATTTTATGCTTCACTTCGGTTTCTTATACTTCACTTTGGTGTTCACAGAACAAATAATGAATTTGGCAAAAAAAAAAAAAAATGCTTTTATATTCAAAGCTAATGCTGTAACTTAAACTTATCCTTGGGAAGCTCTGGTGTAATGGTGGGAGTTTGGAATTTGTGTTGACAAATTTCACAGGACTTGCACCGAGCCCTCAGTTTCCATGTTACTCGGGGCACCTCTGAGACCATTTGCTGGGTTTAGGGAATCAGTCGATAGCTTTCTTTTGTGGAAAATAATTTAGAACTAAGCTTTCAGGGTCAATAATGAGTGCACTATACTAGGTTCACAAAGACTATATTGGGGGTGGGGGACTACTTCCAACTGCATCCCCACGAAGTGTATAATCAGAGAATATTCTTTACCATCTTCTGATTCATTCATTGGAGGCAAAGGGGGGAAGGAGTAGCTGAAGGAAACAATTGTTAGTGGAGGTCTCCCAGAAAGCCTCTGCAACTGTCCTCTCTGCCCAGTCGACTCGAAATACGCACACATAAACACATCTCCATCGGCAAATGTGAAATCGTGAGAATAAGAAAATGGAACTGGTCACAAGACCTTGTTTCTCTGGCCTGCACAGCCCTCACCCTGAATGTCCAAATGTCCTCTGCTTCAAGGAGCCACTCAGGTGTCGCCTGCTCCAGGAACCTTCCCTGACCAGCTACAATTCTCAGTGCCCCACCCTACCCCCTTCAGTCTCTACCCAGTACAGTAATTTATTATGTACTGTCCCCAACCATAAGCAATGCGTTCACTTTTTGTTAGCACCTCCCTTACACACACAGAGGGTGGGATGAATGACCTTGGGGGCTAAACACATAGCTGATACCCAAATAAGTACATGCTGCAAGTAGGAATAGTTTTGCCTGAAGCGGATCTTGAGAGTATAAAACTGTGGCCTTGACCTCACGAGGACCATTCTTTGGCCTAACTAAGGAGCTGGCTGGCTCACTACTTGACTGGAAGATCCAGCGGCCATCCGAGAGCACAAGGGGGGCGCAAGGGTGCAGACGAAACTCAGGGAGGCCTCCTCAGGGCGCAGGGCACCCGGGCCTATCTCCGCTTGGGAAACTCATCCTAGTTTGGTACCCTGCAAGCTGTGCCAAGTGGGGATAGGCCTGGAGAGGGGGGCTGTGGGGCTGCTTGGGCAGGAGGAGGGGAGAAGGAGCTCTTAGTCCCTCCAGTCCCATCAGGTAGAGAAACTTTTTAAGAATCGGTGCCTGGGTCTCCTGGGCCTCTCACCTACAGGAGCCCGCACCCCGCCCCTCCTCGCAGCCTCCCCACCCCCTCCCCGCCCCTCCCCCACCAGCCCCAGCTCGTGCCCGCCCCGCCCCTCTGCCCGCGGGATTCCAAGGGCGGTTGGCTCACCGTGGCCACGGTCACTTGGCCGCTCGGAGCTGCGGGGCGCACGGGGTTGAGAGAGCCGGTTGTAGGGCAGGGAAGTAGCCTGGGGCCGCCGGCCCGGGCGTGAGGGAGGCGGGAGCCCAGCCGGGAAAGCGCAGGGCGAGGGGACGGGAAGGGAACCTGAGCCGCAGGGCCCTGGGCGGTGCGGGAGGCTGCGGGGCGGCGGAGACCGGAAGCCGGGGCTGGGCGGCAGAGGCGAAGCCAGCCTGCCGGGCGCTCCCGGGAGCCACCTGGGGTGGGCGGCCGGACCCCGGGGGCGCGGGTCCGCTCTGGAGCGCCGCCCGCTGGCCGCGCCACGCCGAGTGTGCGCGGCGAGCCCTGCGGGGACAGCGCAGCCTGCGGGCCGGACGAGGGTCCCCGGTGGGTCCGGAGGCGTCCTCCAGAGACCCTCGCGCCCAGGCTCTGCGGGCATCGTCCCGGTGAAGTGCAGGGTCGACACGGGTCCCGATTCCCGCCCGCCGGCTCGGGGACACGGCGTCGGCGCTGCGGACCGTCCGGGAGCTGCAGCCCGCGGGCGCCCGGTGCTCGGTTTGTAGGCAGTGTAATTAGCTGATTGTACTCTGGCGCTTGCAATCACTAACTCCACTGCCATCAAAACAAGGCACAGCCTCACCCACCGCCGCTGGAGGACGCCGCCCGGGTGGCGAGGGGCCCGCCCGAAGCGCGGGGAGGGGGAGAAAGCGGCGCCGCCGGGGCGGAGGCGTCGGGGCTCCGTGGGCCTCGCGCGCCTGGGCCAGCACGTTGCCCGCGCGCGAGGGAAGCCCCGCAAATCCCCGCGGCCTGCTGCTGCCAGACCCCCTTAGGCTGTCGCCCTCTCTCAGAGTAAAAGCAAGGTTGTGCAGGCCCTAAGGAAAGCGAAATTTGTGGGACTTAATGGCTTTAGTTGTGAGACAGGCTTTTAAACTGCGGGGAGGAGCCCGCCCTGTAACTATTAACGCTGCAGAGCTGTGGTTCCTGGAGCCTATTTTTCATTACCCAGCAGGGCATCCGCACATCCACCAGCCACAGTGAGCTACAGGGCAACCAGTGATGTCCCGGTCACCATGCGTGGGGGGGGGGGGGGGTCAACTGCAGCCTGCGATGAAAGGAAACTTTTTTTTCTGTGAGTCTAGTTACTAGGCAGTGTAGTTAGCTGATTGCTAATAGTACCAATCACTAACTACACGGCCAGGTAAAAAGATTTGGGAATTCGTCCAAATGAGCTGCCCCTGCTCATCAATGTGTTTGGAGGAGGCCAACTGGAACACGCGAATATTAATCATTGCCTATTTATCGATAGCTCAGCCAAGAGAGACCATTTTATCTGCTAAATATGCTGCGTTTGTAATATATATGGATTTTTATATACGATTTTTCAGTATTTCTTCAGGCTCTTCACCAGGAAAATTTCAGAGAGATTGACAGAGAGGGTTTTTTTTTTCCTTACCTGATAATGTGTCATTGCATAGACCTGTGATTATCAGCTTTCGAAGTATCTTTTCTATGGGACTGTATTAATATTTTGAAAGAATAAAGTGCCATAACGTCATAAATTGTGGTTATTAGCATGTATTCATTTCCTAAGTTGGCCTTTATGAGGATCATCTCGATTCCTGCCAGAGTAAATTGCAACGTTCCTATCGCTGAAATGGTTAAATTGTTCCTAGATTAACCAAAGTCTCCCGAGCACTTGTTAGTATTTTGATAAGACTACATTCACAAGCGTTTCCTTAATTTATTTTTCATGAAAGGACTGAGTCCACTCATGAGACATAAATTTAACTCATTTACACTGTTGCAGTCTAGGCAGCTTTTAGGATGACACGTCAGTAGATGAAGTTACCATCTAAATCCACTTCTGTCCTAAAATTCGTCTTAAAGGATGGGGGGGGGGGGTGTTAATAACAAAAACAATATCCGCCGGTACCAGCCAGCCCAGTTGAGACCCCTAGTTCCCACTGGAATGCCGAGGGCCCTGTTTAATGCTCCAACCAAAGGGGGGCCCAGGTGAGCTAGGGCAGTGCGGGGCGGGGGTGGGGTGGGGAACTGGGGCGGCGGGGCTAAGGAAAGCTTTGTCTAGATAGCCTTTGGGGGACGGAAGCTGGAGAATGGGGAGGCAGGTGGAAGGCTGGCCCAGGACTTCCCCGCCCACTCCCGCAGGACGAGGCACGCCCCAAGCTGCTGCTTTGACTCTCCTCTCTGGGCTCCCAGGCCTGAGACTGGTCCAGAAGCCTGTGATCACCGCAGAGGTGGGCTTCGGGGCGGGGGGGAGCACCAAAGCGCCCTGGAACCCAGCTTCCAGCGAGGAAACTCAGGGTTTCCGGGGCGGTTGCCGTCGGCCGGGCGGTTGTCCGAGAGGCGGGGCTGGGAGAGGCGCCGGCCTCGGAGGAGCGTCCTCAGTTGCCATGGAAGCGAGGCGCGGTGCTAGTCCCGGCGACCGCAGGGAGTCCCGCGAAATGTGTCCCCAGGGATTGCTGGTGTTCACCGGCTCTTCAGAAAAGGACGCGAACTTGGCCAAGCAGTTTTGGATCACGGCGTCCATGTACCCCCCTAACGAGTCCCAGCTGGTGCTGTCGGGGTGCAGCAGCCAGCGCCTGCCGGTGGCGGGGTCCTCCCGGAGCAGCGCGGCTGGTGCGTAGCTGTCCCTGGGGAAGGTACCAGGGCCCCTCCCAGGAGGGGCTGCTGAACATAATTCTTTTTTTTTTTTTCAATTATGGTTGACATTCAATATTGTATTAGCGTCACGTGTACAGCATCGTGATTAAGTATATAACTTAGGAAGTGAACCCCCCCCCCATAAGTCTAGTATGCTATATTCCCTATGCTTTACTTTTACGTCCTGGGACTATTTTTATAGCTGGCAATTTGTCATTTCCCTTCACCTTTTACATCCATTCCCTTAACATCCCTCCCGTCTGGCAATGAGTCCTCTGTATCTATGAGTCTGTTTCTGTTTTGTTTGTCCACTTATTTTGTGATTTAGATTCCACATGTAAGTGAAGTCATACGATATCTGTCTTTCTCTGTCTAATTCCTCTTAGCATAGTACACTCTAGGTCCATCCATGTTGTCGTAAATGGCAAGATTTCATTCTTTTTTATGGCTAACATGCCACATCTTTATCCATTTATCTATCAAATCTAATTAAAATAAGAATCTTTCCTTTGAAATGTCTAAAACCCAATACAAATAGTTCTTCAAACTTCTCCGCAGTTCTTCTACCCAAAGGGATCAGTGGTGTCTTTGTTACATCTTAAAGTATCCCTGAGGCTTTGGCATCTATTTGGCCAAAGGGTATAGAATCATCTGGAGAAATGTTATTATATCTTGGCTGAAAGGATATTAAGAATAGCTGTTTACATCACTGAGTTCAAACATAAAATCCCCAGAGAGAGTTGAAGGCAGAGTCAACATTAGGAACCAAGTTTCTGGCCTGCAAGACCTTAGTAAGGCCTAAAATGTGGAAACTGTTATTATGCCATTTTTATAGGTATAGAAAGCTTAAAGACCTTTAATGCTGTGGTTTTCCAATGATTTCTATTCTTTTTTAATTTTTAGAGAAAGGTTACTTGCAGTCTTTTTGTCCCAAGAAAAACAGTAAGTACCAAGTTTTATGCCTTTCAACATCCTGATTCCGAGATTCTTCAGAAAATGCATAGTAAGTACAAGGACCCAACTTTACACTTTAGCACAACTTTCTGAATTACGTACCAAAGCCCTGCCTCAGGAATCACCCTATTTATTGAGAGGAAAATGCCTCAATTGCTATAATTTTTTTTTCAATTCCTATAATATTTTGAATAGGAATGTGGAAATTGGAATGTCTAAAACCAAATATGTTCTCTTTAGAGACCTTTTCTTGTCTCCAGACTCAGATTTAGTGGTCTTCTAAAGAGATTAGAGGTCTCCTGCAGCCACAGCTAATTAATTCCATCTCCAATTATTTATGAATCTGGTTTATAAAGTTTTAAGACACAGTATGTATTTGTGTTTACCTTCCTACTCTATGTATTACCTTTCAATCCTTAAGCAATTTTATATCAATATTATTGTAAAATCATGATAAAATTATTTCAGATTGAATTTGACTTTATTTTCTTTAGAGGGTACAGATGCCATTGCTGAAACCCTACAGATTGAGGAGAAAAAAAAATATCTGGAAAAGGTAGGCCAACATTTCAGAAGGTCATCTGATTTTCATTAAGCTTTCTAAATAATCTCAGTTATTCTTTTTTAACATATGTGTATAAAAATTTTCTACTTCACCCAAGGGCACGTAGCTCGGTTGCAGGCTAGTCAGGGCACACTCGGGAGGCAACCAATCAATGTGTCTCTCTCACATCAATGTTTCTCGCTCTCTCTCTTTCCCTCCCACTCTCTCTGAACAGCAATGGAAAAAATATCCTTGCATGAGGATTTAAAAAAAACCTAAAAAAACATTTTTTTTTTCTACTTCTGGTATGTCTGCTTGAGCAAATGGAAAACTTCTGTTAGAATTTTAATTGAAAATTAAGAAATTCTATTAAACTGGCTAGTCTCAGTCTCCGCAAAAGCCAAGGGATGTATAGGAACAACGGGAAGTGGAGAGAAATGGATTCACATGCTTTCCATCCAATAAGGCCCCAAACCATATACAATGTTTTAAGAACAGACATGTTGAATGTAATTGACTGTCCTACTAGGTCAACATTAAATCATCAGAGGAATGAGTCTGTCATCTAGAACCATTTTCACTAAGGGCTGAAATTAAACACATTGGTGTTGTCAAATCAACTGAACACATCTCTTTTTGGCAATATCTTGTTTGTTCTTCATGATGCAGGCACAGCATTTAACTCAGCAATTAATGCTGTGATTTATAGAAATACTTTGGTTAATGGATAAATTCCATTCCCGTAACTGTTCCTGTACTATAAAGGCAAAGACTGAGGATTTGCTTTGGCCTGTCTTTAATCATTGCACATATTGGCAAACTCTGAAAGACTTATCGGGAATTGTGCATAAATTACAGAACAATGCATTTGAGTTTGCTGATCACATTAATTCACTTTGTGGATATTGGTGACTCCTCCAAACAAATTAGGTGATTAGAAATAGTCAGCACTTTCTTCTCTCTTGAGGATATTAGGTACTGTATACTTATACTAGGACTTAAAGGGAAGGAGGGAAGGAGCCTAATTTTCAGTGAGGCAAAAGTCATTAAAAATCAACCTCTTCAGCACTTTTGGAGTTAAAGTTTCATTTAATTTCATTTTGGATAGGATTAGAAATAAAAGGTTAAAGATACAATATTTTCAATTTTTTCATCTTTTGTCAAACAATTTAAGACAATATGGTATGAGTTATAGATGGATGTTCGGCTAATGGACTATTAATATCTTAGGACTGGTTTTCTTGCCCCAGGTCTTTCTATTAACTTATGAATTACTTAAT
Organism: Miniopterus schreibersii; assembly: GCF_964146895.1. Classification (NCBI taxonomy): domain Eukaryota; kingdom Metazoa; phylum Chordata; class Mammalia; order Chiroptera; family Miniopteridae; genus Miniopterus; species Miniopterus schreibersii. The sequence continues at coordinate 9,392,220 of NC_138112.1, read as the reverse complement.
TCCACAGATATTTATTGAGAACTTGCTCTGTGCCAAGTACTGTACTAGATGCTGGGAATGCAAACATAAGATGTGGTTCCTGATCTCAAGGAGTTCACAATCTAATGGGGGGAGATAGTCAATTAAAGTCAAGAATTATGATACATTATTATGATAGATGTATGCACATAATACTATGGGAATATATTGAAGGACGTTAAAATCAAGCTTAAAGAATCAAGAACTCTTCTTGAAGGAGTTGGGTTTCAAAGAATGTATGGAGTTGATCAAAGAATATGCAAAGAAACTCTCCCCGCAGCGAGGGTTATCTTCCTAAACCCCTAATCCAATTATGCTGCTCTCTTACTGCATTCGTCTGCTGGGGCTGCGATAACCAAACTCTACAGACTAAGTGGCTTAAACTGCAGAATTTTATCTCCTCATAGTTCTGGAGGCTAGAAGTCTGAGATTGAAGTGCCGTCAGAGTGGGTCTCTGATGAAGCCTCTCTGCCTGGCTTGTAGATGGCCACCTTCTCGTGGGTTCTCACCTGGCAGAGGGAAAGCTCTGGTGTCTCTTTCTCTTCTTATAAGCATACTGGTCCTATCACATTAGAGCCCCATCTTGATAACTTCATTTAACCTTATTACCTCCCTAAAGGCCTTATCTCTAAATACAGTTACACTGTGAGGTTAGGGCCTCAGCACAGAGATTTGGGGGGGATACAATTCAGCCCGTAAACCTACTGTCATTTTTTTCCGTGACTCTCCATATCTGCAGGATCAAGACCAAACCCTTCAATGTGGCATTCAAGTTCCTTTCCAATCTGACCATGACCTGACTGGGGGAGACCTCCTACCCCTCTCTTTCTTCCCTTATACCCCCACCCCCACCCCCAGTGTAACCTACTCTCTAGGTTCTCAACCCCCAGGCCAGGCCACATTGTGTACCCCTCCCCATGTGTGCTACCAGAGTGGTGAATGGGTAAAATATATTTTTGCTAAACCCAAACATACGCATTATGCTGTGATATTTGCCAAATTGTACATTAAGTCAAGTGGGTCGTGCAGTAGAGTGTACAAGAAGGTTGTGTTTTTGAGAAAAGAGGCCTTTCAAAACAACAAACCAGCAGAAAAGAGAATGCTGCTGAAACGGTGCCTCGCGAGTACACAGGAGAGTTTAGTCAACACTGCAAAGCACAGTACAATTCTCTTCCAACAATGCCATGGTTGCAAATCAACCAAGGGAATCTTGCAATAACCAAATGCTCTTATAGATATCCTCAGATCCTACTATGACGCAGTACCCTAACAGCCCATTTAGTGAGTCTGTGCCGTGTGCTAATACCCTACTATGCTAAGCAGTTTACATCTATCTACTCATATTCTCCTTCAAGCAGCCTCAGGATGCTTATCCCCATTTAATCAAACAAAGCTGAAATGATTTTCCGAAGTTCCCACAACTGGGAAGAGGCCGGGCCTAGAATCAAAGCCTGCATCCTAACTGCGGAGTCCATGAGACTCACTGTGCGGTAGTGACTGCTGGCCATGGCACTGTTGAGGTGTGCTGCCAAATATTCTAAAATTCCAAACTGTAGTATGAATACAAGTGTGAGAAGCATCTTTCCAAGCCCTGCGGCACTACAGGCTGTTTCTTCAAATTGCAGTGCACTTTTATGTCTCTGCCTACAATGCTCCTCCCCATTTGTCTTCAAGGCCAAGCTCAAATGCCCCCTTCTCTGTGAAGCCTTCCCAGAGGCGACCTCGAGACTAGCAGATGAGCAGCTTCCTTCTCCGCTCCCACAGCAAGTCCCATATCCCTCTCTCCTAGTATCTGTCACAGTCTCTTATCTGTGCTACAGGAAATTGTATATGTTTCTGTCTTTCCCACTAGATTACAAGCACCACAGTGTCGTGAGCTTTGGAGACAAAGTGGGTTTGGGAGTCTAACTCTGCCCTTACTATTCGTGCGATTTGAAGAAGCTATTAGACACCTGTGAGGCTCAGTGTCCTCTGATAGAAATGATACCCTCATAGAGCGGGTGTCGGATGTAAGGTGCCTGGCCACATTTGTCCTCAACGAATGGTAATTCCCTTCTCCTCCACGAGGGCAGAGGCCTTTTCTTATTTGCTTACCCGCCACGCCTTTCCAGTTGAATAAATAAACGCATAACTGAAGTAATGAATGAACGTAAGCTCTCTACAGGAATATTTCCATTTTGTTTGGCCTTTCCACATATATCCATCTGGCAGATTTTCTAGGCTGATAATTTTTGCAAGAATGCTCCCAAAAGTTAATCTGTTTGCTAATCTGCTTTAGGACCATTTTTAGCACATCACCTCTCTTCTCTGTTTTGCTTTTATCTCATGGGTCTATATATATGAGAGGAAAGGTGAACTCCCTGTAATTACTAAAACATAAGATCTATTTTGGGTGCCACTGTTTTTCTAAGTCTATTGTACTCTTTCTGCATTGCTACCACCACTGTTCTAGAATTTTTAGCTTGATGGCAGAAAATAAATGGAAGTAGAAGCTCTTTTGAACAAATAAAACATAATAATCTACTTAATTTAAGAGAATCTTCTACATGTTTTGAACCTCTATATGATAAGTAAATTCCTGGAATAATATTCATTTTAAAGTGGGAAATAATATTTTCCATAAATTCTCTTAAAGTGTTTTTTCTTCCACTATCTCCTTAAAATTAACGAAAATCTAAAAATGTGTTGTCCATCTCTCCTAAAAGCACATTTATGGCTTTCTCTCCTCAACTGATATTGATTTGTCAGTTGTTGAAAAATCAATGTTAACTTTAATGCCATCCTCCATTTTGGAATATTTTCCAGGTGTACATTATAAATGCTTTTGGTTAGTGGACAAAATGCTATTAATCACGACTTCTATTTCTGTGATGGATATCCATGGCAGGAAACCAAAAACAGTTGAGTCTGCCAAGATCAGATGGCTTACTCTGTCCATAAAGGAAACCTTATAGCACGATCCTGGACCATAGTCTTTCTTTGAGAGCTCTATAGTAGTCTGAAAACATTATAATAAATCAATAGTTAGCTCATTCTTTGAAATCATAAAGCTAATTTGCTTTCTAGTTTTGCCACCTTTCAGAAAGCTTTTTAATGATTATCTCTTTATGAAAAGAATTATAAATGATTCATTTACTAGGAGAAGGGAGAAGAAATCAGAGTGGTAATTTAAGGTGTATATATATACATATACATATACATATACATATACATATACATATACATATACATATACATATACATATACATATACATATACATACATACACACACACATATATATATATATATATATGGATGACATTTGGAAATGTCCACCTGGAATCAAAGTTTTAACATGAGTAAACATAAAATTTTTTTATAAGGAAATTATTCAATCTGTATGTCGTCGACATCTCAGATAAAGCCTTCATTGGGGGTGGGGTTTAATCTGTCCTATCACACAACCTATAACTACCAATACCAACCACAGTGTAAGTCTAAATCAAAAGTGAGTTTGCTATATGTCACTGCCATGAAAAACAGCAAGTTGTGCTATGATAGGGACGTTCTTGGAAGAAGAAGAATCTAAGAAGTTTCACAAGGTGGATTCTTAGCCACTGAAGCATGAAAGTGGAAATAACATTTTAATGTTATCCTTTGTTATCCTACACTTTCAAAGTCGGAAGAGGGAGACTCAGAATCACTAGAAGTCAGTGTCCTAGAGCCAAACCAAATACGTAGGGAATTCAGATAAAGAAAACCCTGTTTGGTGCCAAATTGGTTAGGACTGGCTTCCCAGGAAAGCTAAATTTTCTCAGTAACAGTGTTTGGTTTTAGTTTTGCTATCCTGCCCTGATGTGATACTAAGAGTTCCTTTTCACCCATAAAACCGATACCACTAGGAATGGTGGGTTTCTCTTTCCCCAACAAAATATACTTAGTCATTTAAACTATTGTTCCTAATTTATCAAAGAATTCAAGTGGAAGAATCATAAAAACAGGCTGTGCATTAACAATAACAAGCAAATGTTTTGGTAGCAAATGATAGTTAAAAGATTCTATGACCCTGGCCGGTTTTGCTCAGTGGTTAAAGCGTTGGCTTGTGGACTGAAGGGTCCTGGGTTCAACTGTGGCCAAGGACACATACCTCGGTTGCAGGCTTGATCCCTGGCCCATCAGGGTGCGTGTGGGAGGCAACCAGTCAATGTATCTCTCTCACATTGATGTTTCTCTCTCTCTCTCTCTCTCCCCTCCCCTCTACTCTCTTTTAAAATCCTTAGGTGAGAATTTTAAAAAAAGATTATATGAATATTAATTACTCTTTTATATCATCTACAGTACCACTTTGTTTTCAAACATTATTTAATCTTGGAGAACATGTTCAGTTGACAGATGAAGTTCCCCTCTTAATCTTTAATAATACTGACAGTTCATGAAAACATACTTGGGGAAAGGAGTGAGATTTGGGATCAAGTAGCTGAATTCATTGCCTCAGACAGAACCAGCCCCAGAATTGGGTAAAGCCGTGCCCCCAGGTGCATCCCTTCCTCTTTTTTCCAAAGGTCTGTATACTTTATCTTCTATACACATTTGCCTTAAGAACAAAATTAAAACCGTAAGGTACAATTGTACAGGGACCCATACTAATTATCTGTTTGTAATGATTGAATGAAACTATTAAATGCAGAGCGAAGCAAAAAAAAGGATCATGTATTTTTTTAAATAAATGCAGATCTATTTGATTTCAGCTACATGAAGCCTTATTGTTCAAATTAGTAAGTACCTTAAAAGCAGCAGGGAAAGTCAAATACAATTTATTAAAGAACTGGATTGTTCCATGGATCAGGTGACTCAGACAAGAATCATGACATAGCTGAAATCAAAAATAAAACTGCCTTTTCTCTTTGCCTCTACCAAAGACAAGATGAAAAATCATGGTGAGTTATATTGGAGCGGACAATAAAGTTAAACAATTTATGCATCTATATTTACATCACCATTTTGCCATTTCTCTCTGATAAGGTATGTTGGTCATGGGAAGTGTAATCAAGAATGCCCCCAGAGTCTGAGGTGACACAGTCATTCATCTCTTTGGCTCGAGATTTTACAGCTCCCCGAGCCACTGTGTTGGTAATATGTGCAAACTCACTTACTAGCTACAATTTATCTGAAGCTCCGAAATCAGTACTCCTGGTGCTTTCATGGTCATTGGTGGATGCCCACAGAACAGCAAAAATTTTGACTTGCCTAAACACAGATTTCTAGCTGAGGATGACTGAGGTGATGAGGCTCTGCCATCTCGTTTCAGCTCTTATACGATAAACAGGTTTCCTTTTTGCAGTTTATTTAGTGCTGCATTTTTAGCTTTTTTAAAAATGAGTGTGCTGTTTTAAAAAAAGCCTCCAAGCACTGAAGTGCTTCCTGGTGTTCCTAAGTGCAAGAAGTTGCCATGTGCCTTATGGGGAAAATGCATGTGTTAGATAAGCTTTGTTCAGGCATGAGTTATAAATAAGTGATGCTGGCCAGGAGTTCATTATTGAAGAATCAACAATGTACTTTAAATAGGGTGCACGCAAAGATAAACACACATAAAACAAAGTTATATATTGATCCATTGATGAAATGGGACCCAAGGCAGGCAGGAACCTAGGAGCAATGGTTCAGTAGTTGCTAATTCAGAGTTTCAGCAAGTTTATAAAATACAGCTCTGCGAATGAGAATTGACTTTACTGAAATTGGTTGAATTGTAGTTTAATATACAAAGTCTTTCACTATCTGCCTCCGGCCTCATTTACCACCATTCCCCTCTAAGTGCGATTTGCACTATGGCCATTTTGAACCACTTGTAGTTCCGAGAGCCCACCCAGGTGATTCATGCCTCTGTGACACTGAGCCTACCATTTCTTCTACCTGGAAATGCCTTTCTCCCAGTCTCCCATTTAGCTAATGCCTACTTTTACTTAAAAAGAGTCAATGGTCACATTCAAGTCTGTTCTTACTCTCACACACTCCTCTGCCTGATACAAATGCCCCCTCCTTTGTGCACCCCTAGGACTCTGTGCACAGTCCTGACACAGGGTACTGCGCTGTAGTTGATGTATTTCTCCTGCAGGCTCTACATTCCTTAAGGAAAGGGGTCATGACTTCTCTGACTTCATAATCACAGGGCCTGACAAATAGTAGATGAGCTCCTAACCTAGCAAATAAATGCTTACAAATTAATAAATGGATGGTCTAACTTGTCTGGATAACGATCCTGCATGGTAGCCCAGTTCCTTGAGCTACATGGATACGAGGCAATCATTTCATAGGACAGTGCAACATAGGGTTGACCAAGACGCGAAGGCCTCATACACTCATAAGTGCTGGACGGACGTGCAGTCAGTTGTGAGAAAGGCTGTGCAAGCAACAGGCACAGGTGAAAACACAGTCTGTAGGCCACAGAAGTAAGTCACAGCAGATGAGGACTGCATGTTCTTTGAAGGAAGTGATACCAGGAAAAGGCAACAGTTAGAAATTTAAAATCGTGGTGCCAAGTTTCAACAGCATGTAAGAGACACCTTGATGTGATAATTAAGATACAGGCTGAGGGGCAGAAAATAAGGCAGGACCACTGTCTCAGGGTAGCTGGGACACTAGATAAGGAGACAAGAGAGGAACTGAACACAGGAGACAAGACAGTCTTCCACATACCAGAACTTTGGTTCAAGTGAGAGGCTTGGCTACACAAAAGAAAGCCAGGTCCTAGGAGCATAAACTACAGTCACATTGCTGAACAGTTCTGTTATTTTCTGAAAACCACTTTGAGCCATCAGTATATAAGACAGACAAAATCACTTAACTATGGTAATTTGGGGTAGAGGAAGGAGCAAGCCAAAAAATACTGTTCAAAAATCAATGTATCGCCCTAGCCAGTTTTGCTCAGTGGTTAGAGCATCGGCCCGCAGACTGTAGGGTCCCAGGTTTGATTCCAGCCAAGGGCACGTACCTCAGTTGCAGGCTTGATCCCCAGTCCCTGTCGGGGTGCGTGTGGGGAGGCAGCCAGTCCGTGTGTGTCTCTCACATTGATGCTTCGCTCTCTCCTACTCTCTCTGTAAAGCAAAGGAAAAAAATATCCTCAGGTGAGGGTTAAAAAAAATCAACTTAAGAACAGTTGTTTCTATTATTGAAATAAACTCTGTTGTATAACTTTTTTTGAAAGGCATATTTTCATTGTAACAGTAATTCAATAATTTATTTTTAAAAACCTAGAAGTTATTTAGGACAGTAGAGTAGTCTCCCCCTTATCCACGGAAGATGTGTTCCAAGACCCCCAGTGGACACTGAAACTGCAGATAGTAGGCAGCCCTATCTATACTGTTTATTTCCTATACATGCATACCTATGATAAAGAGTAATTTATAAATTAGGCACAGTAACAGATTAATAGTAACTGTAACTATTAATAAAATAGAAGATTATAACAATATAACTGTAATAAAAGTTATAGTTATATGAATGTGGCCTCTCTCTTAAAATATCTTCTTTTTGCGGGGGGAGGGGCACTTGGGTCAAAACATTTTCTTGTACCGTCCTCACTCTGCTTCTTGTGATTTTGTGAGCTAATGCAATGCCTAAGTAATGAGATTATGTGAGGTAAATGACGTAGCACTGTGATGCTACAAGGCATCAGGCGTTAGGATATATAAGGGAGGCCTGAGCACAAGCACTGCAATACCATGACGGTCGATCTGATAACTGAGACAGCTAAGTAATTAATGGGTGGGCATCATGTACATTGTGAGGACGCTGGATAAAGGGATGATTCACATCCCAGATGGGACAGATTGGGAGGGCACAAGGTTTCATCACGCCACTCAAAACAGGGCACAATTTAAAACGTATGAGTTGTTTATTTCTGGGGTTTTCCATTTAATATTATCAGGTCAAGGTTGACCACAGGTAAACCTTGGGAAGCAAAACCTTGAATAAAGGGGGACGGGGGGCTACTGTATATCTAAACTCTGAAATTTTTATTATAAAGGCTAAATTTTTAGAACACTGAATAAGTAAAAACAGAAAGAAAACCTATTGTGCTAGGCACTGGAGCACAACAAGAAACAACAACAACAACAACAAAATATGTTTCAAGTATACAAACTCTGTCCTCAATTTAATCTGTGAGATATTTATGAAAGAATTATACATGGTGTTAGGAGGACGTTTAATAGGGCAGTATTGATCCAATCCAGGGAATCAGGGAGGATTTCTGCAAACTTTAAGCTGAGATTTGAAGGAAGAGTGAGTATTAATTAGGCCAGAAGGAGGGGGTGAAGGGAGCCTTGGGAGAGCATTCCAGGCTCAGAAACAACCATTGCAAAGACCCTGTGCTTTGAGAAGGCATAGAACTGAATGGCCAGTGTGGGAATGTGAGGGTTAGGCGGTAGGAAGGACAATAAGAGGCCATTGAAGGGTTTTAGGTGAGGGGGTGATAATATCAGATTTGTCTGAAAAAGTTCAGGAGGTATGATATGGAGAATGGGTTGAAAGTGGCCAGAACAGAAGGCGGGAAACCACAGTGGAGGTCATTGCAATCATCTAGTTGGCAGGCGACGGTAGCTTGGGTTAGGAAAAAGTAGATAGATTTGAAAGATATTTAGCAAGTAACATAACTAGGACTTCAGTTACATATTGCATATGGAAGGTGAGGCATCAAAGATATCAAAAGGTATCAAAGATAACTCATAGCTTTCTGGATTGCTTCACAGGGTGGATGGTACCCGTTTCTGAAACAAGGGACATTAAATGAAGGTCAGGCGGGGAGTATTTTGAGAGGAAGTGGTGAGGGGTTAAAAGTTCAGCTTAGACTTACTGAGTTTGCGGTACCTTTGAAATGAGCAAAGATAGACCAATTTGAGCTCTCAAATAAGCCTGTGAATGTATGGGCTAAAGGAGTATGGGCCAGAGATGAGATAGAGTCATCTGGAAGGTGAATCCCCCACCCTATCCTTCTTACATCTTTTTTTTTTATTATTTCAGAGAGAGGAAGGGAGAGAGAGAGGTAGAAACATCAATGATGAGAGAGAGTCATCGATCAGCTGCCTGCTGCATGCCCCCTACCTGGGATAGGGCCTGCAACCAGGGCATGTGCCCCAACCCGGAATCGAATTGTGACCTCCTGGTTCATGGGTTCATGCTCAACCACTGAGCCACACCTGCCGGGCCTCCTTCTTACATATTAAGGGCATGACAGGAAAGACATACCTGAAAGATAAAGTGGTTCCCATTCAGCCATTCATCATATGTCACCATCAACATGATGAAAACCCTAATTATTTGTTTGCTAAGGACAAGCTTTGTTAATTACTGCAGACTAAATCATCAATAGTATATAATTTAGTCATATATAGAAGTATCCTTAATTTATCTAGCTATAGTTTGTTGAATTTTAAAATGTAATGCTCATTTTATGTTCGTATTTTTCTCAACATTAAAATTCAAGTCTCAGATTGCTTTTTTAAAAAATAAGTGCCTTTTAAAGCAACATTAAAGCAGTTTTAAAAATCACTTAGTTTCATGCATTTGTTTTGTGTAAATATTTTAAAACAAAAGCTACATTCTTCAAGGAATTGTTATTGGTTTCCCATTAAGATATATATAACAGAACTAAGAAAAAATATGTAACAGAATCAAGAAATTATACATTTTTTCTTCTTCAAAACAGATGAATTCATATTTTATTGAAACCTACATTTAAGAAAAAAATGTTTCGACTCTCTTTTATGTAATGACTGACATTTTTTTCTCATTTTAGTAAGCTGTCATTTTTTAAAGGAAAATTATATATGTCAGAGCTGGGAAATGAACCCAGATCAAGTAATTTCCAGGAGTACAAAAAGGGGCTTCGATATGCATTTTTTCTGCAAGTCAGCATTCTTCCTCTCTCCAATTACTATTCCTCTAACATCTTTCATCCACTCCCTTAGATTACTGCGTTAGGTCTACCTTCTAAAAATCAGGGTAGTGCTAAGGAAAGCCTTTCCACTTATTATTCAGACCATCTTTTAAAGTGCATAGCAGATTATTTGAGGTCTAAAAGTTCTGTATCTTATTATAATAGACATAAATTTACTATATGGAAATTATAGAATGCACATAGCACATTTCAATGAAGAGACACAAGGAATGGTAGTAAATGCATACAGTATATTCATAGTTGAAGCATTCTATTATCAGGATCAACCAGCTAAGAGGTGCATACAGGCCTTTGGAATCAAGCCCAAAGTGATACTTTTTACTAATACATAGTTTTACTGTGAGCCAAGAAAAATTCTCACCTTCCTCAAGATTGCATTTGTAACATAGAATAGAACCCACTAAGAATTAAGACTGTGTAGAATAAAAACTAAAATCCCCTAGAGGTCTTATTAGACACTTAACTCCCAATCATTGGCATAGATTTAAAATTTAGATTCTGGAGCCTCAAGAAAAAAATATCAGATAATGTTCTCAACCTCTGTAAAACCATAGAACCTTGGTTCGGCTTAGGTAATTTTCTAAATTTAGAATGTAATTCTCATTTTAACTAACTGGTAATCAAAAATCCTATCAGAGACACTTAGTTTATATTAAATAAGATCTTAGCTCATCAGTTTATAAGTGAAAGGTTAAGGTTGGTGGTGTGCAGGCAGGCTAAATAGCCATCTCAGACAGCTGAATAAAGAAAAATTAAGTTTATTAAAAGGGGAAGGGATATCCAAAGGGTGGGGCTACACAGCACTGATGGCAGCAAAAATATCCTTGGGGCAGTGAAACAAGGAGGAGCACAGACGAAGTGACAGGAGAGCCTCACTGAGAAGTCAGAGAGAGAAAAGGGGGCCCTGGAGATATGTTCAGGGGGTTAGCCCAGGACGAGCTGCCGCTGCCCACTGCTCCCCTGTCTGCAAGTCTTGTGGGGTCCCCTCGGAGGGATGGAGGTAGCGCTGGTGTTCTCCTGATGGGTGCTTTGTCCTGAGCTTATTTATCTCTTTCTTGCAGGTGGGAATCTTAGAGGAGGTCTCAGGGGAGGGTCTTAGTAGAATACAGCTTCTCAGTTGTGCCCTCTCGGGGTCCTGGTCTCCACTGATGGGTCGGTGCCAGGGCAAGGGAGTCAGTCAGTGTATCTGGTCCTGAGGCAGCCAAGGTGCCACTTGTCTGGTTTTGCTGCTTTTCTGGACCTGGAGCTGAAATACCAGAGGCCTAGATGCTATCTTTAGGGAGGAACTCTCAGTGGGTCTAAACCACATGGTCGGCAATATGCTAGGGGAGGGGAGGTTACCCTGGGGACATTGTTCTTGTTTTCCCAGTTTTGTCCCTTGCTAGGTATCTGGGGCTTCCTGCCCTGGTGAGTTTCTGTACCTGAGTTTCTGTACCTGGCCCATCTAACAATAGTACCATTATAATTCAACTATTCTTTACCCATTTAAAATTTTTTTTATTTTTCAGTTACATTTGGCATTCAATATTATAATCACTTCAGGTATACAACATAATGATTAGACATTTATATAACTTATGAAGTGATTCACCAATAAGTACCAACCTCACACCATACATAGTTATTACAATTTGTAATTATTGACTATACTCCCTGTGCTGTATTTTACATCCCCATGACTATTTTGTAACTGCCAATCTGTACTTCTTAATCCCCTCACCCTTTTCACCAAGTCCCCCAAACCCCCTCCCATCTGGCAGCCATCAGTTTGTTCTCTGTATCTATGAATTTGTTTCTGTTTTGTTTGTTTATTTTGTTTCTTAGATTCCACATATAAGTGAAATTATATGGTATTTGTCTTTCTCTGTCTGATGTATTTCACTTAACATAATGCCCTCATCTATTGATGGGCACTTAGGTTGCTTCCCTGTCTTGGCTATTGTAAATAATGCTGCAGTGAACATAGGGATGCATGTAGCTTTTCAAATTAGTGTTTTGAATTTCTTAAGATAAATACCCAGAATTGGGATTGCTGGGTCATATGGTGGTTCTATTTTTAATTTTTGGAGGAACCTCCATACTGTTTTCCGTAGTGGCTGCACCGGTTTGCAATCTCCCAACAGTGCATGGTCACCAACACTTGTTTGTTCATTTAGTAATGGGAGTCATTCTGACTGACAGGTGATAGGTGATATTTCATTGTGGTTTTAATTTGCATTTCTCTGATGATTAGTGACTTTGAGCATCTTTTCATATGTATATCCTCTTTGAAGAAATGTCTATTCAGGACCTCTGCCTATTTTTAAATCAGATTGTGTTTTTTGTGTTAAGTTGTGTGAGTTCTTTATATATTTTGATTATTATCCCCTTATCAGATGTATCATTGGCAAATATCTTCTTTCATTCAGTAAATTGTCTTTTCATTTTGTTAATGGTTTCCTTTACTGTGCAAAAATGTTCTTAATTTGGAAGAGTCTCATTTGTTTATTATTAAGAGCAGTGTCAAACAGTTTACTGCCTGTGTTTTCTTCTAGGAATTTTATGGTTTAGAGTCTTACATTTAAATCTTTAATCCATTTTGAGTTTATTCTTTTATATAGTATAAGAAAGTGGTCAAGTTTCATTTTTTGCATGTATATATCCAATTTTTTCCAACACCATTTATTGAATAGACTGTCTTTACCCCTTTGTATGTTATTTCCTCCTTTGTCATAGATTAATTGACCATGTAGGCATGGGTTTATTTCTGGGCTCTCCATATTCTGTTCTTTTGATCTATGTGTCTGTTTCTATGCAGGTACCATGCTGTTTTAATTACTGGTCTTGTAGTACAGTTTGATATCAGGTAACATGATACCTCCAGCTCTGTTCTTCTTTCTCAAGATTGCTTTAACTATTCAGGATCTTTTGCAGTTCCATATAAATTTTAGAATTATTTATTCTAGTTCTGTGAAAAACGCCATTGGTATTTTGACAGGGATTACATTGAATCTATAAATTGTTTTTGGGTAGCATGAACATTTTAACAATGTTATTTCTTCCTATCCATGAGCACACTATATGCTTCCATTTATTTGTATCTTCTTCAGTTTTTTAATTTAATGTCTTGTTATTTTCTGAGTACAGGTCTTTTACCTCCTTGGTTAAATTTATTCTTGGGTATTTTTTAAAAAATATGTCTTTATGTCAGAGAGAGAAAGGAAGAGGGAGAGAGAGAGATAGAAACATCAATGATGAGTCATTAATTGGCTGCCTCCCCCCACTGGGGATTGAGCCTGCAACCCAGGCATGTGCCCTGATTGGGTATTGAACCTCAATCTCCTGGGTCCTAGGTCGATGCTCAACCACAGAGCCACGCTAGCCAGGCCCTAGGTATTTTTTTTATATGAGAGATAAACATCTATCGGTTGCCTTTTGTACATGCTCCGACTGGGGATCAAACCCACACAACCCACGCCTGTGCCCTGACTGGGTACATAGGATGACGCTCAACCAACTGAGCCACTCTGGCAGGGCCTATGCATTTATTAATGCACTTGTAAATGAGATTATTTCCTTAATTTCTCTTTCTGATAGTTTGTTACTAGTGTATAAAAATACAAGTGATATCTGAATATTAATTTTATATTGTGCTACTTTATTGAATTAACTTATCAGCTGTAATAGTTTTTTGTGGCATGTTTAGGGTTCTCTATATTTAGTATCACATCATCTGCAAATAAGGACAGTTTTACTTTTTCCTTTCCAATTTGGATGCCTTTTATTTTATTTTTTTTCTTATCTGATTTCTGTAGCTAGGACTTCAATACTATGTTGAATAGAAGTAGTGAAAGTCAACATCCTTGTCTTGTTCCTGATCTTAGGGAAAACACTTTTAGCTTTTCATCAGTAAGTATGATGTTAGCTGTGGGTTTGTCATATACAGCCTGTATTGTGTTGAGGTATGTTCCCATTGTTCCCACTTTTCTGAGTTTTTAATCATAAATGGACACTGGATTTTGTCAAATGCTTATTCTGTATCTATTGATATGATCATATGATATTTATTCTTCATTTTGTTTATTTGGTATAGCGCCTTAACTGATGTGGCTATTAAACCAACCTTGCATCCCAGGAGTAAATCCCACTTGATCATGGTGTATGATCTTTTTAATGTATTGCTGAATTCAGTTTGCTAATATTTTGTTGAGGATTGTTCTTTACCCTTTAAGCTATTTTTGCAAAGTGTTACATAAAACCATAAAATAAGTAAATTAACTTTGGTCCCAGCTGGCCCTAAACTGATTTAGCTATCCCTGCTGTGTATTCCCATAGCACACATTTTCTACTAGACTATACATTTTTCTGTGAGAGCAGAGACCCTATTTGTCTTCTTTACCATAGTTAATCCTAATTAATTCTACATTTTCAGGATAAAGAAACCATTCTGTCACTGTGTGTGTGTTAAGTGTAAGTGTACAAAATCTCTAGTATGTGTTTGAAGTAGAACAGCAAAAGGAGCATAGGATATGGAGTCAAACAGAACTGGGAAATCACTGGTTAATTAAGTGACCCTGAGGAAAGTCGTTAACTTTTATGTGGTTGAGTTCATTCTACCTGTAAAGAGGTAATAATAGTATCATCTACCTCACTGTGTGAGGATTAAATGACTAATTCTTCACATAGGCTTGATATCCAAGAGTTACTCAGTGAAACTTTGCTTTTATCTTCTCTGCTTTCTCAGTTGTTTTTTTCACCCATAGCTGAAAAATGAAATTTTAGCAGGTACAAAATAAGCTTTCGTGTTAAATGAAATGCTTTGACTAAAGTGGTAAATTTCAAAGGGTGATGAGTAGATTACCAAAGGCATAGTCAGCCAAGTAGCCACATCCTGATTAAAAGATACCATCGAGATTGGCTTGCTCGTACTGTTAAAGAGACTCTCCTGTTATTTTCCCTTAATCTTCATTTATCAACTGCAAAAAGAAAAGTTACCACTGGAGATATATTTTAAAATTTCAGCTATGGGTGAAAAATGTGTTGGCAAAGTTAATTTAACACTTGCAGATAAATAAAAGTAATTAAATGTATCATAATGCCTCTCTTTAGATTAAGAGGTGAACGTCATAATGATTCTGAAGGTCTGGATCAGTGGTTCTCAACAAGAACCCTATCAAAAATCAACTGGGAAAGGAATATTTACAACTATATAGACCCTTTGCAAGACTTCTTGAAAACTTAGAAAAAGACTCCAGTGTAGAAGCTAACTTACTGGAGCCAAAACACTATTAGAAGTGGTAAATAGTACAGCAAGTAGACCCAATTTCATCAAAAGCAAACTCAAGTGATGAGCCAAATGGTGACTAAAACTGAAATTATTAATATGGCCCTAATATACATAATACTATAAATCTGGTTTGCTTGTTAATTTTGTTTTTGTTGGAGTAAATGGGTGAGCCTATTTTTTAATTTCTTTGTTTTTTTAATAATTTTTTATTTTTTAATTACAGTTGACATGCAATACTGTATTAGTTTAGGTGTACATCTCAGTGACCCAACATCCATATTACCTATGAAGTGATCACCCCAATAAACCCAGGACCCATCTGGCACCATAGATAGACACCACAACTTTATTGACTGCATTACCTATGATATACTTTACATCCCTGTGACTATTTTGTAAATACCAATTTGTGCTTCTTAATCCCTTCATCTTCTTCACCCAGACCCCAAAGCCCCTTCCCTCTAGCAACTGTCAAAATGTTCTCTGTATCTATAAGTTTTGTTTCTTTGTTTTGGTTTGGTTTTTGTGTTTATTTTGTTCTTTAGATTCTGCAGATAAATGAAGTCATACAGTATTTGTCTTTCTCTGTTTAACTTATTCACTCAGCACTACACCCTCTAGGTCAATCCACGCTGTTACAAATGGAAAGATTTCATTCTTTTTTATGGTCAAGTAATATTCCATTGCAAATATGTACCACATTTTCTTTATCATTTGATCTATTGGTAGGAACTTAGGTTGTTTCCATATTTTGACTAGTATAAGTAATGCTGCAGTGAACATATGGATGCATATGTCTTTTTGAATTAGTGTTTTGGGTTTCTTCAGATAAATACCCAGAAATGGAATTGTTGAGTGCTTCTTTGTCTCTTGTTACAGGCTTTATTTTAAAGTCTATTTTGTCTAGTATAAATAAGTATTGCTTCACCAGCTTTTTTTTCTTTCATTATCATGAACTATCTTTTTCCATCCTTTTACTTTCTGTCTGTGTGTGTTTTTCAATCTGAAGTGAGTTCTTTGTAGACAACATATGTAAGGGTCTTGTTTTCCTATACATTCAGACATCCTGTGCCTTTTGATTGGAGCATTTAATCCATTTACATTTAATTGTTAATAGATATGTATTTATTGACATTTTATTATATTTTTATTTTTATTTATTTATTTTTATACTCACCCAAGGATATGTTTATTGATTTTAGAGAAAGGAGAGAGAAAGAGAAAGAGAGAGAGACATTGATGTGAGAAAGAAACATCAATTACCCACCACCCATATGTGCCCCAATGGGAATTGAAACTACATTCTAGGTATGTGCCCTGACTATGAATTGAAACCACAACCTTTTGGTGTACAGGATGACGCTCCAACCAACTGAGCCATCTAGTCAGGGCTTCAATTTTATTAAATGTTTGATCTTTGTTTTTCTCTTTCTTCTTAAAGAAGAACCTTTAACATTTCTTATAATACTGGTTTGGTGGTGGTGAACACCTTTAGCTTTTTCTTGTCTGGGAAGCTCTTTATCTGTCCTTTGATTCTTAAAATAGCCTTGCTGAATAGAGTAATCTTGGTTGTAGGTCCTTACTTTTAATCACTTTGAATATTTCTTGCCAGTTCCTTCTGGCCTGCAAAGTTTCTGTTGAGAAATCAGCTGACAGTCGTATGGGTGCTCCCTTGTAGGTAACTAATTGCTTTTCTCTTGCTGCTTTTAAGATTCTCTCTCTGTTTTTACTCTTTTGCATTTTAATTATGATATGTCTTGATGTTGGCCTCTTTGGGTTCATGTTGTTTTGGACTCTCTGCACTTCCTGGACTTGTATGCCTATTTCCTTCTCCATGTTAGGAAAGTTTTCTATCTTTTTTTAAAAAAATAGGTTTTCAATTCCTTGCTCTCTCTCTTTTCCTCCCGGCACCCCAATGATGCGAATTTTGTTATTCTTGAAGTTGTCACAGAAGCCCCTTAAACTATCCTCATTGTTTTTCATTCTTTTTTCTTATTGTTGGTATGATTGGGTGATTTCTGCTACCTCACCTTCCAAATTACTGATTCAATCCTCTGCCTTCTCTATCCTACTATTGATTTTTTTAGGTATTTTCATTTCAGTTATTATATTCTTTATTTCTGACTGGCCTATTTTATATTTCCTATCTCTTTGTTGAAGTTCTCACTGAGCTGATCTATTCTTCCCCTAAGTTCATTAAGCATCATTATAACTAGTATTTTGAACTCTGCATCTAGTAGATTGCTTGTCTCCATTTTGTTCAGTTCTTTTTCTGGAGTTTTGTTCTGTTCTTTCATTTGGGACATGTTTCTTTGTCTCCTTATTTTGGCTGCCTCCTGTATTTGTTTCTATGTATTAGGGAGAGGTGCTAGGTCTCCCAGTCTTGGTGGAGTGGCCTTATGCAGTAAGTGTCCTGTGGGGCCCAGTGGTACAACCTACCCTGTCACCCCAGCAGGGCTCTCCCAATGCACCCCCTCTCCCCTCCTCCCAGTGTGAGTTGTTTGTACCCTCCTGTTGTAGTTGATCCTTAATTATTATTGACATGCGGGAGGGATTGACCCCAGGCTGATCAGCTTCAAGGACCAGAAAAGACTACAGAGAAGAAGTTGCTATGTAAGGGCCCACCCCACAGAGCAGGATCAACTTCAGCAGGTCTCTGGTGCCTGCTGAATCTGCCCCTTGAGTGTGCCCCCAGAGAAGTGGCTGTGTAGCTCTTCAACATGGTCTGAAGCTGTCCGCTGGGTGGACTGGCTCTGTGACCTCTGTGAAGGTGCAGGCCAACGTCAACTGCTGCCTGTGTCCTGCCCTGAGCCACCCAGCATTAGCTACAAAGTGATCTGCAGATGATTGCTCCTTGTTTTGAGCTTGGATATGTCCAGAAGAGGCCAAGCTGCAAACCAAGGCCAACTTCTGCTTGTTTGGAGTTTGTGGACTTTTGAGAGATTTTAGGAAAGTCAACGGCATGAGCAAAGACAGGCCGTTTGTATGGAAAAGCCATTGGAAACAGCTTGAATGAGTCTGCAAGCTGAGTGCTGTGTGGTCTCATGGAATCACTAGGATGGGGAGAACAGTGTTAGCCAGGTTGATGGAGACTCAGATATGGTGCCTGCCTGGGTCTGCAGGAGGGAGGACTTAACAAAGGAATAATGGCCTCTGCCAGCACTTCAGTCTGGGAGAAAATAGCCCCTCCAGCCCTGGACCCAAAGCCAGACAATTCAGTTCCTCCTCATATTTCCCTGGTGTCTTCTGAGCTGCTGTTCTAGCACTGGAGCTCAAAGCAAGTAAGTTTGAGGAAGTCCACACAATGGGCCTTTTAAGAGGAATGCTTAGGATTCCAGCAGGCCTCCATCTCACTCAGCCACATTCCCCAGTGGTTTCCACAACCAGAAATTATGAGTGCTTCCCTTTGGGACACTAAAACCCTGGGTTAGGGAGCCTTGTGTGGGCCTAGGACACCTTGATCCTAGAGGGGACCTCTGCAGCCAAGCTATCCTTCCCAATTTTTATCCACCACACATGGGTGCAGGACCAGCCCATTCCATGTCTCCATTCCTCCTAAAGTCTCCATGTGGGGACTTCTCCATAGTTACAGGAGTTCTGTTCAGCTAGGCTTCAGGTGGTTGGTTCTTAATGATGGTTCTGTAGTTTAGTTGTAATTTTGATGTAGTCATAGTTGTAGTTTAGTTGTAATTTTGAGGTAGTCATGTAATTTTCATGTGAGCACCATGTTTATCTATTCTACAATCTTGATGGGAACTGTTTTTTCTTTCTTAAAATAGTTTGGTAAGCTATTTTTTTTCTAGAAATTTGTCCATTTCACCTACATTCTCAAGTTTATTGGCATAAAGCATTTATAGTGTTTTTAATCATCTTTTTCATCTCTGCTGTAGCTCTAGTTATTACCTCTTTTCATTTCTAATCATTTGTATCTTTTTCTTAAGTAATTATGCCAGTGGATTATCTATTTTAAAACTCTTCAAAAATATCAACACTTACTTTATTATCTTCCTTCATATTTTTGGTTTTTATATTAATAGTTATTGATTTCTATTACTTCTCCCTTCAATTTTGGGTTAGCTCTTAATTTCCTTCTAACTTTATTCCCTTTTCACTTGTTTCTTAATTTTATCTTTTTTCTAATATAATCACTAACAGCTATAAATATCTTTCAAAGTACTATTTTATTTGCATTTCATAAACTAGGTAGTATTTTTATTATTATTCCATTTTAAGTATTTTTAAATTTATATTTTGATTTATAATTTATTCTATGAATTATTTTTGAGTATGCTTTTTAATTTTAGAATTATGAAGGCTTCTTAAATTATCTGCTTTTTATTTCTAACTTAATTACATTGAAGTCAGAAGCATACTTCCTATCTTCTACTAAATTAAGAGCTATCTTTATCAAGGTCCTCAATATGATACCATTCAACTACCCTACCTTGTGTACTTCGATCCCAGTCAAGCCAGGCTTATCACAGTTTTAAGCATCTTTAAGCTCATTTCTACCTTCATGTGTCCAATTATTTTTAATTGGACTGCTATCTTCTTTTTATCACTGAGCATGCCTTTTGTATTATGATCATTAAACTAGCCCACTTCTTCCCTAGCCGCCTTTCTCCCTTTGATGCATTATTTTTAAATCCTTAGATTATTTATTTTGGAGCTTCTTTAAGGTTCTAAAATGTTCACGTTATAAAATTTTAAACTTATACTAAGATTCAGCAATGGATTTTTGTAAATATTACCTTCCTTTATGTGTTTTCTTCCACATTTTCTGATGTTTGTGCCATGGGCACATATTGCATTTATATTCAGTGGAAGGAATAAAGAATTTTTAAAATTTTCCATTTGAATTAATATATGTCCCTAGTGCTTCTTAGCCTATTTTTTCATGGTTTTGCTTTCAGACTGTCTGCTCCTCTCACTATATAATAGTAATAGCTTTGAGAACTAACTATATAGCATATACACTATAAGCCCTTTACTCACATTCTCATTTAATCCTCAGAAAAACTTTGTATGAGAAGTATTTAATTACCTCTCTCACAGTTAGGAAGCTGAAGCTGAAACATAAGTGGCTTTTTCAAGGTCATACATCTAAAATAGAGTGAAAATAGTTTGAACCTGGGTCCATCTGACAATAAAGCCTAGGTGCTTAACTGTTATATCATACTGGTTCCAAAAGTCTCCAGATTCTCTAAGTACTGGAATGGTTGCCAAGTAACTAAGCAAAGAGCTGATTTTGGAATCAATTCAATACTGCTCTAAAATATTTTAAGGTTAAATTCAGTAAATTAACTTTTATACTAAGGTAGTCAAAACTAATTTTTGGTAATTTAGATAGGTAATCAGAGAAATAAACACTATCATATACTATTTTTGTTGAATGTTTCGGTAAAAACAATGTCAACCATAATACAAGGAAGAAATGAGCTTTTCATATGAGAACAAGGTCTAAGAAGACAGGACCATTCTTATAAGGTCTTGTGTGTCTTAAGAGCTTTTTATACCTGAAGATTAACTGAGGAGAAAGTTTGTAATACACAGGAAAATCTGGACAGAGGAATTTTCACTACACAATTCAGGGCAATACTCTTAGATACCATTTCATGTTTCTCTTTTTTCCTTCCAACTCTGTTCACCAGTTCACCCACAGGTCAGGTTGAATCACCAGAAATCTTCCATCCTGTATAAAGAAGGTGGACAATCCATCCCTCTCTCTTTTTTCCCACATTTTGAAAGCATTGAAAGAAAAAATTTCTCTCACCACTATCATTACCACCATGATAGCTGCCATTTATTAACTACCCACCGCATGTCATACATTATGTTAAGCAATGATTGTATCATCTCCAGTTTTCACAACTTTCCTTATAGATGAAAAATTCAAGATTCAGAGAAATGGCTCTTTTATTTATCCAAGATCACAAACTTCTAACCCATGGTGATTACAGTTGGAGAGGAAAGGAGGAGCCAGGAGGGACAGTGAAAATGTTACTTAATCACACAGCAGAATTGGGATTCAAACTCAAATGTATTTGACTCCATTAACCTATGTTTCTGCCCAAGTTGTTTGGCTTTGAACAGCCAAAAATAAGGAACTAAGCAGTTCAATTCTGTAAGTGACACTAAAATTCATTATCCTTCTATGTGACATTAAATTTATAAATTATCATGTTCTAATTTCCTGGAATCAACTTTTATTAGATTATTTATTTTTTCAAGAATAACATATAAATATAAATAAAATATGTAATATAAGAAAATATCCAACATAAAAGTATCATAAGTATAAATTCTGGCCCGGCCGGGCGTGGCTCAGAGGTTGAGCATCGACCTAGGATCCAGGCAATCGGGGTTCGATTCCCGGGCAGGGCACATGCCTGGGTTGCGGGCTTGATCCCCAATGACTCTCTCATCATTGATGTTTCTGTCTGTCTGTCTGTCTCTCTCTTTTCCTCTCTCTGAAATCAATAAAGATATATTTTTTTAAAAAAATTCTGACCCCCTTTTAGTATTATCTTAAAAGTTAATACATTAAAATATCTTATAAAATTCCACTAATGGACACAACCAAGACACTATGATTAGAAATGAGAATCTTGTTGTGAAATTAACAAGTAAACTACTTATCCCTACAAATAAAGTACCTGGCAGGATTTGCTCTCACTGCTGTTTATTTGGTTATCCTGGCAGAGATTCCTTAGACTAGTCGGCAGTGTTCTTATTCTGACACATGTGCTTACCGTAGTTCTTTTTCATTCCCAGGAAGCATTCCAGGAAGCAGAAGTCCAATCATATTTGAAAGCTTTGTTTTTGGTGTATTACATTACATTATAAAACTTATTAGTCACTAAAATCCATTATAATAAAAAAGTACCTGAAACAAAAATTTGAAATGAATGGATTTTTTTTTATGTTAGCAAAACATTTTTCCCTTTATTTTACTTTATTACTTTTTTTCATCACCATTATGAATGAATTTTTTAATTTGTATTTTAGACTCCTGTAACTAAATATTTGTCTATTTTTATATTAGAAACATTATAACAGCATAACTTGCCTGTGACTACCCAATGCTACACAGAAAATAATCATGCAGTTTTGTCCAGAGGGGATTTTAAGAATGAAACTTGCTCCTTTCTAAAACTTTTTTTTTTTTTTTTTTGCTTAGACTAACAATTGTATATTAGACAGTGTAATGATTTCACTCATATACCATGACTCAATCAATTCTAATTCAATTCAACCGAAAATCACTGAATACAATATGCAAGACACTGCTAAGCTCTAAGGAGGAATGAAAAATGAGTAAGACTCTGAAAGAGACGCGGTAGCAACTGTGAGATAAAGCAGGGAAAGTAAGATCAATACCGTAATAAAGATATAAAGTGCTATGTAATCACTGTATGGGAGCAATTGATTCCAACTGAGTACATGTGCAATGGGAAAGTTGGAAATGAAACTAACATTGAATGCCTACATTGAAAATATCCCGGGTCTTTATCTGCAGACATTATTTTATTCAGTCCATAGCAAACTGATAGGTATTATGAAATTTAGCTTAGTTTTAAAAATACCCTGAATTTGTTTTCTTTCAATAACTGTGATATATGATGCCTAATATTCAAATGAAAGATAGAAATCTTGTCTCAAAATAAATAAAATAAAAAGTTTGTAGACTCATAAAAGATGAGATTAATAAGACTTGAGCAGAACGGTGCCAAAGCACCAGTGTTCCTGGTCCAGCTGCTGATTACCTCTTCCCCAGCACACGTTCCTCCTCTCATGTGTCTCAGAGCATGCCTGAGGGTGGCAGATCCTCTTGCAGGTATCGGGACTGAAGAATCACCTTGAGGAATCACTTAGCAATGCAGCAACTTCTGGGGTTTTGCACACCCTGTTTCCTCAAAAGCTTTCTTCTCATCTTGTCCCTATTATTATCTGGTGATTACCACTTTCAGGTCCAAGCTTGTACATCACCTCCTCTGGGACATCTTCTCTGAGTCCCCCTGACAGATACATACACACTTTAGTCTGAATTAAGGATCCTTCTTCAGTTCTCTAACTGCACTTGATATACTGACCCCATCATAGCACATTTGAAACTATTTGCTTTTTTCCTTTTGCTATTGTCTTTTTCTCCACAAATCTACAATCACTTTACAGGAAGGAATTGAGTTTTTGTTCAGCCCCTCACACAGTAATGCGACATCATAGGTGCTCATTATGGATTGAAATGTGCACCCCTCAAAAATCTGTGCGAAGTCCTAGCCCCTGGTACCTCAAAAAGTGACCTTATTTGGAAATAGTCATTGCAGATTATATTAGTTAAGAAATTAATACTGAAGTAGGGTTGGCTCGTAATCCTATATGATTGGTGTCCTTATCAGACAGCCATATGAAGACAGAAACACAGGAAGAAAACAATGTGACAATGAAGGCAGAGATTGGAGTTATAGAGCTGCAAGCCAAGGAATGCCAAAAATTGCCTGCAAACCACCAGAAGCTAGGAAGAGGCAGGGAAGGATTTCCCCACAGGTTTCGGTGGGAGCATAACCCTGTGGACACCTTGATTTTGCACTTCTAGCCTCCAGAACTGAGACAAAAATATGTTGTTTTAAGCCACCCAGTTTGATACTTTGTTACAGCCTCCCTGGGAAAATAGTGCAGTGCTCAATAAATTTGAATGGACCAATGGATGACTTAGAATTTTTACTTCGTGATGACAAATCTATGTCTGTGCTCAATTATGTATTGCTTCTAGTGTTGTTTTAAATCATTTTTAGTTTTCAGTTACAGTTGACATACAATATTATATTAGTTTCAGGTGTACAACCCAGTGATTAGACATTATATAACTTACTAAGTGATCATCCTGATAAATCTCGTATCCATCTGACACCATAATAGTTATTAAAATATTATTATATTCCCTAGGCTGTACTTTACATCCCCATGGCTATTCTGTAACAACCAGTTTGTACTTCTTAATCCCTTCACCTTTTCACCCAACCTCCCCAAGCCCCTTTCCTCTGTCAACCATTAAAATGTTCTCTGTATCTATGAGTCTGTTTCTGTTATGCTTGTTTATTTTGTTTTTTAGATTCAATTGATAGATATTTATTACCATTTTATTGTTCATACTTTTGGTCTATTTTTTTCTTCTTCTTCTTCTTAGAGAAGATCCTTTAATAATTCATTTAATACTGGTTTGGTGATGATGGGCTCTTTTAGCTTTTTTCTGTCTGGGAAGCTCTTTATCTGTCCTTTGATTTTAAGTGATAGATTTGCTGGGTAGGTCCGTATTTTTCATCACTTTGAGTATTTCTTGCCAATGCCTTTTGGCCTGAAATGTTTCTGTTGAGAAATCCGCTGACAGTCTTATGGGCACTCCCTTGTAGGTAACTAATTGCTTTTCTCTTGCTGCTTTTAACCTTTTGTATTTTAATTATGATGTGTCTTCATGTGGGTCACTTTTGGTTCTTCTTATTTGGAATTCTCTGTGTTTCCTGGACTTGTATGTCTATTTCCTTCACCAGGTTAGGGAAGTTTTCTGTCATTATTTTTTTACAATAGGTTTTCATGTCCTTGCTCTCTCTTTTCTCCTTCCAGCACCTCCATGATGTGAATGTTAGTACAACCGAAGTTGTCCCAGAGGCTCTTTACACTATCCTTGTTCTTTTAGATTCCTTTTGTTTGTTTGTTTTGCTGTTCTGATTGGGTATTTTTTGCTTCCTCATACGGTAAAATGACTGACCTGATTCTCAGCTTCATCTACTTTGCTGTTGATTCCTTGAAAATTCTTCATTTCACTTAGTGTATCCTTCATTTCTAACTGGTTCATTTTTATGGTTTCATGTCCCTTTTTATGCTGTTGATGTTCCCTCTAAGTTCATCTACTCTTCCCCTAAGTTCATTGAGCATCCTTATAACCAGTGTTTTGAACTCTGCATCTAGTAGATTGTTTGTCTCCATTTTGTTTAGTTCATTTTCTGGAGTTTTGTTCTGTTCTTTCATTTTGGACATGTTTCTTTGTCTTCTCATTTTGGCAGCCTCCTTGTGTTTATTTCTATGTATTAGGTAGAGCTGCTACTTCTCCCAGGCTTGGTAGAGTGGCCTAATGTAGTAGGTATCCTCTAGGGTCCAGTGGCACAGCCTTGCCATTCACTCAAGCTGGGCACTCCAGGTAAGCCCCACCATGTGGACTGTGTACACTCTCCTGTTGTAGTTGAGTCTTGATTGCTGTTGGCATGACAATGGGAGGGATGTACCCCCAGGCCAATTGGTTGCAAGGACTGGCTGCAACCACCATGGATGATCAATTGTGCAGGGGCCCACCTCATAGAGCAGGACTTATTTCAATGGGACTCTAGTGCCTGCTGTGTTCACCCTTTAAGTGGGTCACTTGTGGGGGTGGTTGGGGGGTGCTTTGGCATGGTCTGAAGCTGTCCACCAGGTGCACTAATTCTGGGGCTTCCCAGGAGGTCCAGCACCTTCTGCAATCTGCTTGGAGCCACCCAGCATGAGCTACAGAGTCATCTGCAGATAGCTGCTATTTGTGCTGAGCTTAGAGGTGCTCAGGAGAGGCCAAGCTGCTAACCAAGGCCATCTGTCACTAGTGCCAAGGCTGGGGCCATTTAGGCAAGAGGAGCAGGGCAATTTGAGGCCAGATGCTGCTTGTTTGAGAGATTTTAGGGAAGTCTGAAGCATGAAACAAGATAGGTCATTTGTATGGCAAAGCCACTGGAAAAAGCTTAGGTAGGCCTACAAGTTGGTGGGATGGGGTCTCAGGGAATCACCAAGTCTGGGCGAACAGTGATAGCCAGGTTGATGGAGACTCAGATATAGTGCCCTCTTGCTGGATCTGTGGGGAAAGGGCTCAGCAAAGGAACAATGGCTTCTGCCAGCACTTCTACCTGGGAAAAAGTTGTCCCTCCAGTTCTCACACTGATGCCAGACACTTTAGTTTCTCCCTATACGTTCCTGGTGCCTTTGGAACTTCTGTCCCAGCACTACAGCTCAGAGGGAGTGAGTCAAGTAAGTGTGTGTGCGGGCCCTTTAAGAGGAACTGCTGGGACTCCAACAGCCTCTGTCTCACTCAACATTAATTCCCCTGGTTTTTACAGCCAGAAATTAGGGGGACTTCTCTTCCTGGCACTGGAACCCTGGGCCGGGGGGCCTTGTGTGGGGCTGGGAACCCTCGATCCTCAAGGGGTCCTTTGCAGCTGAAATATTCCTCCTGATTTTTATCTACCACATGTGGGTGTGGGACCAGCCCGTTCCGGGTCTCTGCCCCTCCTGCCAGTCTTGGTGTGGCTTCCTCTTGGTATCTTTAGCTGTAGAACTTCCTTTCAGCTAAATTTCAGGTGGTTCTGATTGATGGTTGTTCTGCAGTTTAGTTATACTCTGATGTGGTCGTGGAAGCAAGCAAGCACCACATTTACCTTCACGGCCCTCTTGACCAGAATCCTCTTGCATTTAGTCTTGATCTAAACAGAGTTTCTTTCATTTTATTTGGCCATTTGAAGTTACAAGTTTTATTTGTCTGATTCTCAGGTTTTTATTTTCAAATACTTCAGATACAATTTTCTGTATGGCTATCTCCAAAACTGAGTATAAGTGGATTCTATGAAGAAAAAAAAAATTGTTCCTATATTTGCCTCTTTTTATATAGTCTGTGTCTTGATAAATCATTCCTGCCTTAAATTCGTTCTTTACACTTAGAAAAACTTGAGAATGTGCATGTCTCAATATCTAAGACAGAAGAAACGAGAGAATATACTGTTTCGTAGGCAAGCTACTAGAAAGAGCCCTGTTGTTGGACTTAGGTGGTGGCATGTGGTTTGAGCTTGCTGATTTTGTATCTTTCTGTTGCTTAATGGCAATTTAGTGTGATGGTCATTAGCTTCGAATCTGTTGTCAGTTACAGCTGGTATCAAATGCAGTTCTGCACTTAACAGCTTGGGTAAGCTACTTAACCTTAGTATTCTTCATCTATAAAATGGGATAATAGTCAAACTTATGAGTTATTATAAAAAAAATAATGACATAATGTATATAAAGCTCTTGGCATAGTTCATGTATTAAAGTCTTAATAAAAGTTAATCATTAGATGCACAAGAAAACCCCTTTTATTTGGGATCAAAATCAAATTATTTTTCAGAGCAGCATCCCCTGGAATAAAAACTGCATTGTGTTACCAATGAAAAATATAAATCTATCATGGGAAAATATATTGTTAATTCTGCCCCAGAAAGCAAGAAGAAAAATGTAATGGCTCAAAAGACTCTCCCACTTTTTTTCCTCTTTAAACAGGCTAAAAGGAGAGATGAGATTCTCCAACTCTTAAGAAAACAAAGAGAAGAAAGGATCTCGGTGAGACTCATAGTGAGGCATTTGGACAAATCTGTCTGGTTGAGGGGGTGGTGATAAACTATGGCAAATTCTCAGAGATTGACCCTTTAAATCTAGATACACATGGTCCTGCACCTTTCATATACTACAGGGTGGCAGGGTATAGACTTCAGATAATTTGGCAATCCTTGATAAACCAAAGATACCTCCAGAGTGTGCCAGCTCTGCTGCAGAGAAATGAGGCATTACTGTCAGTGAGCTTTTTATCATAGAGTATAAAGCTGTAGTATATTGACATGGGCTACTTCAGAGCTAGTATTTATTTTACAATGATTGATCTTATTTAGGTCGTGAAAAAGCAAAGGCTAAATAAGAGGGGGAAAAAACTTAATAAAAACAACAATAGCATCCTGTAAACTTATGAAGGTACAAACACAATCTCCTTTATGAACCCCAAGTTATCTAATCTGGAACATTTCTGACCCCACAGTCTCCAGATTTAAGAAGCCAGTTTGTATAAACTCTTTGATAATTTTACCTCAGATCTTTTTTTCAATTAAATTTCAATCAGTGCAAGAAGTAAAACATTTCCTTTTTGATTTTTTGTTTTGTTTAGAAAGAACTGGTCTCCCTTCCTTATAAACCAAAGAGCAAAGTCCACAAAGCAAAGTAAGTTTACTTCTGTCAAATATTCTTCCTCTTTTAGTTTCCCCATAAAGAAACACTTTTTTTTTCTTACTTTGCCCCCTCCACTCAAATCTTCTAAAAATTCACCCACTAATTTAGAGAAGTCTTGCCTTGAATAAATTTTCTCCCCCTGTACATTAAAGCCTGTGTGTCTGCATCCATCTGTGAAATATGCAAGTATAAGTTGGTGTAAACAGGAAAGTAAATCAACCTTGTATCTCTGTTCACATTTCCTTCCCCTCCTTTCTCAACCTGGGCTATTACATTCGCCTGCGAGCCCTCTCAGCTCCCCTCTCCCCTACCCACGCCTAGCCCCACCATCTTTAGCAAATCAACAGATTTTCTAGATTCTCAATGCTGATGTCACCAATGGCATACCTAAGGTTGCTGAATCTAAATTCATGTAGCAAGGGCTTTACCCTCACAGTTACCTGTTAATAGCCTTCTCCCTGGACTAATGTTAGAGCAGGACCATGCACAGGGTCCAGAAGAGTTTAAAGGAAACCAGCTACCACTAATTAAAGAACCCTTAATAAAAAATAAACTCTCATTTTTTGCATTATAACTGAAAACCAATGTGGCTAACTCAACATCAATTTGACAAGTATATATTTGCATACCACCGTCAGGGAAGAACAGTTAGAAAATAATAAAACTTTTATTCTTACCTCATTGGCATTGAGGCTGACTCCCTTTAATGTTATCAAATGTTATTAAAGAAAAATTAATATATCTGCACTAATTTTAAATACTTCTGGGGAAAAAATGGAAAGATTGTTCTATCACCTGGCTATATTGTCTACACAATGCTCAGCAGCTTAATTTCTTGCACTTTAGCCAGATGATTAGACTTAATTCTAAGGATGAAACAAAACTAGTCCAATCAGAAGATTCACTTACCTGAGTCAAATAATGGATGAAGACCACTAATCCAATAGCGTCAACAGACACCTGTGGCTGCCTTCGATTCCTATGCATATTTTTGCAGGAATGGTCAGAACATTCCTGCTACAACCCATGTCAACCCACCTAAGAGTAAAACATTATTTCATAGCTTGAACAGATAATTCCCTTAATAATTTAAATGCTTATTTAACTTCTTTTGTGTATCAGCTTGCTAATTCTCCCGCCTCTGTCTTGAAGCCTTGAATTTCATTCCATTTCACTGTGACATCTTCTTCCTCTGAGTTTCTTACACTGTTGCCATCTTTTGGCGGTTGATCAAGCACTACTTTGTGCCCATGCTTTATAATTATTCAACTCTTATTATGTCTTGAGTTGTTATTTAAGTTTTCACTTTTTATTTTAACTTCTCTGTAACTGTATTGTAAACTCCATTAGAAACTGGGTCACCCGAAGTGCCTAGCACACTGTCTACGTGTAGGAATTCTTTTTGAATTCTGAATATTTTTTATATTCAGAAATATGTGGTTCAGTATTAGCTAATTTGGAAAGGGATGTTTTTATACTGTAGAAACTTTTTTAAATTTTGAACTATTTTAGACACATTGTAAAATAACTCTGCCTTCTTTTTCTTCCCTCCATCCTTTCCTGTCTGCAACCTCCCCCCGAAACCAGGTATACAGATACATCCTCCCCATCCCTTCCCCAACAGACCTTAGGTGATACAAGTCACTTCCTGTCAGAAAGAAAAAACTAGGAAGTGTGCACAGAGTAAGATTTTAGTAGCAATATGTTTTATTACCCACCTCAGGAATATTTGCATTATAAAGAGGGCTGATTCGAAGGTACAAGGGATAATCCAAAGAAATCAATTACCAATGATGAAATAAATCTCCCAAGTTTGACTCTTGGGAGCAAAACCTAGTTAGGGTCAGGAGGTCTGCTCCCATGCCCTTCAAATCACACTTTACAGTCGAATAACTGCTTCTCCCACATATAACTTTATACTTGGTTGCAAAATCTAATGCATAGTCAGAATCCAAGGCACTAAATTTTTATTAGGGAGACTTTCAAAAGTTGTTTCCATGCTACTTTGTGTGCACAACTAGAGTTCTGTGCGTTGGAGCTGATTCGTGTTACTGCCAACAGGAAAGAGGCTCCAGAGTCCAACAAGGAGGACCAAGAAGAGGTCAGGGCCTTGAAGTAATTTCGCTGACACGTGGTACAGGACGGCTCGCTTGGACCCCCGCTTTTGAAACCACCTGCTCTTACATCTGGGTCATTGGGATCCTGAGTTAAGACAGGCAAAGAAATAAAAGTTAAGTATGTAGACTTCCAGGAATTTTACCAGTTATCGAATACTTGTGTCTCTTTTACTTACTGGATACTGCTGTACTTGACACCACACAGTAACCATCTCTCTCATCTTATACATTCTCAAGCTCCTATTTATCTTGTTTTCACTTGTTATTTCCAGAATTGCTATATTGGATCTGTATTATGAATATCAGATAAACAAGAAACAGTGCTTTATGTGTCTCAACTTGTAGACTGCCAATAAAAACAATAAGGAAAATTTTAAAGTCTTCTTGTTGTAAAAAAAGTAAATAAATCTGTTTTCCAAAATTTTATTTATTCTGTTTCTAGAACAGAAATGAATTGCTTCTAGGTCTGTGAATAGCTGGTTTAGCATTCCTATGTCTTACATACATGTACATCCCAGTGACAACCTCCCTCACTTTTTATATATATTTTTATTGATTTCAGAGAGAGAAAGGGAGAGAGAGAGCGAGAGAAACATCAATGATGAGAGTCATTGATCGGCTGCCCCCTGCACACCCCACACCGGGGACTGAGCCTGCAACCCCGGGCATGTGCCCTGATCGGGAATCGAACCTCGATCTCCTGGATCCTAGGTGGATGCTCAACCGCTGAGCCACGCCCGGCCAGGTAACCTCCCACACTTTTAAAAGGCATTCCCCTTGGCGTATATTGGAAAAGAGGTAAAGTATTTGTCCCCTCTGCATTGTCCAACTGGCCCATCTGCTCAGGGGTGTGCACTCTGCTCCAGCGTTCGCAGCTCTATTTATCACAACCACTTGCTTCTCTCGGCCTTCGCCTGCAACTCCTGGACATAACCTCCATCCGATGCAAATCCTACTCCACCGTGTCAGCAGAACTTATTCACAAGGACACCCCAAACTGCAAGGGAGGCCGGGAAATAGGCTTTAAATGGGAAGGGGGCGGGGCGGATATGCCTATTTAAAATTCAGGACTCTATCACGAACAGTAGAGAATGGATATTAGTAGAAAACTAGTAGTTTCTGCCACAGTACTATTTGAAGAAAAATGTTTTAAACAGAAGGAAGGTGGTCAGGGCTAGATAAAGAAGTTTAGAAAGCTGTAAAATGGGAATCTCATCTCAGCACTATTAAGAATAAAAGGTACCCTAACAGGGTGATGTGTTTGTCTGCCAGACAGACAGCTCTCTGTAGTGAAGATGGACACAGCAGGCTATCAAAGCTTAAACTTCCAAATCATGTAACTAATTCCCTTTGTGATGATTCCATGCTCAGTGAAAGGGTAACAGTGGTGCATGGGCAGGCTAACCAACCATCTCAGACAGTGAATAAAGAAGAATTAAATTTATTAAAAGGGGAAGGGATATCCAAAGGGAAGGACTACACAGCACTGAGCCAAAGGTATTGGGTCCAGGATGGCGGCAAAACTATAGTTGGGACAGTGAGACAAGGAAGGGCACAGAAGAAGCAACAGGGAAGCCTAGGCTGGGCTGCTTTGGCTCACTGAGGAGTCAAAGAGAGAAACGGGGGTCTTGGAGACAGGTTCAGGGGGGTAAGCGTGGGATGAGCTGCAGCTGCCCATTGTTCCCTTGGCTACAAGTCTCAAAGGGTCCGCTCAGAGGGATGGAGATGGCACTGGTGTGCTCCCCTGGTGGGGAGCGTGCCCTGGGTCCGTTATCCTGAGCATATTTATCTCTTTCTTGGAGGTGGGAATCTTAGAGGAGGTCTCAGGGGAGTGTCTCAATAGAAAATTCATCAGCTTTCTGGTCATTAGTCAATATACGAGGCATCCATGGTGCCACTTGTCTAGTTTCGCTGCTTTTCTGGGCTTGGAGCTGAAATACAGCTGAGGCCTAGATGCTATCTTTAGGGAGGAACATTCAGGGCGTCTAAACCACCTGACCAGCGATATGCTGGGGGAAGATAGGTTACCCTGGGGACAAGGTTCTTGTTTTCTCAGTTTTGCCCCTTGCTAGGCATCGGGGACTTCTTGCCCTGGTGAGTTTCTGTACCCTAGTTTCTGTACCTGGCCCATCTAACGCTCAGTGAGTAATCTTTTGCCCAGAGAGAGTATGTGCTCAACAGGCCAGTGCAAACGTCGGTTTACCTGACGATTATATTTCTCAAAGTGTAAATATATTAGTCTCTTAGATTGAGTTTGAGCTTGTCAAACTAAGGATTGGACACTGGACCAAGTTCATTTTACCAAGAAAAATTCCACTTTGTGAGCTTTCTTGGCAACCATCCTTCCCTGGTGAAGCCTCCCTGCATTACCAGGTGTAATAGTTAGGCATTCCCGCAACCCTACCGCATGACAAAGTGATCTGAAACAACACTCAGCCTTGCTCACACATCTGTAGGTCAGTGGGGCTGGCTGGTCTAAGCTTGGCTCAACAGCTGTGCTTCAGGCTACAGCACCTAAGGCCGGTCTGTTTTTCACTCCTCCTCCTTTGATTGAGGTAGCTCTGCCCCTCATGTCTTCTTGGGGATATACTGTACATGAACCAGTGGGATAGCTGAGCTATGTTCCTCTCAGGGAGTGGCAGAGAAGCAAGAGAACAAATAAAAACTGTTAGGTGGACCCAGTACAGAAACTTGGGTACAGAGACTCACCAGGGCAGTAAGCCCTGGATGCCTAACAAGGGACAAAACTAGGAAAACAAAAACTTTGTCCCCAGGGTAACCTATCCTCCCCCAGCATATCCTGGTCATGCGGCTTAAACCCCTTGAGTATTCCTCCCTAAAGATAACATCTAGGCCTCAGTTGTATTTCAGCTCTAAGCCCAGAAAACCAGCCAAACCAGACAAGTGGCTGCCTCAGGACCAGATAAATTGACTAATGACCCCTTGCCCTGGCACCAACCAATCAGTGGAGACCACAACCCTGAAAGAGCACACCTGGAAAGCCAATGAATATTCTATTGAGACCCTCCCTAGAGACCTCCCCTACCACTCCCGCCTGCAAGAAAGAGATAAATAAGCTCAGAACAAAAGACCCAGGGTGTGCTCCCCACCAGGGGAGAATGCCAGCACCATCTCCATCCCAATCCTTCCAAGGGGACCCCACTAGACTTGCAACCAGGAGAGTAACAGGCAGCGGCAGCTCGTCCAGGACTTACCCCTTGAACCTGTCTCCAAGGCCCCTTCTCTCTGACTTCTCAGTGAGCCAAAGCAGCCCAGCTTAGGTTGTCCTGTTGCTTCTTGTATGCTCTTCTTTGTTTCACTGTCCCAAGTACAGTTTTGCTGCCATCCTGGACCCAATACCCTTTGGCTCAGTGCTGTGTAGCCCTTCCCTCTGGAATAAATTTAATTTTTAATCAATTTAACTTCTCTTTTAATAAATTTAATTTTTCTTTATTCACCCGTATGAA
This sequence comes from Miniopterus schreibersii, assembly GCF_964146895.1. Taxonomy (NCBI): domain Eukaryota; kingdom Metazoa; phylum Chordata; class Mammalia; order Chiroptera; family Miniopteridae; genus Miniopterus; species Miniopterus schreibersii. Next base: position 9,358,374 of record NC_138112.1, on the reverse strand, counting down.
ATGGCCATTTAGCCTGCCCGTGCACCACCGACCATTAACCTCTCAAAAACATGTGAAGCCTTTTCCAGTCTAGGCTCAGAAACTTCTGGCTCATTCTGTTGGCCAAACAAGTCACATGGTCAAACACAAAGACAAGAGTTAGGGAAATATATTCTGCCCTTTTAGTAAGAGGAACTGCAGAGTTACGTAGTGAAAGGTGTGGATACAGGATGGTGTGAAGAATTAGGGTTGTTATTGCAATTTACTACATCAGGTTGGCCGCATGCTTTAACAAAGTCTACCTGGACCAAGGGCCAAAGTATCAAAGGGAGAACTCAGGGCACAGTTTAATTAATAGGACCAAGGTAACAGCTTCTCTAGGTTATAACAGATGTTGCAATATTGGAAATAAATCTTTTGTAATTGTCATTAAGTGCTCACCTATCCACACATTTGAATATCTGTTTGCCTTATCAACCCTTCACAAAACTCTTAAGGTAACTTTTAGTGATACCTATATTTAATTAAAACTTAGTAAAAAAAAAAAAAAATCAACAACTTCTCAAAGGCCACACAGGCATTAAGTAAAGAAAACAGGAATGGAAACAGTTTCAGACACCAAGTCAAGGGCTGATTTTCATTATAACACCTCTCTCTTTGATTGTTTGGATAATCAGGAATTTCTAGAAAGAATGTGTGTTGGATATGAGATATTCTAATTTGGACATAAAGACTGGCTGTAAATGAACTTGCCATAAGTTCCTGCTGATGCTACTGTTTTCTGCAGTTGGAGAAATTCCCCCGTGCTATCAGCCACTACTGGAAAGAGGCCTCTCCACACCTCACACACAAGCCCAAACCCCACCCCCAGCCTGTATTCAGGCCTGTTTGTCTAGAATTGCAGTGGTTTAAGCTGAGACCAAAACCCAGAAGTCAGCAGCCCAGATGGAGCTTCTGCTACCCTTCACAGAAGAGGAAAAGGCAAGGAGATCAGACTCCTCTTCTGCCACTTAGTACCTACATTTTGGGCCAGGAGCCTTATGTTATTGTCTGAATATATTGAAGACATTTTGCTTACTATCAGAAGCAAATGTAAACCACAACTACTACGGGAGTTTAGAAGGAGCACACACTGAGGTCTAGGTTGATGAGGAAAGCTTTCCCAGAGGAACTGGGGTCACTCTTTGGGGGGGGGGGGCGGTGAGGTCATCTCCTTTCTATCACAAGTCCAAGGCTGAACAATCACCCTCACCTCCCAACGTGTGCCCTGCAAAAAGCAGTCGAGTATTATTTCCTTGCTGAATTCAGTCCCCCTTTGGCCTCCAGTGGAGCTGTGCTCCTCTCGGCCAGAACTCCAACCTAGCCTCCCTCTAGGGACGCTATGCACACCGTCCCATAGCGCGCCTGGCCAGTGGCGCACTGCCTGCCTCAGCACCTGTTCCCCGCACCCACCGCTCCTTTCTCAGGAGCCGCCCTGGACGGCTGCACTGGCCCTGCCCAGCCCCGAGACGGTCTCCCGGCCTCGCCGCTCGCGTTGGCCTGTTCTGCAGAGCCGGGGGCGCAGAGCGAATCTGGCTGTGCTCCCAGGAGTGGGGGCGAGGTGACATCCTGCCTTTAGACACAGCGCTCCCCTCATCAGATTTCAGGGAAGCCAGACTGGGGTTTTCCCGGGCTCTGAGTCCTAGGCAAACGCGGGGTCTCCTGGGGAAGCTCCTAACGGGGCGGGGAGCTGGCTCCCCTCCTCCGCTGGCTTCCCTCCGGCGGGCTGGACGTCTGGCGCCGAGGGCGCTGGGGAAGGCAAGGGGGGCGGGCCAGCTGGCGGGGCTGCCCACCCCGCAGTGACGTCCCAGGGGGCGGAGGGGCGACTGGCTGGCTCCGCGCCCTCCCCGCGTCGTCCTGGTGCCCGGCCCGTCGGTGCCCCGGAGATGCTCCTGGCGCGGTCGCGGTCGTGCGCGCGGCTGAAGGTCCACCGGCTCCACCGCGGCAGCCCCGGGCATCCGAGGGCGCCCTAGAGCCGGGCCATGCGGCCGGGAGCGGCGCTGCTGGCCGCGCTGCTGGCCGCGCTGCTGGCGGGGCCCCGGGGCGAGACGCGCCGCCTGCCGAGCGGTGAGTGCGCGGGGCGGGGCTGCTCCCCGCGCGGCCGGGCTGGCGCCCCGCTGCGCCCCGCCGCTGCTGCCTTCGGGGCCGCCGCCTCTGCTCGCGTCCGCGGCTCGGGGCAGGGTGAGGGGCGGGGGCTGTGGCGCCTCAACCGTACTAGGGGACTCAGCCCCTCGGCGACCCTGTTTCGAGGGGAGCAAGAGCCCCGCGCGAGTTCCCTGCGTCTCCCGAATCGCTCGAAGTCCGCTCCCGGCCCAGGGTCACGGGAATTTGGGGGACGTGGGCTAGGTGGGGCTGTGAGCAAAGCGGTCCCAGTAGGCACAGACCCCGGGACCCTCACGCAGGTCGGACTCCCACACTCCCTCGTCCTGCCCCCCGGGAAGGACTCCTGACCCCAGAGACGCAGGGTACCTACAATAGGGGTCTGGGTCGATCGGCTGCGCCGTGGGTACCCAGCCTGCCCCTCCAGGTCTTGGGGGGGAAGGGGAGGGACGGCCGAATCCAGCGCTTGGATTCAGAGCGCTTGGAGATCGGAAAGAAGCCTGGTTTGCGCGGGACAAGCCCCGCCCGGCTCCGAGGAATGACTCTCCGCTTCCTTCCTCCCGGTGTCCCTGCAGCCCCGGACCTGGACCTCAGAGGAGGTACGGTGCTTCGGCTCCTTGCCGCTTCCTTTCGTTCTGCCTGTCGGGGGAGAAGGTCCGTGCTCCTTTCCTTTTCAGGTCCTCGCAGGTGACGGGCTGGCCAAGGGGACCAGGAGAATGGAAACCTGCCGTCCGTTCCGGGCTCGCACAGCTGGTTGAAAAAAACCTAAAGTTGGTTTCAGGATGGGGCGCAGGACGGGGCGGCAGGAGGGGAGGGTACCCTGAACCCGGCTGCTTGGGCCCCGTCATTGGTCGTGGGGAACAGAAGACCCCCCGCCCTTCCGCTTGCTGCAGGAAAGAAGGGGAAGCCGCTTCCCAAAGGCAGGGAAGCCAGATGCGCCCCTGGGCCGCCTTCCAGCGCTGGCGCTCTCGCCGGCGCTCGCCAGCCGAAGGGATGTGCGGCCAGGCTGGACCGTACAGGAAACTCCTTTCGCGTGTTATGTTTTCCCTGGATGCTCCAACAGTGCTGCGGGAACTACCAGTAAATTCAACGCTAACATGTTTTGCTGGTGACGGGGCTCGGGGGTGCTGGGGCTCATGCATTTGTCTTCTGCTGGCTCATGTGGAGCCACCTCTAAGGACTGGTAGAAGCTGGGATGGCCCAGCCTTCTCCCCAGGCAGCAGCCCAGCCCCGGCCTCTCTGGCCAGTGGCCCCAGTTTCTCTGGAATACCTCTTGAGTGAACATGTCCCATCTTTGAGGCCTCCTGTTTCTCTGCTGGGCCAGTCCTACTGGAGTTTATCCAGCGATAGCAAACTAACACGTAAAGGAAGAAGGTGCGAAGCTCTTATAGCTTGTTGCTTATTGGGAATTCCTTTACCAGAGCCATGAGAGGAGAAATAGAAAATAAGGGAGTGCGGGAGCTTTCTGGATTTCTCTGGATGTGCCCTGTTCCCATTCAGGACCGTATTCTGGACAGTATTGAGGATAGTGCATGCTAACTGGCTCCCTGCACAGCTGCAAAACAAGTGAGGGAAACGAGAACGTTCCATGAGGGCTGGGAAGGGGTTCCCAGACCAAAATCCTCTGTCCCTCACTTTGTGCAGCACTTCACGCCTGCAGCCCAGGATCTGGCTCTCCACTGTCAGGGATTCCCCTTGTTGAAATTTAGTTTCACTTTGTACATCTGGGTCCAGAAACATATGCTGTCAGCTCCCTTGGGCCAGGAACCGGCATTTGTTCCCACATTTCTAGCACTTACCACACTGCTAGGCACAGCCCACACACTGCAGGCATGTCGGTTAAACAGGCAGTGCGTCTCAGGGTCCAGGCACAGCAAGGCTCCGGGCAGCTAGGCACCAGCCGGGGTGGTGTGTACTGGTGAGCAGTTTGTCATTTGCTCCTCAGTAGGATCCCATCTATTTGTCTAAGATGGTCTTCCACCCTTCAGGTGTCAGTCAGATGAAACACATTCCATGGGCTCCCAGTGCATCCTTGAACCTGGGGTGGAGGGGGCCAGGTGGGCAAAATAGTTTACTGGTTACCCACGTGACTCTGTAATTAGACCTGGGCTCTGACTTAGGCAATGCCGCTGATAGCTGTGTGACCTTAGCCAGATTACTTAGTTTCCCTAAGCCTCAGTTTTCTCATCTGTAAAATGGGGCAAAAACGACATCTACATCAGGGGTTTACTGTGAGAGTTCAATGAGATAAATAATGTATGTAAATATAAAAAACCTTAGCATAGTTCATGACACATTGTGAGAATTCAGTTAACCTTAGTTGTCTTTAAGCAAGATCAGTAGCAGGAAACCACACGAATCTGATGCTCACACCATAGACTGGGTGAATTCTCAGTCCTGCCACAGGGCAGAGGCCTCTAGTGTAGAGAAGCCACACCCAATTTCAGAATTCCTTTCTCACCAGAAGGAAGCACCAAACAGAAATAACTCACTTAAAATCACACTATCCCCTGAGACTCCCTAAGGGCATTAAAGTGATTTTTGTGCCTTTTAACTGAAACCACAAGTTTTCATCTACCTCTCTTCTAGGGGATAGTCAAAAATGTCTGCTGTTCAGGAATCTGTAATGGAGCAAACAAAACATGGAGCCCTAGGCGATATAGTTTATTTCACTGCATCTCCATGCTGGAGGGCATATTAATGTGCTCTGAGAACCCTAACTGACATTACAACAGTCCACTGATGGGTAACTGGAATTCCTGCCCTGGGGACGGCTTCATTCACATGCCTGCAAGCATCCCTGCCCTGGTCTACTTTGGGGAACACTGAAATAGGCTGAATTCTTTTTCCTCTAGGCCAACCCGACTGCCGGAGAGGAACACAGAGGCCTTGTTATAAAGTCTTTTACTTCAGTGATGCTTCTCAGAGACTGAACTTTGAGGAAGCGAGAGAAGCCTGCGGGAGGGATGGGGGCCAGCTAGTCAGCATCGAGTCTGATGATGAACAGAGACTGATAGAAAAGTTCATTGAAAAGCTCCGGGCGTCGGATGGTGATTTCTGGATTGGGCTGCGGAGGCGTGAGGAGAAGCAAAACAACAGCATCGCCTGCCAGGACCTTTACACCTGGGTGGATGGTAGCCTCTCAACGTTCAGGTAAAGGTGCCTAAGCCACAGTGCTAACTCGCTTGACATCACTCAAAAGGAGGCAGGCTAGATCGACGGTGCCGGGTCAGAGGGGAGGAGGAGAGGGCCAACCCAGGCAAGGCCTCGAAGAGAGGGCAGCAGGAGAGGTGCTGATCGAGCAGTGCGGGGAGGTGGTGAGTCAGCCTTGTTCCGGGCCCAACTCCTATCCAAAGAGCTCTGTTCAGGAGGGTGTGGCCCAGAAGCATTGTTTCAGTGGCGGACAGTGCTTCAAGCCAGTGGCTCTGACTCCCTAAAATGCCAGTGAGATGAGGGTCTGTGGGGCTAAGACTTAAGATAGGGCTTCAGACCCCAGGGAATCATAACGAAGGGCAAGAAATCACAGCCAAGATCTAGTTCTATGGATTGGCCAAGAGAGGACTTAAGGAAGCCTGCAGTCCTGCAGTTTGTAGAACCCTCCTAAACCCACAACCTACCCTGGCACCATGGCATACCATCCCCCCCACCCTAAGAAATGCAGTGACATGAGCAAACATTAAAAAAGGTAAAATTAGAAGGCAGACATAAGACTGGAAAAATATTGTAGCAAATTTAACAAAGTTTTTATGAGTTTTTATGAGTTTATATAAAAGTCAATAAAGCACTTAAAGTTTACATAAGTTATTAAAACTCCAAAAGGTAAAGAGGCAAAGAACCTAAGCAGACATTTCAGAAAATACAAAATCTAACTGGTGAACAATCATAGAAAAAAAAGTTCAAACTCATTATCAATCAAAAAAATGAAGGTAAAAATATATTTTTTGCCTATTACATTTAAGATAGCATGTCAGCATCTATCAAACTCTACCCATTATGTTGATCAGATCTACATCTTCATCTGAGTTCCAGGAGTTCCTTCTTCAGGGTTCTCATGGGCCTCTCTTCTTGGGAGAAACTTAAAGAGGAAGGTTAATAAGATGACATCTTCATCTGAGTTCCAGGAATTCCTTCTTCAGGGTTCTCATGGGCCTCTCTTCTTGGGAGAAACTTAAAGAGGAAGGTTAATAAGATGACATCTTCATCTGCGTTCCAGGAGTTCCTTCTTCAGGGTTCTCATGGGCCTCTCTTCTTGGGAGAAACTTAAAGAAGAAGGTCAATAAGATGAACTACACTCCCCACCACTGCAGCTGGTCCCAGGGCCACATTCATCTCTGTCCTCTACTATCCAGTCCAGATTCGCCTCACCCTTCTGCTCGGGGACTGTGAGGCCCTAGTCACCTTGCACTTCTAAAGCTGAAGTGATTGCACTTTTCCATTTACTGTCAACCTTGGGCACATGAGTACCAACAGGTGCCCAAGTAGATAACCTGGGTGCCAAATATATTTCTCTCTGCCAATAATGTGGAACAGCAGCCATAATTCCTCCTCATGATTAGGGTCAGTTACCCCTGCCAAGATAGTAGTCCTCTTCTTGCCTGCTGGTCCCTGGACACAAGGATCCCAGAGTGCCCAAGTGGCAGGCATAGCGCATAGTTCAATAAGGCTCTTGCTGTATCTTCTAATGGGTAGCCTTTAAACTCACAGAGCCCAGCATTGCAGAGAAAGAAATATAAATTCTCCAACTGGGCCACTATCAGTGACAGTAATCAGGGTTACTCCTGTTTCCACCCCTAGGCTCCCAGACCCATGTATTCTTACTCTTGGGGACATAGGGCAATACAAAGGTCATTGATTCAAAGTGTACACTGCATCTTGGAGGATGATGCCTTTTTCTCACAAAGTATTGCCTCTAAGCTAGTGCATCAGCTGTGGTTTAAACAGCTCTTCCTTCACTCTGTCAGGCTGGTAGCTTCCGAATAGTGAATATATGATAGGACTAGCAAATCCCATGACCAGGTGTCCACTCCCACTCCTCCTGAACTACAAGTAGGTCCTGTGGTCTGATGACATGTTACTTGGGATCCTATGCCGATAGATCAAATACTGTGTATGTAAGCCTTTGGATGGTGGTGCTGACTAAGGTCCTGAGGCAAGAAAGGCAAAGCCATACCCAGATTGTGTGTCTATTCCTGTCAAAATGAGTCACTGGAAGGAGTCCAGTGTAGTCAACTTGCTACCAAGTGCCAGGCTGGCCTCCCAGTGTTGATGCTCTTTCAGGGACTCAGTGGTGGTCTCTATTGCTGGGCAGGTTGGATGTTTGGCAGTCACTAGATCATCCTTGGAGAGTGAGGACCGATACCATTGAGCCCATGCATGGCTTCCATCCCTGCCACCATGGCTACTCTAGTGTGTATTTATTACGCTAGCACTGGGGCAGCTGATAACAGGCTGGCTGGCATTTTGTTTCCCTTGTTGTTTAGGGCCTCTTCCATGCTAGACGCTTTCTGGGGGGCTCTAACATATGACAGAGTCTCATACTTTACACTTATTCCCATATGTCTATTCACATCACTCTATCTAATAGCACCTTGTCCCCCATCTTCTACCCTTTCTCCTTGGAAAAATATTTTTCCCCCCGATCAGCTGGCCAAGCTCTCTGCCCTACCCCTGAGTCCTTCTATATTCTAACCTCCAACAACCACCAACTAAGCTCCAGACATTGGGAGGATGTCTCCATAACACTTGACCTTTCAAGGCCATCCATGGGTGGGACTGTAGTGCAGCTGTTTTGGAGCTGTACTCCCATATTGGCTGACCTATCCACAAATCAAGCCCAGGCTGCCTCTATCAGCTAGTCGTAAGGGATTCCCTTACACAGCCATAGGTGTAGCCTGAGGAAGAGGCTCTGGCACAACAATGGTAGACGTCATGGCAGTCTGCTCTACCTACTCATACAGTGCTCTTTGGTCTACTCATATAATGTCCTTCAGTCTTATATATACATCTTCCATCTTATAATGGATTGACTCCAGGCCTACCTAACCTGTGACTATGTGTGTCTGATAGTACCTCACCCATGATGGGCAAGTTGGATTGAATGGTCTCTTGGAGCTCCTTGCGTAGTAGCAAGCCAGGTGTTTCTTTCTCAGCTATAGGTGACATGCCTTGCTACAGAATCCTAGGGGTCTGCATTGCAATTCTCTCATTGGAGTTTGTCACAAATTCTACATGGCATTATTTTTGCCATCACTGATACCTCTAATAATAGAGTCTACTTGATCATATGGCCCAAGTGGAAAGTCTATTTGCACCATAGCCTCTACCTGCGTCAGGGTCCTTTCCACCCTGGACCCCACTCAAAGCCAGCTGTCTTTTGTGTTAGCTGGTTTTGAGGCCAGAGCTGAATTCCCAGGTATGAACTTCTAGAACCCAAAGAGGCCTACTAGGTGCAATGCTTCCTTTCAAATTATTGCAAGATACTTCAAGTTACTGCATGGAATCCTTTCATTTGAAAGGGATATGCTGGCATTCTCTGGATCATTAGGCACCTACACATGTTTTTGAAGCGGCAGGCCCCTGAATCTTCATAGGCTTTATCTCCAACCCTTGGAACACATGAATCTTACTAAGGCTTCCCATATACTAGCCACTTCTTGCTCATCTACTTCAATTAGCATGAATGTCAGCAATATCGTGAAGAGGGTGGAGAAGACTGCAGTTGCAGAGGCTTCCACTTGACCTTCTCCACTATTATAGCTCTTACCTTATAGGCTTTCAATTTATATATTTGGGGCTTGGGTAATAACCACTAGATGGGTCCCACTGTGAGCTGGTCTTGGGCCAGGATTCCACTTGATACCTGCTTCAGTATGCACCCACTCTGATGGGCAGCCTTGATGACACGTCTTTGGGTATCAACTTCAACTTGCACTTTGTGTCAAACAGTCTTTATAATAGTTGGGTTTCCTCTTTTCCCAGTGCATGGTTACTTGAGTAAATGGGTGTAGGTCCCTTTTGCAAGAGGAAATTATTACCTCATGTGCCTGCCATGGTGTCGCAAGGTTCTTCCTCCTGGGAACCTAGCCTCTCCTTCTGTCAGTGAGCTCCCAGCCTAAAAGCTGGCTCCAGTCCAGAAATCTGGTGCCAGGTATAATAGTCCATCTAGTCTATCATCTGTGAAATGAAATAACATAAAGTGGGGCAGGGAACAAGCAAGTCGGTGTGGGAGGCCTACCCACAGAGCTGGAATATGGCCTGGAGGAAACTAATGGGGAGCAGAGCCCAGCCCCAGACAAGTGACCAGGCATCGTGTCCAGCAGTGTTGCAAGGTCAGCTGTTGTCCAGTCACATGAAACCCAGTGGGTAAGCAAAGGATCTTCCTTTGGGTGGATGCCAACACAGCACCCAAGCAGAACCATAATGGGGTGCTACTAGGAGACCTGTCTCTCAGCTGACTCTTAAGGAGGGGCTCTCACGAGAGTAGGCAGAGCAACAGGGCCCAGCTAAGAATCTGAGCATCAGGGCAAGATCTGAGTGCTGGAAGGAAACAGCTCAGGTGGGTATCCAGGCAACTAAAGCCCAGTCCTGGGTCAGTGCATGGGGTAGGTGCTCATAGCACTTACACTCTTTATGGAATCCAAAACCCGGCACCCACATATCCAACTGGGTGGCAGCACCATTTAATTCCAAGTACCACTGGGTAGTGGAGCAGAGGCTGCTAATGCATCCTATCCAGGAGCCAGTGAGACCAAGACAAGAAATCTAGCAGTGGAGGCTGACAGAGTGGCTCATCAGCTTGATGAACTGGAAACAACTAAAAAAGGCTACCTGGGCCTCCTGCTCCTGCCCCGCCCTCTCACCTACTTCAACAGCCTCTGCATTTTGGAAAGTCTTCCCAGGGCTGGGCAAGTCAGTTATGGCCAATTAAAAAGTGTGAGGACATGGGACCCGAGCAAGGGTGAAATAAGTCATACCTCTTCTAGGTGCATCTGATTTGTAAAAAAGAAAAGCCAACCCAGTTATCAGAAAGCAAGCAAGAAATAAGATCGCCCAGACTGTGCTGCCAGCTGCTTTTTCTCATAATTACTTTGTAGAAATCATATGGTAATATATCCCTTCCTTCCTGCAAAGGGGTTGTGGCCAGTGTCAGATGATTGATTGTGCTGTTCACATGCAGAAGCCTATGACTCTTCTTAATGGCGGTACCTCAGTTCCTCCCTCTCTCTGTATCCTTCTGAAGCAGAATCTTAAGTTTGTGGCTTGGTGGAATTTGATGGGAAAACAAAGGCTTTGAAGCCTGGTGGTATCCTCCAATTGCCTCCACTCTTGACTCTTTCCTACAGGAACTGGTATGTGGATGAGCCTTCCTGTGGCAGCGAGTTCTGCGTGGTCATGTACCATCAGCCATCAGCACCCACCGGCATCGGCGGCCCCTATAAGTTCCGGTGGAATGACGACCAATGCAGCGTGAAGAACAATTACATTTGCAAATACTCCCATGGTAATGAATCCTCTCTCAAGTTATGTGGCTCAATCTCAATCTCCTCTCTCATTTCATAAGCAGCTGCTAGTTCCAAGAATGTGTTATGTGGTCTCTGAGAAAGCTTGTTGCAAAGGCCAGCAGTGTTAAACATTGGGAATTCTTGGAAAGGGAAATGTAGTGAGCCTTCCTCACTGAGGTGTAATTCTAGCAAAGGAGAGGGGTATCAGATGCTAAGAGAGGGGACAAAGAAAAGAAAGGGTCGAATTTATGTGTAATCAAGTGAGAATTATGAGAACTTCAGCAAACAAAACCCCCTCTGAGTGGACAATAACAAATTCTTGTTGTTCCACCTGTGAGGTTGGCTGCAGGAGCTTGGAATAAAGAAGAAATATGAACAGCTGGCCATTATTCCTACACATCTTCTAACAGCCATGTGAGATTATTTTCTGAGGCTTTAAGGAAACAGAATAATGACCAGAGGTGGTAGATGATAAAACACACCAATTTCTCTGGCTTTGGGCAAAGAGCAGACACGTTGATGAGCTCAAACTCCCAGACCACCCTCTGTATGAACCTTGCAAATTCCACTGGCGTTTGCTTCTAGATCTCTCGAGGGTTTGGGCTCTGAGGCTGTAGTCTCACTCTGTTAGAGTTTCCCACACTCCTCCACTGTAGCTGACTTGAACCTAAACTTAAAGTGAGTCGATCTGTTCCTGAAGTTTCTCGCCTCGATGAAGCCAACTGCTCAGCTCCGATTCCCATCCTTTCCTAACAGGAGTAGAATGACTTGTTATATCTAGTTGGTTACTAAATAATTCCATCGTTTTTAAATTGTTTGAATTGGACTGTGCTTTTGCTGCAGTTTTGCTGCTAAAAGGTTTTTTTCCTTTCTCCAGAGGCCTGCCCCTCCCGCCCCACCCTACAGAGCTGCCTTAGGCAGCTGATTAGAGACCGAGGCTGTCTTAGCAGGTCACCTCTCAGAGCAGGGAAAGCGAGAGAGATTAAAGAGACTAAATAAATGAAATAATAATGAAATGGTAACATTTGGGTGGAGGATACATGGGAATTCTTTGTACTATTCTTGCAAATTTTCATAAATCTGAAATTACTTCAAAATGAGAAATTTAAAAATTAATTTCCTCTGGGAAGCCTTCCAGGGCCCCTCACACTAGGTTAGGTGATCCTGCCATGAGGACCTTAGCACCTCACACATGCAGCACTTTAACGGCCTGTTTACAAGCTTGCCCCCTTCACTACTTGGTTGGCACGAGGTCTGGGATCATACGCGTTTAACCACTTAATCCCTGCGTTGGATGGATTAGGGGAAGTTCGTCCAGCGTGGTTCCAGTAGGATGGCGCACCATCCAGGGTGCCAGAGTGCGGGGGGCCGACCCAATAACTTCTCAAACTACGTTTGACCTGTGACCACGTAGAGTAGGTGGCAGAGGAGCGGGATCTGAACACTTGATTACTTCTGGGCATGCTAAAGGCATAGACAGGTTCAGTGAAAATCAGAGACCGTTCGTCAGAGGGGATGCATTGCAGATGCGCTGCAAGACAGGAGGGAATGCTGCGTTAATATTGCAAAATTGATATTTACTAATATCGTTTTATATTTCCGTATTTTATGGCCAAACTGGAGAGTGTAAGAAACTTAGAGGGATGTGACCATTTCTCCTTTGCTGTTTTATTTCCATTACCTAGCACAGAGTTTGTCTCCTTGTGATTTTCATTTTCATTTGAATTTATTTGATTCAAATCCCAGTCCAGCTACAATTTAGTAGCTGAGAGATCTGGATGAGTTATTTAATCTCCCTGTATCTCGGTTTCCTCCTGTACAAAATCAGAATAATAGTAGCACCTACCTCATAAGACAGTTATCAGGAAAAATGTTTCTGTCATATGACGTGCACCACATAAATGTTTTTTAAACTAAATTATGGATTTGCATCCCCTCTACAACATCCTGGCCTTAGGACTGAATTTTAAAATCTTGCCCTTAAAGACCCCATCCCTATGAATCCGAGAGCATCTGATTAGCATAAGAGAGTGACTGCCAATAAGACAGGTTGACACACCCCAGACTAAAAGTAAAAGCATTTAATATAAGCTGTCTGTGCCACCTGACTTTCCTGAGGCTCTTCGAAATATTTAAAATGACTCAAGGTTCTGACCTGGCCGGGCGTGGCTCAGTGGTTAAGCATCGACCTAGGATCCAGGCAATCAGGGTTCGATTCCCGGTCAGGGCACATGTGCGGGTTGTGGGCTGCAGCTGATCAATGACTCTGTCGTCATTGATGTTTCTATCTCTCTCTCTCCCTCTCCTTTCCTCTCTCTGAAATCAATAAAGATATATTTTAAAAAATAAAAATAAATAAATAAAAATAAAATGACTCAAGGTTCTAGACCACCAGTCTCTGCTTAGGGGCTGGCCAGTGGTCTACTTAGTCCCCCAAATACTTCCACTGCTTGGAGATCAGTGTTTGTTGCTTTCTACAACATCCCAATAGGAATTGTTAAGATGTCTTGGATGGCTTCAAAATAACCCAGGCCTGACTGTAGTGGAGTAGGAGTAGGGCTCATTGTTGAAACTAGATTAGCCATATCTCGATAAGAGCTGCAGCTGAGCGATGGTACACAGAGGTTCATTATACCAGTCTTTGTGTTTTTGTGTATATTCCGAAATCCTCATATTTAAAAATTTCAAAATACTTTCTTTTTAAAATATATCTTTATTGATTTCAGAGAGAGGAAAGGAGAGGGAGAGAGAGAGAGGTAGAAACATCAGTGATGAAAGAATCATTGATCAGCTGCCTAGACGGCAACCCGGGCATGTGCCCTGACTGGGAATCGAACCCCAATCACCTGGATCCTAGGTCAACGCTCAACCACTGAGTTACGCCCAATTGTGCTCAAAATACTTTTTAAAAAAGAAAAACGTGCCCAAGCAAAGCTGGGGAGAGCTATCTTTGTGCAGGAGTGATCCTTTTGATTTACTAACATCATTCCTGGCATCTAGTAACACTAAGATAGTTTACTGATGGCTGGATGAGCTAGTAACTAGATGCCATGATCTGGATGCCAATTTCATTCTGATGGCATGGAAATTTAGTTATTTTTTTATTTTTGTTTCTTTCTGCTACAGAGGAACCAACAGCTCCTTCTGTGGGGCTGGGAGATAAGTCTGTCTTTTGAGATTTGGGTTAATTGGGCTATTTCACAGCCCTTCTTCATAGGTTTAGAACCATGTGATCTTTAGACCAGGTTATTATTCAACAGAAAGATCAAAACGGTGTTAACCCAGAACATTTAAGCAGGTATATGCCACATCCAGCAGTGACAGGTTGTTCATTAGTCTCTCTCTAGTGTTGTCTGTTTCTCTCCAAGCTGAAAGGGAACAGTTGCAAATTTGGTCTGAGATGTTACTTGTCATTACTGACAATATGAAAAGAATAACTGGATCTGTTTAAACAAGTGAGTCAAACTGATCATTGATGGTCCTAGAAGTGAGTCATTAGCCCTTCCCCTTAGCACCTCTTGTACTATATGGGCCTTGGTGCCACCTGCTGCTTGTTTCAGTACATGATTCTTGGCAGCAAGAGTCTCACCAGAAAAATAAAGACAATTAAATCTCTACATCAGCAAATTCTACCCTTTATTTTACTTTTCTTTTAAATCTATTTTTTATTGATTTCAGGGAGAGGGAGAGGGAGAGAGAGAGAATCATCAATGATGAGAGTCATTGATCGGCTGCCTCCTGCACGTCCCCTACTGGGGATAGAGCCTGAAACCCAGGCATGTGCCTTGACTGGGAATCAAACCGGGATCTCCTGTATCACAGGTCAATGCTCAACCACTGAGCCACGTTGGACTGGCCACCCTTACTTTTCTATGTTTATAAATGGCCCTGGTCAAATTGCTACTGCCTTTTGGCACCCCACCTTGAACCTGGTAGGACCTCAGAGAATATCTGGATTGTGATGCCAAATCCATGTGTCTGTCTCCAGGTGAAAGAACAGAGCCAACCATACCCATACTTCCAAAAGACACAGAGAGAGAAGATGACAAAGAAACACTTAAAGAAAACAAAGGTATAAACAGAACTCTACTGGGAAAAATAGATAATGGGACTCTCTTGATCACAAACGCCCCACAGTTACGTTTCCTGCTTTCACCATCCCACAACTACTCAACAATGGAACTAGACAGGGCATTTGTGACTTTGCAAAAGCTGCATTAAATGTTAGATTTCATCAGTAAAATACGCAAATGGAGCTATCTTAAGAGGATAGGAGAAATTAGACTACAGGGGATGAATAATCTGCATGAAATGGAGCCTCAGGAACCACCTAGAAGTCCTGGGGAGGGAATGGGGCAGAGACTGAGAGAATGGATGTAGGGAAATAAGAGCAGAAAGTCCCAGACCATGTTGCATAATATCTGTGATTAATATCATCTGTGAAAGAAATAGAGGAAATGGGCAAAAACATTTTAAAACTTAAATCATAAAAGACAAAAGGAAATGGGGTGATAAATTGGAGCTTTAATGAACTTTCAACCCCTACTCCACCTTGAGGTTTTCGTTGTTGCTTTTTAACCTCACCCTAGGATATGTTTATTGATTTGAGAGGGAGAGAGGGAGAGAGAAACATTGATGTGAGAGAGAAACACCAATGGATGGTCTGCCTCCTGTACTCACCTGGACTAGGGATAGAACTCCCAACCTTTTCGGTGCACAGGACGACCCTCCAACCAACTGAGCCACCTGGCTGGGGTTCCACCTTGAGTTTTAAGAAGGAGATCTGGGTTTTTGTCACTGGACACCTTTAAAAAACCACTTAATTTCTCTATGCTCCATTTACTCATTTGTATGATGGAGGCAATAATGTTTTTCTCACCTACCTGAGAAACTGTCCATAAAATAAATTGCAATAGTGCAATTCAATTCTGTCATGAGCCTTCCAAGTTAGCACAAACCCTATAGGTTAAGGGCTCAGACCCCAACAAGCCTGCCCTCACTTCAGACATCAGCCACAAGTTCTGGGGTCCCCAGGCCACCTGCACTTCTAATCAACTGGCTATAAATCCAGGGGGTGACCACAACCCCATCAGGTTCATTAATGTCATAGAACAACTCATAGAACTCAGGAAAATGATATACTTATGACTACATTTTATCATAAAGGATACGAATCAGGGCCAGCCAAATGAAAAACACATAAGGTGAGGTCAGGAAGGGTCCCAAATGGGGAACTTCTGTGTCTTCTCCCTATAGGATTAGGACAGCTTCTCATGCTCCTGACCCGTCAGTGTGTTCACCAACCAGGAAGCTGCACTGCACCTTGGGGTGGGAAGTTTTATCCAGTGTTCTTCATTAGCATAATTGATTTGATCACTGGCCACATAATTAAACTCAATCCCCAGGCCCCCTCCCTCCCCACCAGCCTCCATCCTGAGACATCTCTGTCAGCATAAATTCTGATGTGGTCTCAGGGGCTCATGAATAACAGTCACTCTTATTACCTGAGAAATTTCAAAGATTTAGAGCCTCCCCTCCCAGGAACCAGGGACAAAGGCCAAATTTGTTATCCTACCAAAGATAATGCATTGGTAAAAGTACGCAGTGCTCTGCAGAGACCAGTGGCATTTTTACTGCTCTTTGTTATCAGTGGTATTTAAAGTGGGCTTTATTTTGGGCCTGAGTGTGCTTGTGTGAGGTTTGCAGCCTCATGGAAAAACAAAGAAACAGCCTCTGGGTGGATGGTAATCTTGAACCAGTAGGACTAGGAAAGAGGACAGACCCAATCCTTGATTCCTCCCAAAGCTCCTTGAAAGAAAATTCTCTGGTTCTAAGACTTAAAGGGCAGCAGAGGTCAGGAAAGCAGACTTCGAAGCACCACCCACCCTCACTGCTCAGGGGCCCAGCTGGACCCCGTTGGTCTTAGTCAGGAGTGTCGGGGAGGCTCTGCCTCTGATTCCTGTGCTTCATGTGACCGTCTCTGTCCGGGTAATAACCGGAGACTCGGGCTCGCTTCTTTCTTTGCCCCTCGCTCCCCTCGCCCCACCTTGGAAACGACTATTTCTGTCTTTAGAGTCAAAAACATCAACACTGCCCAAGCAGCCCCTTCTTCATTAAGGGAGAGGAAGGACAATTTAAACTTCTTTTCTCTATTACCTAGGATAATAGGACAGGTAGAAAATGCTCATTTTTTGAACCGAGATGCTCTTTGGAATGCTCTGTGTCGATTGTGTGGATTCTGCTTCCTAAGCCGGTTTTGAAGCACATGCGACCATCGCCGACACAGATAACGTGCGTTTTTTCTTTTCAGAAGCCGCCTGGAACCTTGCCTACATCCTGGCCCCCAGCATCCCCCTTGCCCTCCTCCTGCTGGTCGCCACAGTTCTGTGTTGGATTTGGATCTGGAGGATGAGGCAAGTAAAACCTTTGTTGTGCAAACCTTTGTCTTCTGAGCTCCGAGATTTGGACTCTGCCCTGTTTACTTAACTAAAAGCCACCGCTGCAGATCCGAGAGTAAATTCCCTGCCGTGCTGCAGACATTCATTTGTGCTTAGCTGTGATTCAGTGATCTTGCAACTTTTCATTTTTTAAAATGACTTAGGGGGGGAAACTGTTTTACTCTGGATCCACTCATCACGCAGCCAAGTGCTCTCAGAAACGCACGCTCTCACTCCAAAATTTTTGTTGGATGAGTGAAGGAGTGACTAGTGAGCCACATGAAAAACATCTCTTCCAGAGCATCCTGGCAAACATCTGAAACTCAGTCGCTTTATTCAAAATGAAATAGCCAGATATTTTAATTGGCTTTTCTTTCTCCTGAATACGCAATTGTAGATTGCTACAAAACAGCTACACAAACAGCTTAGGGCAACTCCGTCGTAGGTGGATCATGTGCCATCGCTTTTGAGATGCCCAGAGCTTTCCAGCTAGCTACCTTTTTCTTCCCCGTGGTCACGTTCACATAGAAGAAGGCTGGCATGCCCACTTTACAACAGAAAAACTAACGTCTAGTTCCAGATTTGATGCCCTTTGATGATCTCTGTAAGATGAATTAGTAAGATTCCAGTGTAGAACCTACTGCATTTAATAACGACCTCCTTAGAGAATTATTAGAATTAAAGCAGTTAATACATGCAGAATGGGCATATAGTAAGCCCTCAAAAACGTTAGCTCTTACTGTGATCATTTTTATTAGTTAACTCCTTTTAACCTAAAAATTGAATTCAGTTCAAAAAAATTCCAAATATATTTTACAACTGCTCACTCTGGGGTTGGTTCTTGATTTCCCTTCCCTACTTCCTCTAGTCAGCATCTCACCGGGGTGTTGGAATTTTGACTGAAGCTGGGGTCTATTTCAGAGGTTTGTTGTTGTTGTTGCTGTTTCCAAATATGTTTTTGTGTTTTTATTGATTTTTAGAGAGAGAGGAAGGGAGAGGGATAGAGAGATAGAAATATTGATGAGAGAGAAACATGGATCGGCTGCCTCCAGCACGCCCCCTACTGGGGGTCGAGCCTGCAACCCAGGCTTGTGCCCTGACCAGGAATCGAACTGTGACATCTTGGTTCCTGGGTCGACGCTGAGCCATGCCAGCCAGGCTATTTCAGAGGTTTTTAACTGTTTTTGTGTCACAGACCCCTGTAGCAGTCTGGTGAAGCCTATCAACTTCTTCCCAGAACAGTACTTCTAAATGCATAAAATAAAATGCACTGGATTGCAAGGAAAGCAATTATACCAATATATAATTTAGCAAAGTATTTCCTTGAATGTGACAAATGTGTTTATTTATTCGTGGGTATCATTATAATTTTGAAGTAATTTAAAGCACGTGTTATAATTGTGATGTGATGTGAAAATATCTATGATTTCTGTTGTTGATCGAGTCAGAGATGTTACTAATTCCATTCCGGTTTATTGCCTACATTTAGAATTTCGGGACATTTTATTTTCCCGTAGAGAAGAGGGTTTTTTTACTGTGATGTGTGTCCCCACCCAGTTGTATCCAGGGCCCTCTGCGGGCTCTGAGGGCCCCGGGGTAAGCCCCTCTGTTCTGTGCTCCAGCAGCAGTGAGTGCTGGATACACAGTCGCTCTGAGCTTAACCCCCCTTTCCTGTTGTGTTCCCGCAGCCCCTCGGGGGGCCTGTGTGACTGCTCAGGAGCCCCCTCCCGCCAGGCCAGCAGCCCCGGCCCCCTTCTCTGAAACACTCAGCCCTCGGGTTCTCTCCTAGGAAACGGGAGCAGCTGGGCCCCGGCACGAAGGAGCAGTACCGCGTCTGGCCCCCTCCTCACCCAGGGGACAGCCCTGACCTCGAGGTTTACAGTGTCATCCGAAAACAAAGCCAGGCCGACTTAGCCGAGCCCCGGCCAGACCTGAAGAACATCTCGTTCCGAGGGTGTTCGGGGGATGCCACTCCCGACGACGTGTCTCGTGCCTATGATGACATGGCTGTGAACCCATCTGAGAGCGGGTTTGTCACTCTGGCGAGCATGGAGAGTGGCTTTGTGACCAATGACATTTACGAGCTGTCTCCGGACCGAGTGGTGAGAAGCAAAGAGTGCGGATGGGTGGAAAACGAAATATATGGTTATTAGGGCGCAGGAGAAACACTTAGGCCGACAAGGACCGGAAAGGACAGAGGCTTGGGGCCGCCCCATTCGCTCCAAGGAAGCCATGCAGAAGGCCTGTGAAAGCGCCCAGACCAGGCCTGGGGGTGAGCACGTGTCCCCGCCACCCCCACTGAGCCCCCAAGGTGTGGCTCTGTCCCTCCTCCAGCCTCCCACCCAGCTCTGTCCTGTGAGGAAGCCGCTTGCCCGGCAGGGTCTGGCCCAGAGTAGAAAGGAAATGGCAGCTGACCCACAAGGGACAGCTCTTTCGGTGGCAGGGATAAGGTGTGGCCATGGGACAGGGGACACCCATCTCTGGATTGCTTTTCTTCCTCTCGACAGCAGCTCATGTAATCACAACGAGACAGAAATGACGGAAGATTTCAGAGCCTCCCTGCGTTGGCGTTGGGCTGGCCCGAGCATCCTCAGCTTTCGTAGCTGGTTTCTCAGAGGCGCGAATCCATTAAAAGTCAGCCTGTGTCGCAGCCCTTCCTCTGCATGTGGCCTCGCAGGACTATTTTTTTCTTTCTCCCGACACCCAAACTTGGGAATATTTTGGAAACTAAAAATGAAATTCGAGCCTTGGCTCTAGGCTCCTTGGTGTCCCAGCCCCGACACTGCACGTTGTCCTGCTTGTGTGTTTGTCGCGATAGTGGTGCTTCCCTTTTGTTTTAGGACCCTGATAATATTATTTTTGACTAAAATCTAGAGAAAGGTTTCACGGCCAAACACCAGTCATTTACCATTTGATGATCTGAAGGCCATTATTTAAATCACCAGCAACCTCCCTCTGTCTGCTTACTGATGGCATTATTTGAGCCATTTCTCGTATAGATTATTCCTGAAGAGCTTGCCCTTCGTCCCGCATGTGGAGCCCACACTAGAGAAAGTTAACTAGTCTGCTCAGAGCCCCCCTGAGTGCAGGGGGTCATAAGGCAGCACGGGGGCCTGTCCAACAGCACTGGGGGGCAGGGTGGGCACAGAACCCGCCATTTACGCCTGCTGCGTGGAAGCGTATTCTGCGCAGTCACGGCATTTCAAGCTAAAAGAGCGGCCATGTGGCCTGAAGGACTAATTCGTTGCTCTAAAATACCCAAGTCCCCATTTTCCTTCTCACATCTTGGCTCTGAGATCTGCCCCTTTAATCCCCCTCTGTGCCCCTTAACTCTGGCCACTCTTAGTCTGCAAAGTCCACCAGACTAGGGTGGGGGCCTATCTGCCCTGTCAGCACTGTACCGCCTACACCCAGGACCAAACCCTGCTCGGGGCAGACAGTCAGTACTTGTTGAATGGATGAACAATTCATCCTTCAGGCTGATCTAAAATAGCCTGCATATTTCAGGAGTTTGTAGGGCCTGTTTTTCACACTCCACCTGGGTGGCGGAGGTAACTGAGTTGCTGTTTGAGTTTGAAAAGCACTGCCTAGGAAGAAGGAAGAATATAACAAGCAGAGGAAGCTGGTGGGCTGTGTTAAGGACTTGCTTTAATTATGTCACTAAAACTTGAGTTGAGGACCCATTCTCAAGGTCATAATCTGAGCAACCCCTTCAGCACCTTCCCTGTGCCATCCGTGTGTTATCTGCCCTGGGACCCACAGATTTCTTCCTTCTGGGTTTTCATGCAGCCAGTCTTACCCTGCATTTAAATTATTCCAGCTCTTTTCCTCCTCAGGTTTACTAGCCTCAATTTACCCAACTCCATTTCTATCTCTGACAATTGCGCTTCACTGATTTAACAAACTTTTATTAAGTGTTTATGTTCAAGTTGAACATTGAGTTTATTTATCTAGGTATTGCTTTAAAATGTAGTAAACCTGTTTCATCATTTAAGACCACAGTTCCCAGGATTTGTTTTTCCATGCTGAAACATACCACAGGTGAAATGCATATATCAAACAACTCCTCGGGTCTATCCACTTAAAAAGAATGTATTAAATGCCTACTGTGTGCCATACACTGTGCTGGATGTGACACGCAGGCCCAGGCTTGGGTAAGTTGGGTTGGAGGTTACTACGTTTCCCAACATGCTAGCTCTAAAGCTCTTTTTCTCATGTTGTTCACTCATTCATATATTCAAAAAGTTTAGTCATACCTACTTTGTGTCAGGAAACATGCTAAGTGTTGGGCGTGTGATGGTAAATCAGACACAGGCTCATCTCATGGAGCTTACAGTCTAGTAAGGAAAGAAAACAAGAACATGAGTGAAAGAGAATTTGCTACAATTTGTTTTTAATTGTCTGCAATTCTTTCTAATCTCCTTCCCCTTCCCCTTCCTTTCTGTTTCTGGACACTTCAGTCCCAAAGCCATTAGGTAGGTCAGAGAGACATAGGCATCCATGGCCAGGGAAGTGGGGGACTTGGTAGCTCATGATGGGGTGTCAGGCCCGAGCAGGGTAAGAAAAGTGTCCATGCAGAGGGCAGACCTGGCTCAGGTGTGGCCTGAGCGGGTGGAGGCCGTCCACACAGAGCGTGGGCCAGCAGCCACAGCTGGAGGTTGGTTGCATACGGGGGGATTAACGAAATAAGTAAGCTTCCTAAAGGTAAGAAGAGCCAGGTTTCTCACTGTCAGAGACGAGAGTCACAGATACCAAAAGGGAGAAAACTGGAGTGAAATCCATAGTATTAGATTAAAGTTAGAATTAAAATTAGAAATATTGGTGTGACCTCATGGTTTTCAATATAGAATACATAAATATATACATATATCTAAATCTAGCACTCAGGTCTTGGCTTCTGAGTAACATTCCCCATGAAAATAAACCAGAACTCCTTGAAAACAATGGCTGATTCCCTGGCTGGGACAGGAAAAATACTAGATTAGCTCAGGAAAATTTTTTAAGCAAGAAAGTTTTCAAGAATGATGGGAACGTGTCAATATATCAGAGGCCAGCTTACAGTGACCCACATTGGCCAAATGTGGGACAATTTGAGCATCAAAATAATTATAGTGATGGATTATAACCTGCCAGACAAACAGGACACCGTAAGTCCACGCTAATACAAAAGAATAAATTGGTATTTTGATGAGGTATGGAATATTTACAGAGTTTCAAGCTACTTTCCCACAAAAGGCTCATTCGTTACAAAGGTAACACTGCATGCAGACACGACCTTAAATCGAATGATCAGTGTGAACATCTTCAATAATAGGGCAAACTGAAATTCCATGCAACCTCATCAGGTACAATGACATGAACACAGCATTGTCACATTTGTAATATTTCTGCCAATGATGCATAATATGAATCTAATTATGAGAAGGCATCATACAAAAACATTCCATCAAATAACAGCAAACTTTAAGTGTCAAGGTAATAAAAGTAAAAAAAGACTGAGGAACTGCTCTACACTGAAAGACACTAAAGAAAGTTGACAACTAAAGTCACTGTTTCATTCTGAATGGATTCCTTTTGCTACTAAAGAAATTATTGGAGCATCTGGCAAAACTTGGGTGGGGTCTGAGGACTGGATAGCAGTAATGTATTGGTGTTAGTTTCCTGATCTTGATGGCTGTGTTGAGTTCATCTAAGAAAACATCCTTGCTTGTGGGAAATACACATTAGAGTATTAATGGGTGATGGGACATCAGGTTGGCAACTTAACTCTTAGATGGTTCTATGGGGGCAAAGTTCTTTGTACTGTACTTGCAACTTTTCTCTTAGTTTGAAATTGTTTGAGGGAAAGCCTTCACAAACGGTGGTACTACACTTATCAGTAACATATCACTGGCAGTATGCTGATGTGTGGTTGAAAGCATTTGATCCAAGACAAAAATGCAGCGTTGTTAAAGCTGTCAATCAGTATTCCCGCCCCAGGCCCAGGCTCAGTACCCACACCCCACGTTGGTCATGTCCTTGCGGGTTACAGGAAGTCATGATGAGCACTTTCTGATTACGACCATCACCTCCCAAAAGTCAATTCGGCCATCCCTCTCTTGCAAGATTTCCTACCAGTCCCCTGTGAAAACCCAAACAAATGGTGCGATCCACACTAGATAAGCTCTAAGGTGTCGTCCAGCTCTGAAAACAGGTGATTTCAATATGATTTTTTTCTAGCTTATTCTTCAGCATGGTATGTCACATTCCTTCTGAACTTGTGGTAGGATATACTGAATGGTGGAAGCAAGCTGTAGAGAGAGGTGCCAAATGAAGACCTAGGAAACTGCACATCCAGGGACGGAAAAGCAACAAAGCCAATTCTTCTGTACGGCCTCTCCTTTTCTTTCAAAAAGAGCAGTTAACAGTTAGTGATTGCTAATTAATCTTGAGTTAGTATTGAATCCTGAGTTTGAACAGCAGAAACAAATGGTGTCTGGAGTGAGTCATCAGAACGAGGGCATCGGCAGAAACCAGTTTTTCAAAACAGAATAAGGCTGGGTTAAGTTTCAAAAACATGTAGGTTTTGGAAATATAAAGCTGTTCAATGTATTATCACGAAATAGGTACTTGTGCTTTCTATGGTGAGTTACATATTTCAATCAGCAAAATTTAGATCCCTTCAGAACAGCTGAAACTCTGTGCTGTACTGTTCTTATGCTTTGTCATATGACTTGTGTTTGGTTCCAAGCAGGATCAAGCAGAATTCGTAATTGCTTGATTGTATTGGCGTAATTAGGGGAAAGCCCAGGGAACATTTCATGCAGGGCAATTTTTGCCAGAAACTGCTGTAATTGTCTTCACCACCAGGTGGCAGTGTTAGGGGACCATAGAAATAATTCCTAATGGTCATAAGTTTCTGGCAAGTAACTTGCTGCATTTACAAGAGAAGGGAAGGAAAACTGATATAAGGAGAAATACGACAGTATAAATAAGTCATTAAAATCCTGAGTTCTGGAATCAGAGTAGTAGGTCCCAAGTCCTCTTTCTGCCATTTACTGGCTGTGTAATCATGAACAAATTATTGAATTATTTAAGCCTGTTTCCTCAACTTCAAAACGAGGGTAGCATTCCCTACCTAAAGGTGTTGTTGTGGGAATAAATCTCAGAATACATGCAAAGCACTGGCACATGTTGAAGTCCGTGTCAGATGCTGACGTCCTACCCAAGCACCTCAAAGTGCAATCTTCTTTGGAAACAGGGACATGGCAGGTGTGATTAGTTAACAGGAATGAAGTCGTTCTGGTGGGCCCTAGTCTAATATGGCTGGTGTCCTTATGAAAAGAGGAGATTAGGACGCAGAGACACGCACGCGAGGAGAACACCTTGTGAAGGTGACGGTGGAGACTGGGAGGATGCTTTGAAGAGCCAAGGAATGCCGAAGATGGCTGGCAAACCACCAGAAACTAGCCGAGAAGCCAGACACAGTCTCCCCCACGACCAACCCCACTGACACCTTGATCTCAGACTTCCAGCCCCCAGAACTGTGAGAAAATAAATGTCTGTTGCTGGAGCCACCCAGCAGCCCTGTGTTACAGCAGCCCTGGGAAATACACAACACGTGATAAGAACTAATTAACATTAGCTATAATTAGCTCTTAACCTAATTGTATGGAGGCCGCAAGACTGTTGCTACTGTAAACTAAACTGCATTTTTCAGCTATTCTAGATTTATATCCTTCTTGCCCCAAATCGTGGCCTTCTGTGGAGCAACAGAGGGCAAAACTCCCAACTGAGAGAGGATTTCAGGACAGTGCAAGAGACTGCCTGCTAACTGAGAATTGGAAGGTCTCCCCTGAGCAGGGACACAGAGGCCACGAGACTCCCTAGAGGGAAGAGGGATTGGAGCCCAAGATGTGGTTTTGAGTCACCTGACCGCCTGCTTGTGTAGGTGTTAGTTCAGCCATTTTCCTTTGACCCTAAAGAAACGAGAACAGACAGGAGGCAAAGAAACTTGGTGATAATTTGTTTATTTTTTCTTTGCTAGGATCTAGACTCTCTAACAGCTCATTTTATTAAAGATCAGCTAGGTAGGATTAAGGCTGAGGACCTGCCCCAAGCCCCCACGTAGGCCACATGCCTCTTCACCTTTTCACTCCCAGCCCTACCCCACAAAGCGGTGAATAAAAAGTCTGAAGTAAATTGAGCTGGATTGGCAGCACTGCAAGTTTTCATGCTTGACAGATAACTCACCCCAAATGCCTCTTTCCCAGACCCCAAGAAGGAACTCATACCCACTAGGGGGGCTGCAGGGCTGCCCACAGTTCGGGGGGCGGTTGGAGCTGCCTCTTGTGGGCATGGTAAAGAAAACATCAGGGGAATAATTGCCTTGAGGGTGGCACAAAATGCCCCACACCCAGGTGGTTGCCACATCTGACCTCCCGGGCAGACTCTACCCTCAAGTCAGACTGGAATTTTAACTAAGAAGAATTACAGATGTGGGGACTGTTTGGTAGCTGATGCGAACCATCCAACCAAAAAAGACATTTCAAGACAATTGGGAAAATTTGACCATGGACTGAGCATTAGATACAGTTAAAGACTGATCTTTGTCTTTATCAAAAGTGATAGACACAGTGGTTTTGTCAAAGATAAAAGTTCTTCATTAAAGAGGTCCACAGTAAAATGTCCTGACTTCTGGGATTTGTTTTAAAATGTGCCAGCAAGGAAAAGGATAGAGGGGATGAATGAAAACAAGCTGTTGATAATTTATTAATTATCAATTAGTGATTGAGAGACACACGGAAGTTCGTTCATTGTACTATTTTATTTTTATGTTTGTTTGAAAGTTTCCATTAAGAATTTTTTAAATAGTGGTTGAGCATCGACTCATGAACCAAGAGGTCACCGGAGCCCAGTCAGGGCGCAAGCCCAGGTTGCGGGCTTGATCTCTAGTAAGGGGCCTGCAGGAGGCAGCCGATCAATGACTCCCATCATTGATGTTTCTATTTCTCTCTCTCTCTCTCTCCTTTCTTCTCTCTCTAAAATCAATAAAAACATATTTTTAATAAAAAAATTTTTTAATGGAAAGAAGTGGGAAAAAATCACAGGTTTCCAGTGCTGCTAAAAAAGTTGTTTGAGGGGGCCCGGGAGGTATAAGGGAGAGAAGCTGGAAAACCTCACTGCGTTTCTCCTACAGGAAATAACAACAACAAAGTGGCAGGGACAGAACACAAGAACTAGCTGAGCAAACATTGAGCTAACATTCACTCTCTCCCCGGGGTGGGTGTGATAAACAAGAAAGGACACCAACTCACCCAGCGCCCACACAGTGACAAGCACTGTCACCAGCATCTCATGAGTCCTCGTAATAATACTGTTCAGCCAGCTAAATATTATTTTTAATAGTCCCTGTGCTGATCGTTCATCAATTGTCAAGTCTCATCACCACCCCTGCCCAGGCCCACTCTCTCTCTATTCTGCCCTGCCCTGCGCCCCAGCAAGCCGAGCCCTGCACACTGGGTCACCCACGCCTTTGCCAGCTGGTTTCCCACACAAGTGGGATAATGGGGAGCTCCCGAGGGTCATCGATGGGCAGCAGGGAGGAAAGTAATGGTCTTCCTCAGGTGCGACTCTGGCGTCTCATCTCTGGTGCAGTTGTGCCCTCTGGGTGAGCTCTGGGAACTGGCCCCTCCCCAGCTCTCCCTGGGAGCCCCTAACTCTTCCTTCTCAGGTCCCCTCATTCTAGGGGGGAAACAATTCCCCCTGTGGCTCACCCCTGGGTGGCTCCCCATTCCTTGTGTGCTTCCTTAAGCCTCTCTGTATATCTGCAAATAGTACTTTCATTAGAAGTCTCTTCCACTGAACCATCTGGAATAAGTTGTTTCCTATAGAGACCCTTAGTGATAAAATCCCAGAGGCTATGCGTAGACACTGACGGGTTAAAGAGGGGCCTCAGGGGATCAGAGTTGTGCTTTAGGAAGCTCATCATGGCGTAGTGTGCAGAAGAAACTGAAGGAGCACAAGGCGGGGGTAGAATATGACCCCTTAGGAGGTTATGTCAGTAACAAAGGCAAGAGATTATGGAGACAGATTATAAAACATTGCTTTTTAAAAAGCCTTTCCTCCTCCCCTCTACTCAAGGGGAACCCTGACTCCCACAAGGCCCCGCAGTGCCAAGGGGCACAATTAGAAACTTGTATTGGGCAGGGACTGCCTGTGCCACAAAACCAAGCTCACAAACATATCTTCTCTTTTTCCAATAAATTTTATTAATTTCTCTTTTAATTGTTCATTTCTGCCGAAGACAGAAAGATACATTCTACTGGAACCCTGGGATTTCTCAGGCAGCTCCCGTTTAAAGGGCAGCTCTGCAGTTGCCCCATCCCCTCTACTCAAGGGGAACCCTGACTCCCACAAGACCCCGTAGTGCCAAGGGGCACAAGGAGCCTCCGTCCTGACCTCCAGGGCCCCCGCAGGGCAGCCTGCTGTGCACAGGGTGTCCCCCCACTGCGGGCGGCCCCCTCGGCGTGCCTGCTGGTCATGGGTCCATGGCCCAGTGGCAGCAGGTATCCTTGCCTGGACCCCGCAGATCAGGCAGGTGGAACATACGAACATTTAAAAAGTAAATTCAAAGACCACTTTCTCTCGCAAAGACATAAATATAATGAAACCAAGACAACTACTCTTCTCACCTTAGCCTGCAGCACACACAAGCACATCACTGCATATTCGGCACACTCCTTGTCACTCGATTTCTCCAAACCATCTAAATTTCTCAAAGGAGAAGTCCGGCTCTAAGGCTACGCCTGGCCTTTCTCAGGGAAATCTGGACCCTGAGAAACGCATGCAAGGGTTCGAGGAAATGAGTTTAGCAGATGCCCAGATCGCCCCCACACCCACCTTCCGCGGGCTCTGCACACTCGAGTCACATCACCCACATAGACTTTAACTCACATCTTTTAACTCAAACTGTCAAGATAGCTAAAGGCCTCAAGTTACCAAAACCCCATCCCAACAACATTTTGTTCCTCGGGCACTGAGTAAAGCAGCACAACATCATCTATACTGAGCTACTGTCGAATCGGCCAAACTGAAGAGATGATTGTCGGTCCTTGAGAAGGCTCAACACCCTTAGAAGACACGCTTCTGATAACTAACTCGAGTCTCTTGCTACAGTATTGAGAGCTGAAAACTCCAGCTCTAGGAACCTGAAAGACTGACCATGGTACAGGACTCACGTAGAAAAGAAAGCACACACAAAATTACTAAAAATTAAATGGTATCCAGACGACAGTAAACAAGGGGAAATTATTTACGTGTCAGGCAAACAAAGTTTTCCCCCCTTGATCAGGAACAGAAGTCTGGAATCCTGGGACCAACTCTACATAGACCTCAAGGAGACCAGGCAGAGCAGCTGTGCTTCTGGAAGGAACAGTAAGAGCTTCCGAGCACAATGATGTCGTGCATTTTTTAAAAAAGATCTTAGCTTTTGCAACAGCACTGATAGACCTAGAGAACATTACGCTGAGTTCAATAAGTCAGACGGAGAAAGACAAATACCATATGATTTCACTTACATGTGGAATCTAATGGACAAAATGAACAAACAAAATGGAAACAGACTCTTAGATACAGAGAACAGACTGTCAGGTGTCAGAAGGAAGGGGGGTTACGAGCGGGTTGAAAAAGGTGAAGGGATTAAACAGGACGAATTGGTAGCTACAGAACAGCCTCAGAGCTATAGATCACAGCACAGGGAATATAGTCAGTGATGCAAAGATGAATATGTGCGGGGCCAGGGGGTACTTGAATTAGGGAGGCGTGGGGGGCACTCCGTCAAGTACATGATTTTTAACCACTTTGCTCTGCATCTGGAACTACTACAGAATAATAGTGAATGTAAATTTCAAATGAAAATTTTATATATATATATATAAAGTCACAGAAGGGTTCACAAATTAGTCGCATTTCAAGGTGCAAGATTGTAAATAACCTAATTCTAAACTCAATGCTGTAATTGTGAGTTCTCCTGCTTAGCACCAAGAAGGTGACACTTTTATTAATAATTAGAATTTCTCCTTTATAATTAAGTCTTTTAAAAGCCGAAGCAAAATAATACAGTGAATTTCTTACAACAGCATTTCTTTTGATAGTCCCAAGGAGTTACATAGAACTCCAATTAAATAGGCTATCTATACAGAATAAAGATTTCCACAATAAACTTTTGGCAGAGGTGTATTTTGTGGATACCGCATGTTAAAAGGTGCTTTTGAAACCTACACAACAGATGCGCCCGCACGCATATGCTCACGCTCCCCACCCCCACAAAGAAATATCTTCGCTGAGGTCAGAAGCCGCCCAGACACTGGAGTCCCCCTAACGCCCGGGTGACTGTCCCCTGTTACAGCTGAATTTCTCCTGAGAGTGGGCACTGCCATCCTGACGTGGACTTAAGAATCCTGAAGGAGCCAAGCACATTCCTGGGAGCCTTGTGCCTGTGACTGTCATGCTCTGACCCCCCCAGGGAGACGCTTCACTTGAACTCGGGGCAGCTTCCCACCCTCTGCTGCCGCCCGGCCCCCAGGGGCCTCGGCAGGCTGATGAAAGCAGCTCGGTCTCTGCTGCTGCTGCGACGGAACCAAACACGACACCAGGGTCCCCAGACCCACCCTGAGCTGCAGCCTAAAACCTAATGGCCTCAGCTTTCCTGCGTATTTACACAACAGTGCTGTAGAAGAATTCACACGGCAGAGTCAGTGCACACGGAAGGGCTGGTGGCCGGGGGGCGAGGACACGGCCAGGGCAGCCCTGGGCCCGGCCTCTGCTCTCTGCTGCCGTCTCTCCAGCAGGCTCGTGGGAGCGGTGACTGCATCCAGCACACGCCAAATTAGAGCAGCAACTGCCACCCGGACTCAGTCCCTCTGCAGGCGAGGACCGTGTCCCTTCGTGAAGGGCTAAGGGTTCGTCTTGAACGTGAGCGTTGCCTGGCGGATGCTGGCTCTAAGTCAAACCTGTCAGCCCAGCTCCAGGCAGAGCAGGGTCGGGGAGCCTAAGTGCTGAGGAGCCAAGGAAGGTGCCAATGCCACCAAGGCAGGGGACCTGCCATCTTGACCTCGGTAACATTTCAGCTCTGGGTTCACTTCATAACTGTGTGCTTTAAGATTCCTTTCGAAGTTCAGTATAAGAGACACTCTTGCAATCACTGAAATGGGTAGATTGACTGCTTCATAACTCAAATACTATTTTCTTGATCAGAATATAAAATAAGCCCGGGCCGGTGTGGCTCAGTGGGCTGAGCACCGTCCCGGGCACTGAAAGGTGGGCAGTTTGACTCCTGGTCGGGGCACACACCAAGGTTGTGGGTTCAGTCCCCAGTTGGGGTGCGTGCGGGAGGCAACCAATGGATGTTTCTCACATCGATGCTTCTCTCTTTCCCTCTTCCTTCTTCTCTCTGTGAAAAATGAATAAAAACATTTTTTTAAAAGAATATAAACCACAATCAGAGAACAAAATACCTTAAAAAAGCAACATAAATTTATTAGCCAAACAGTAAAAAGATGCATCTCTAGAAAAGCTTGTAACTGCGTTTTCAGTTTAAACTCATGGATATTACTCCTCTCTCTTCTGTATAGAGAGCAATCTCTTCAGAAACCTCCTTGCCTCCCTGCAGTTCTTTAAAACACCTGAGAAAGGTAAGGTGCAGAGAGGCCCCCTTCAAATGCGTTGGGCCCCTGCGCTTGGGGCTCCCACAGAACACCTGACGCTCTCAAAGGGCCAGGATTTTCGTGACAGCGTCATGGTCAAACCTGACACTCAGAGAGGCTCTGGATGGAAAGGGGAACTTGCAGTGTCCATCACATGCCCCACACTGTCCCTCAGCAGGGTCTAGCACCTGGCCTTCCCCAGAGGCAGGTAAGTCACGTGCAGCATCTGTTGCAAAATTATCCTGAAGCTTTCATGGATGAAGCTTGTTTTTATACATATTTCATCAAGGGATTCCACTGTTTGGCTGGCTGATGGGCTATGGACCCATTTGTTCTCTTCTTGACACTGCTTTCTGCCATTTCCCCTCACACTTTGATTCTTTGCTTTTAAAATATCAGACATCTCAGAAAAAGTATTATGTGACGTTGCTGCAGTGGTTGGCTGTGCTTTACCCACTGGGCACCAGAAGAACCTTTGGGAAATAACTGCCAACTGTGCTGGGATTTGCTTTGACTCCGTGTTTTTCCAGGGTAAAGGTTTAGGTGGTGAGCTGTAGAGAACCCACTGTCAGTCTGAGGAATCTCCAAAGCTACGAGAAAGCCAGTCCCTTACAGGTCCGATAATAGGATCAGCCACCAAAAAGTTGTTAGGAGCCAAACCAAGTTTGGATTTGGGAGTCATTTCATTTCCGTGACAGGGCAACTTCTCTGTGGAGAACCGCACAATGTTCTGAATCTCTCTTCTGGTTTTCAGGTCAAATGTTGTGTCTTTCGGAATTCCTGGAATGAGGTACAGACAAGTAAGCTGGTCATGGATTTGAAGTGCAATGTAATCATCGCTTACAACTACAATATTTGCTATCAAAACCGGTTTCTTAAAAGACCACTCTAGCAGTACCACCAGGAGGAGCTTCTTTATTTACTTTTCCTTTGGAAATGCCTGGCTGTATTTCACTAGGTATCCTTGAACCAGCAGTACATGTTCAAGTGTCTCGTCAAGAATAATTGCACCATATGTTGATATCCCATTTCATATTCCATCCAGTCATCCAAAACGGCTTCCACATCCTGTCCTTGAGGCAGCAAAAGTGAGCAGTGACTCAAGACAGCTCTAGCAAAGTCTCTGATCCCACACTGAGGGAATCCTGGTGTGTCCTGCATGTAGGAATCCAAGTAAAACCAATGGGCAGGTTCAATCTGAAAACACAATGAAATAGCATTGTGTGCTGGGGATGTGCAAAATAAATCGGCTTCAGAGATTGTGCAGGATGCTGCCGGGGATCCAGGGTACGGCACGGAGCCCCTGGCTCACCAGGGAGCAGGTTCCCTCAAGCACACCAACTTTGTGTTAGCTCTTCCCCTTCTGCCGAAATTGCTTCCTCTGCTCCGGAGCATGAAGCGTCTCCTTGAGAATTTCCTGACAGATGGAAGGAAGGGAACAAGCCTTAATGACCAGAGCCACCCATGTGAGGGATCCCAGGGCAGAACCAGACTTCACAGGGCCCCTGCAGCAGGGTAGGCCCAGCCATCC
Organism: Miniopterus schreibersii; assembly: GCF_964146895.1. Lineage (NCBI taxonomy): Eukaryota > Metazoa > Chordata > Mammalia > Chiroptera > Miniopteridae > Miniopterus > Miniopterus schreibersii. The sequence continues at coordinate 9,326,102 of NC_138112.1, read as the reverse complement.
TGACTCCCAGGCCAGCTCCCTGCCCAGGCCACTCAGGCTTGCTCAACGTGATTTAATAGTGCGGACGGGGTACAGGGATTGGGAGCCAGGGAGGGGCTGAGAAGGTGGAAGTGGAGAGCTCGGGGAGATACTATAGCCATCCATGATCCCTGGAGCTCAAGGGCCTGGATGAGACCAGGTCCTTCAGGGTGAGAGTCATAAAATGAGGGGCTGGGGATGAGTTACAAAGAGGAGCTTACGGATAGGAAAGAGAAAACGTGACAGAGAGGAAAGGAAATAAATTCCAAACGCTTCCTTGCTCACTCTGTCTGGGTCTTCATCATCTTTACGTAGTGTTCAAGTGCACAAGGGCAGAAACAATGTTGGGGTGGCCATGGGAAAGGAGAAGGGAGAGATGGATGGATGGATGGATGGATGGATGGATGGATGGATGGATGGATGGATGGATATGTGAATAGATGGGTGGGGCACAGGTGGCTAAGTGGGCAGGAGGATAGATGGATGAATGAATGGACAGGCAGATAGAGGGATGGAGACCTTGAATGGATTAGAATATGGCTGAATGGGCAGAGGAGTAGATGGGACAATGTGTCCAAGGGCACTTCAGTGGTGGGTGGATAAGAGGAAGGATGAGTTGTTACAATATTAATTTTGTATGGTGATAGATATATTGTGGTGATCCCATTGTAAGGTACACAAATGTCAAGTCACAATGTTGTACACTTGAAATTAATAGAATACTGAATACCAACTATACATTAATGAACAAAATTGTTAAAGGATATATAAGTTGATAAATAAGCGAATGAATGGATAGATGGGTGAGTGGACGGACAGGCAGGGAGACAGGAGGGTGGATGAGTGAGGGAGTCCTGGGATGAAAGGGTAGCCCAGAGCCCGCTGACCAACACTCTGACTTTCCTTCTTGCTGTCTCCAGCTGCCACCACCACCGTGGGCCTGCTGGTTTTCCCTGTCAGCCTGGCCTCCCCATTCCCCAAGGAAGCCTGTGCAGCCTCCTCTGTGTACCGCAGTAGACAGTGACAGCTGGGCTGGGGCTGAGTGACTGTCATCCTCATTTCAGTCCTGGCCAGCCTCCTGCCCATGACCAGGTGGCCACACACCACCCAAATACAGGACAGGGCCATGCTCTTCTCCAGCGACACTGAGAAAATCATCCTTATGCCAGAAATGAGCAAATAAAATTTTCCCAGGAGGAGCAAAAAGAGCTCATACGACAGCTATATGAAATCACCACATACCCAGGATCAAATCCCAACTCTGCTGCTCCCTTGCTGTGTGACCTCAGGCAAGACACTTCACCTCTCTGGACATTAGTGTATTCTTCTGTGAAATGGGGGGAGGAGGTGAAATATTTCCTACCTCATCCAATTGTTAGGATGGGAAGCCACGGAAACTAAGGTCACAAGCAGAAAATAATTGCCATCTGGGGACCCCTCTTGTGCATGGACCTTGGGGTACATGGTACACAGTTTCCAAAATGGGCTCAATGATTTTCCTGCCTACTCTGAAGTTAGGCTAGGCCATGTGACCAGCGTTGGCCATGGGGTGTTAGCAAAGTCCCCAGGGCAGAGACTTAAAAAGAGCTTGTGTGTCTCTCTCTGTGGTCTGTGTTCCCTATGATAACATGCCCAGGTTGGCCTGCTGGAGGATGACCTGTGCAGCAGAGCCAAGTCACCCAGGCAGCTGCGAGGCCCAAGAAGGTCAACAAAACTTACAGTTGACCTTCAGAGTAGAACTGCCCTGCTGACCCACAGACTCACAAGTAAAGGAAATGTGTGTTGTTGGAAGTCACTGACCTTCGGGGTTTGCCTGCTATGCAGTAGTCGTGTGGCCCTTGATGGCTGATACATCGGTAGTGAAGAGAACTCCCTCCTGCTTTGGGCCGATGAACTGGGGAGGCTCTGAGAACAGAAGGGTCTGACTTGGTCACTGAAGTATTCCTGACCTTCCAGGACATTTCTGATGGTACCTGGCACATAACAGGCACACAATAGCATTTGGTGAATAAATGAAAGTCTAGCACTGTGCTAGGGGCTCTGTACACACTATCTGTTTAAGCTGCACACAAACCTCTCCTCTAAACCATTATTCCCATTTGATAGATATGGAAAGTGAGGCCCACAACTATGGGTGCTTGCCTGAGGCCCCAGAGCTGGGAAGTGGTGGGGCTGGAGTTCAAACTCAGGTCAGACTCCAGTCACCGTCCACCCAATAGCTAGGGTGACACTCTGTCCCGAGGGCCCAGGCACCCATCCCTCACCATGCCTGCCGCACCCGGATGGGGTGGATCCTGGCCTTCACGCCCCTCCCCGCTCCCTGAGATAAGCTGCCCATCACCTTGATGCTGATGGTGGAGGCCCGGGCGTCATTAGGTGCAGGTGACCGCCAGGCTGGCCCTGAGGAGCATTCAGCCAGGGCAGCGCTGCGGGGCTCCCGCCGCCTCTGCTGCACGACTGCCTCACGGCCCAGCCATTCTGCCGGGTCTGCGTGCAGCAGGCTGAACCTGCGCATCCACCTGCCAGGGCACATGGTGCACGGTCACCGGAAACGCCGGGACCCCTGGAGAGAGCCAGTCCCACGGGAACAAGGGTGGCTCTGACCTGGGACCCTGAGCCCTGGAAACACCCATTGAACATCCATGGAGTAACATCCAACATACATAAACCGAGCACCTACTATGCGCCAGGCAGGGGCTCGGCTCTGGGAATAAACAAAAGTGAGCAAGGCTGCTTCTTTCTTCCAACCCATCCTTCCTTTCCTCCCTCCCTCCCTCCCTTCCTTCTCTCCCTCCTGCTCCCCGGCCTCATTTAATTTGAGGAGCACCTGCCACGTGCTAGGCACCTAGCTCGGCCTCTGGGCTACAGGACGGGCAGGCGGGCCACTCATGCCTCCAGCCACTGGCCGCTGGAAGTACCGAGGGCCTCCCACACGCCCAGCACGGGGCTGGGTGCTGAGGTCACACACGTGAGCAAAGCCGCCCACGTCCTTCCCTTACAGCAGTGGCCTCAGAGGAGAGCGCAGATTTCACCCCCTTCCCTCGTGGGGTTTCACCAGAGAGCAGGGCCTTCGAGTTCTGTGCTGCACAGCCCAGGTGACCCAGGTTCTGGGTCGGCCAGACCTCTGGGCACAGACGGAGCAGAAAGCTGATGGAAGGACGTGGAGGGGAAGGACGGGAGGTGAGGGGGCAGGGAGACTGTCCCCTGCCCAGTTGGGGGGATCCTTTAGCTATTCAGGGCTTTAGGAGAGAGGTTCTGGGTCTGCCCTGCCCGAGGGCCTCTCCCGAGTGGCTCCTTCCCATCAACCTCCTGAAGACTCGCCCAAACCCACCTCCCCATTCCCACTGCCGTCCTGGGCTAGGCCTCCATGGCCCTGTACCTGACGACCCCTCAGCCTCCTTCCGGCGCCTGCTTGTCGCAGCCTGGCCCCTCCTGCCATCTACCACTCAGCAGCCTTACCCCTTGTTTCCGCTGCAGCCCACCTCTCACTGCTGCCCCTCACCCATTTTGATGTTCCTGCCACCCACCTCCATCTCGCCCTTCCACCCCTCCCCACACAAGCACACCCGCACACACCCCACATCACGCAACAGCCTCCTCTAGGGATCTGCTCCTCTGTCCCCTCTTCCTAGAGGCCCTTCCTCACCCTCCTCGCCTGGAAGGAAATTCCTTTCAAGAATTCGGGTGGCATTCTGCCCGGCACAGGTGCCTTCTGGGTGATCACACAGGCCCTGGGTTTGCCTCCATCTGACTGCACAACCCCTCTCACCTGGCAAGGACTTCATCTAAGGCAGCTTCGGGTCCCCAGGCCTGAGCACAGGGCCCGGCACGACGGACTTCTCAGTTACTGTCTGCCCAGGACCCGCTGGCAGGGGGTGAAGCGTGGAGGGGCCTCAGGCTGGCACCAAGGTGACAGTTCACTGGCACCGCCTCATCCTATGGAACCGCACTGTGGGAAAGTTTCCATTCTCAACTCTCCCTCGACTTCTCTGATCAGAGGACAGCAGGCTCCTTAACACTTTATAATCTGCCCTTGAAGAGAGAGCAGGCCTCAGACAGGCTACTGCACCTATGTAGACGGAATAATATCATGTTTTCATATTCTACGTATTCTTATCTTTTCCTCTTATTTAGGGCAAGTCATATTGGTTTTCCATTGAAGGCAAGGGTATAAAATCACTTCTTAAGTGAGTTATATACATTTTAAGTGAGTCCAGTTTCAAAGACAAATATTAGGTAAATAGCACAGATGGGACACAGATATGAAATATAAAATACCATGCGGATTTGAAAATTTAGTACGAATAAAAGAATCTAGAATTCCTCATTAACAACTTTTCTTCAGAATATATGCTGAAATGGTATCATATAGGATATACTGGGTTAAATAAAGTATACTATTAAAATTAATGTCACTGATGAAATGACACACACATGCAGACACACACGAGCAGATGCAAAAACTGGTGCAGATCCTAGTAGAGTCTGTAATCTAGTCAGTGCTATTATGCTGATGTCAACGTCCTGGTTTCATAGCTCACTACAGTTCTAGTTTCCGCTGGGGGAAGCTGTGTTAAGGGGACACAGGACATCTATATTATTTTTGTAACTTCTTGTGAACTTACAATTATTTCAAAATAATAAGTGTAAAATATTAATGGTATCTGTTTCTTGTTTATTTTAAACTACTAAAACATTTAAAATTACAGTGTGGTATTAGCTGAAGATTACTAACTACAGTGTAGTGTATATATCAGTGCAACAGAACAGAGAATCCAAAAATAGGCCCACACTCACGTGCCCCATTGGTTTTCACAAAGATGCAAAAGCGATTCGCCAGAGGAAGGAGAGCCTTTCAGCAAATGGTGCTGGAGGAACCAGACGTCCATAGGCAAGAGCTGAACCTCGACCTAAATAGCACATTGTATACAGCAATGAACTCAAATGGGTCACAGACTTAAATGGAAAAAGTAAAACTATTAACATTTTAGAAAAAAAATGGGAGAAAATCTTCAGCACCTAGGGCAAAATAATTCTTAGGCTTGACCCCAAAAACAACCCATAGATGAAAAATTGATAAATTGAATCTCATCAAAAATTTTAACCTGTGTTCAACAGAACTGTAGGACAATATCACAACCAGGGCGTTGACACTGGTGACAACACCCAACCCTGGCGAGGATGCAGGTGGCGCCCACTCATATATTGCTGGTGCGAATATGAAACCCTACAGCTACTGCAAACGCTTGGCAGTTTCCTATGAAACTAAGCACGCAAAAGCAAGCATTTATGTTTCTCATTAAACTAACCAGATGACCAAGCAAGTACACTCTTGAGCATTTATCCCACAGAAATGACTACTTATTCTCACACAAAAACCTGTACACACATGCTCAGCGCACCTTTATTTGTAAGAGCCCGAAGCCCTGGAAACAGCGCCCAGGCCCAGCGACAGGGGGAGGTGAGCACACTGTGCGGCACCCAGGCACGGAGCCCTCTCAGCCGGGAGAGCGACCGACCACTGACACCCACACGGCTTGGACGGAGCGCCAGAGAATTACGCTGAGGGGAAAAAGTGAATCCCCGAGGTTACATACTCTCTGATTCCACTGATACAACATTCCTGACGTGACAAAATTATAGACATGGGGACTGCATCAGTTTCCAGGGGTAGGGACGGGGTGAGTGGGAGCCACGAAGACCCTCACAGGGCCACAAATGTTCACTATGTTGGCTGTGCTGGTGACTCACAAACCTACATGTGCGATAAACTTGTACAGAACCAAACACACACACACACACACACACACACACACACACACGAGGACAAGTAACTCCAGAAGTCTAAACAAGATTGGCACACTGCACCCAGTCAGTGCCCTGGTTGTGATGTTATACTGTGGTTCTGCAAGATGTTCCCTTGGGGGAAATTGGGGAAAGGATACTCGACATCTCTCTGCATGTGAATCTACAATGATCTCAAAATTGTAGAAATCACATTTAAACAGACAGCTGTGCCTTGTGCTGTGTTCCCACGCACAGCGCCCCCCTCGAGCTTCCTGGCCTCCCCGTATCTCCCGCCCCGCCTTGTCCAACATGGTACCAGAGCTCCCCCAGCCCCACAGTACCTGGCTCATTTTTTTGCCAAAGACCCCGCTGCCCTCAGGGGTAACCAACGTCCTTTCTTTCTATTTCTGTCATCCCGAACTGGTAGCGCCCGGCAGGAAGGGCCACATGGCCCTGCACACCCCAGGCTGGATGCCCATAGAGGATGAGGCACAGCAGCTCCTGCTCCTCAGGGCTCCTGCTCCTGTAACTCTGCGGAGGGGGGACAGGAGAGAGCAAAGGTTTTGGTCCACAGAAAGCCAGGGGTAGACTGTGACCCAGCAGTTCTGCTTTCCAGGCTTAGGCCTTAGAGATCCTGGCACAGGGAGCAAAGCCATATGTACCCAGTATCCACAGCAAAATGGTATGAAAGGGCAAATCCCAGGGAGCCCTTCCACACCCCAGCAGTGGGGAACAGTGCACCCCTACATGGGAACCACACAGAGTAAAAAGGGTGACAGATGCGTCTATGCGAACCTACCCAAAAAGCTGTTCGATGTGTATTGTAAAGGGAAACAACCTGCAGGTCGTGTCTAGTGTGGGCCCTATTTTGTTACAGAAAAAAAAATGAAGAAAAGCCCAGTGGACACTGAACTTCTATTTTACTTAATTTTCAGTGAGTTTCATACATTGTGCTTATTTGGGAATATTATCTTAGAGTTTTTCATCTTGAGTAAGTTCTAAGAAAATTGTTTGAAAGCAAATAAATCCACAATGAAAAATTACAGCTGGTTCTGCCTACACTAGTAATTTGAGGGCACACTAGGATGACTTTAACAACGGTTTGTTCTATTGTGGAGTAGATTTTCTCTGCTTTCTTTTTTTAAATTCACTTTCAGTCAAAGGCTCTGCAGTTACAGTCAGTCAAGCAGGGGGACCGGCAGGTCCTGTCTGTGAGTGTGTCAGTGCGTGTGTGTAAAGTGCCAATGGCTGCGGGAAGGCTACTCTGAAGGGCACTGGGATCCTGTTTCCTCTCACCTCTGTACTTCACACTCCAAAATTAAAAGCATAGTTCACATCCTGACTCTAGTCTTAGAGTCTGAGTGGCTGCTGCTGCTATAATGGTGAACACTTACTCAGCTCATCCATGTGCCAAGGAGCTGTTCAGGAGCTTACATAACCTACCCATTGAGTGCCCACCCCAAATCTATGAAGTATGTACTCTCATCCCCATCTTATAGGTGGAGAAACTGAGGTACAAACTGGTTTCATCACTTGTCCAGGTCACAGTGCTAAGAAGTGTGGAGTTGGAATTTGAACCCCAACTGCATGGCTCCAGAACCTGGCCTATCAACCACCATCAGGACTGAGCCACATCGTGTGATGACATCACTCAAGATCCATCTCAACCCCTCCCCTTCCTCCAGGAAGCTCTTCCATTTGGGGTCCATGAATACCCAATGCCTGCTCCATGGAGCCCTGCATTAGGCACTGGGGATGGGTGGTAACGGAACAAGCAGCAACCTTGATCTCCAGGCACTCAGGGGTAGGACCTGCTGTGCTATTCCACAGGCCCATGCAGGATGGTTTAACACTTTTCTAGAATCTTGAAAATACACACGTTTTAGCTTCACCATCTAGGCTGAGAGGCTGGGGAAATAAAACCTTCTAAGAATTGATATAGCAGAGTGGAAAAAGCTGAGCCTCTGCAGTGAGGGAGGCCTGGGTTTGTCTCCCAGCTTTGTTGATTATTAGCTGTGTGGCCTTGGGAGAGTCAATTTGTCTCTCTGTGCCTTAGTATCATCATCTGTTAAAATGAAATAATCAGGGTACTTGTATTGTGAATTTAATTTTTGGGTTCTTGGCAAGGGCTTGACCAAGACACCTTTTTCTTCTGGTACTGCCCTCAGCAGAAGGGAACTGACATTTATTGAGACCCAATGACATGCAATGCTGGGTTCCAGGGTCGTTACTAGAAATGCTTCTCCTTCAATCTTGAAAACAAACCCTCTAAATTGGGCACTGGGAATGCAACGGTGATTAACCAAAGTCCTGCCACCAAGGAACCCCATTGTGCACTACCCTCTCTTAGGAACAAAAAATACAATTTATTCCCAATCTGTACATGAGGACACTGAGACTCATAAAGTTAATGTAACTTCACCTAAACTAGACAACTGCACAACTAGACCCAAACTCCAGAGCCAGGCTGCTTTCTCTGGAATTGCTGGCATGCAGTAGGCACTCAGTGAATGCTGCCTGGAGACCACGATAGCAAATAAGGCCAATTTGCACACCCATAGAAGGCTCTGGAAAGGATCTGGTACTTCACATTCTCACAGAGAAGCTTCAGGGGTGCCCTGCAGGTGGAAAAAACGGAGACACTTAGAGCAGATCAACACACAGCCCAGGTTTCCTGGAGAAAGCACAACCTAGGAGCAGATTAAAGCCAGCTGGTCAAGGGGACTATGGGAGTATTGTTTCCACCTACACAGCAACACTGCCCCTTCTATTATCACCTTGGGAGTCACCCCCACCCCAACTCTGTCCCTATAGTTTAGGTGGGATTAAATCTACCCCATACATGACTCACACTGGAGTCACAGTGATTGGATTAGAGGCTGTCATGTGATCCAACCTGGGCCAATGAGAATCAGCCCTGGGACTTTGTTGAAACAACTGGGAAACACACACTCTTTTCCCTGATGGAGTTCCTAAGCCAATGGGATATGGGACAGCGGCAGCAGGGATCCATTTTTTGCTGCTGCATACATAGAAGGATCAGCCTGAGAATGAATCCATCATAGTGGCAAGCAGAGGCAAGAGCTCAAGAAACAGTGATTCCTGTTTTAAGCATCTGGATCCAGCCATACCTGAGGCCCCAGCACCTATGGACCTCTCCTTTCTGTCAGCAGATTCTCCGTTTTACTTGAACTAATTTGAAGTCAGTTTCAGACACTTTCAGAAAGAATTCTGACTTCTAAAGTGAGCCAGCTGAAACCAAACTGAGCCAAATTGGGATTTAGAGTCTAGCTGATTACAAAGTAGTGATGGCTCAGAGATTCTCCTTGCATAGAAATTTTGTGGGGTTCTGTTGGCTGAGAGAGGAGAGAGGAATGAGGCCCCGGCACTGTTGGAATCAACAAGGACTGCTGAAGGGAATGCTGTGTGTTCTTGCAAAGAACAGAGTAGAGCAATATCTGCATAATTATCCTCAAGACATCCAGTGACGGCCAGGAAAATCCAGGGAGACTGAGGAGGAGGCATGGCCGAAGGCCTCCAGTTATACACGGAGGTATTAAACTTTAAACTCACCCTCTTTGAGTCCTCAGGTTGGTGGGGCTCAGGCTTGCTCAGATTGCATGAGGACAGCATCTCACTGACAGGTCTTCCACAGTGTACCTGACTATGTGCAAGGTGGCGAGCTCCCTGTCACTAGAGGCGCGTAAGGAGATACAATGAGAGAGGGTAGAAGGTCAGAACGGCATTTTCAGTGATCCATAATCACTAGAATTTCTCCACTGCGTGGCTTCCTAGGCCCTGCAAAGACCTACTTAATCAGGACCTCTAGAAAGCAGTCTAGGTACCAGTAGGTTTTGCTACCTCCCCCAGGTGAGTCTGATGCCCATTAAAATGTGACACTCTCCAGTTATATCACTGCTTCTCAAACTTAAAAGTACACACGTGATCTTGGGATCTTGTTAAGTGCAGATTCTGCTTCAGTGGGTCTGGGATGAGGGACTAAGAATCTGCTCAGGTGATCATGTTTCTGGTCCACAGGGCTTAGAAGACTCCGAAAATTGGAATCCAGCCCCCACTCCTCATGCTCCAATGGCTGAGGATTAGACCATCCATTGGGACAGAGGCCCAGCAAGGAAAAAAGGATTCTATTCTCGCAGGCCAGGTTAGGCCAGGGCAGTGGGAAACAGGACCATGCTCATCAATGGGCTCAGTAGTTCCAAAGACACCAAAGCTCTATGTGCTACAAGGAAAGAGTTTTAACCTTATAAAATCAAGCTACCACTTGTTAGCCACTTTAAACCATTATTTTATTTGTCCTTACAATAGCTATACAAAGTAAGCATTAGTGTCCCCTTTGCTGGAGGGGCAAACTGAGGCATGTGTGGTTGTCATCAAGTAATATTTCTGGTTTCTGCCTTCTAGGAGCATGAGAGGACTGCACTACCTGGCCCCTTGTGGATGGGGCCAGTGAGGTGTGAGTGGAAATGACAGGTGCCTCCCTTGGGCTGGAGCATTTAATTGTTGGTTCGAGGCCCTCCAAGCTACCTTTCCTTCTGTAACGGTAACTGGCTGTATTTAAGATGGTGGTGTCTCCATCATCAGGACCCTTTAATGTGGAGAAAGCAGAGTCCCCAACTGATCCATAACAAGCACATGGTATGCATGGCAAATCAACCTTTGCTGTAATAGCAACTGAGATTTTCGGGGCTGTTTGTTACTGTGGCATAGCTTGTTCATCCTGACTGACACACGTAAGGAAGCTCCAACAGGTAGGACTCCCAAAGGGTAGGATTTAGCCTAAACTTGGATGATTCTATAGCCTCTGAAGTCAGTACAAAGCAAGCAATGGGCATCTCCAAATCTTTCGTAAGTCCTTCCATTCCCTCCATCCACAGGTCAAGCCCCTCATACCTCTCATGGTTGAGCAAACCACTCTGTGAACAGGATAAGCAAGAGGATTTGCATGGACTGGGTTGCCCTAGGGATGGCAGGTTGCACATAATGACATCCATGAGGTCCTGGGGCACTGTGGTGGGTAGAAGGGGCAGAGGGAGAGCCTATATTGGTCACAGAGACCTCACCCCAAAGCAAGCAGCTCACCCTTAGACCAGCACAGAGATAGGTCTGCCCCTGAGTGTCACATTAAGAAACAGTGGTTCCAATCATTGTCTGAACCAAGTCCTTGAGCCCACCTGATCCAATGAAAGCCAGCACCAAGATTTGGGGCCCCCAGGAAATACATAGAGCTGATGACAGTGAAGAGAGAAGAGAACAAAGAGAGAAAGACCAGGGCCAAGAAAACAGGTTTGATCCCAGAGCAAGAGGCCAGGCCTCACCATGCCATTCTGCTGTCCTCACAAAAGGCTGATGTGAAGGAAGGGGAAGCCACCAGTGGCTTCGGGGAAGGCTGACGACCTCAGTCCCCAGCAATGGACTCTCTGGGTGAGTGAGTCTCTGGTGGTGACCTGGAGGAAGCCTCACTCATCTGAGGAGGGAGGGCACCCAAGGGCAAGGACCAGGGGAGTCCCCCACTACTGAGGGCACCTGCACTGTCCGTGGTCCTGACCCATAGAGCTGCTCCACCAACTAGGTCTCAAACAGGTTGGCGACCCTTCAGAATCATGTGGGAGGCTTATTAAAAAGCCATAAGTCTGGATCCCACCCCTGACCTACTGAATAAAACCCCCTGGTGATACAGCCTTTGAGTCTCTATTTCAAAAACAATTTTGACATAGCAGCAACATTTGAGAACCAAGAAAGCATGACTGACCTAAATCCTGGACACTGGTGATTCCTGATCAACGTCTCCTAGGACACAGCACTTACAGTTTCCATTCCTGTTGCCTTTTCAGTTCCATGAAAACAGCAGCAACTTCAGTGCTGCAGGACACACAGAACAATAACATATGCATTACAATTTCTATAGTTCACTTCCTGGCCTCGTGGTAGTTCCAGAGAGGTGAAAAAAAATGATTTTCTCTTCTCTAGGACAGGGCTAAGTAAATATTTCCTGTAAAGAGCCACACAGAATATATGTTGGCTTTCATTAGCCATTTGGTTGCTCCACTCTGCTATCAGAGTGCAAAAGTAGCCATAAGCAAAATGGAAACAAATGAGCCTGAGTGTGTTCTAATTAAACTTTATGGGAGCTGAAATGTGAGTTTCATATCATTTTTACCTCTCACAAATAACCTTCTTTTGATTTTTTCTCCCAGTTACTCAAAAAAGTAAGAACCATTCTTGGCTCTTGAGCTGTACAGAATGAGCTGGGTTTGGCCTACAGACCTTAGTTTGACAAGCCCTGGTGTAGGAAATTAAGAGGGGTGCCTATTTGCCCCTATGCCATGTGTCTGCAAGGGTGACTGGTAATCCTGGCCTCTCCCCTTGGACTCCAAGGGCAGGGGGAGTTGTGGACTGAGCACCACTTGTCATCACAGCTCAGTAGCTGACAAGGTCAGCCTCTATCCAATGACAGAGTAGAATGCTGCCTTCAGATTGAGATTTTGGGGGCCAACAAAAGTGGTTTGTTACACTACTCCTCCCCAAGCAGACTCACCAATGAGCTGCCAAGAAAGACCAGCAAGCCCCTGTAAACTGTTCGAGAAAGATGGCCCCAGTTCTCAGCCAATCTCAGGGAAGGGTTGATCAGTTGCACCCAGGTCCCCTCACCCTGGGGATCCCTTCGCTACTGAGCCCACAGCACTCCAAGCTGCAGCGGCAAGCATGCCTCTGCCCCCAGGTCCCCTCACCCTGGGGATCCCTTCGCTACTGAGCCCACAGCACTCCAAGCTTCATCCTGCACGGTGGAGGCATCTATTTGTGTTTGGCTTCCATCTCCCTGGGGACCAAGACTCAAATGACAATATGGCAGAGGTGGCCAGCTCCCAGCCCCAGGGGTGAGGGAGTCCAGATATTAATGGGGGGCTGCTGCTTCAAGCCCAATGTGGGGAGGGTGGTGTTCCACCTGGTTTGCACCCACCGACTGCCCTTGGCCACCACCAACACAGAACAGCCCACAGGAACAAGGGTCCAGGCAGGGCCCATGAAGACTGGGGACATACTGCCAGAGGGGTGGACACCCATGTTACCACTGGAATGCCTCTTCTGGATCTAGAGGTGGGAGGGAAGGTAGGTGAGGCTTGGAGTCACCTTCAAGGCCCGACTCCATTCCTTGCCCCCACTTCAAGGCAGGAACTCCCCCACAGGGTCCCACTATTCCCCGCACTCACACACAGGGCTGTGCACTTGGTGGCCGAATCCTGCCACAGGTGCTAACTGTGGATGCGGTGCCTCTGGACACATTGGTCAGCGGAGGGATCAGGCAGGAGTGATCTGCAGTCTCCATCTCGGTGTATTCCGGTGCACCGGGCCCCACTGCAGAGCAGGAGGGGGCTGGTAATCCTTACTCGCACAAAGTTCACCCTCCCATGTGCCACCAGATGTGCCACCCATTTCACTGAACCTCCCTCCCTTCAGACAGCTGGATGCCCCCAGGTCTTTCTAAGGAGAAGACAGCACAAGACCCTGGGTGCAAGACACAGAGAACAGGTAAGTATGGATGGGGGAGACTGGAGGGAGGTGAGAGAGAGTCCCTTAGGAGATGCCCTGTGAGCCCCATAGCCCCGAACCACTTACTCAACAAAGACGCAAGGATGGGGCCATCCACAGGGTCCATCAGGAGAGCTTCCTTTCACGGTATTTATTAGCAAGAGAGAAAATATACAAGTTTGGATGGTGACCAGCATCCGATGGTGATCGGCCACTCCCTCCATCCCTGTGTGCCCCTGGGCAGGGATGGGTTTTGGGTTTTGAGTGAGTTGCCATGTAGTGCTTTCTAAGTCTTTGCAAACCTCAAGCAGTCTAGAGAGTAAACAGAATTTCAGAAGTGGAAAGGACCTTGTTCTGACCTCCTGAGGGACCTCAGGACCAGAGAGGGTCAGTGACTTGCTGGAAGCCACACAGCGGTAGATGCAGGCATGGGCTGCCCCAGGTGGCGAGGCTCTTCCCATCCTAGGACCAAGGATGAAAGACAACAGCTCTGGAGTCAGGCAGGCTGAATGGGAGCCCACCTCGGCCACTCCCTCCATCCCTGTGTGTCCCTGGGCAGTGACTACCCTCTCTGAGCATCAGGACAGAATGGGAAGAATGACCGAAGCATCTGCCCAGGCTGTTGGGAGCCTCAAATGTTGACCTGCATGTGCAGCAAGAGCACAGACTCTGACTCCAGGAAGTTCTCGCTAACTGGCTGCAACATCCCTGTGATTCTACTTTGCTGTGAGACATGAGGATCATACTTCAAGACACTTTCCACTCCACCATTCCCTCTCCCTTCCAAAGATCAAGGTCCCTGAACATAAACCTTGTAAGTGCTGCCTTTAAAGTAGCAGGGAGGGTCCTGGCCGGTGCAGCTCAGTTAGCTGGGTGTCATCCTGGGCACTGAAAGGTGGGGGTTCAATTCCCGGTCAGGGCACAGGCCCGGAGGCCGGCTCAATCCCGGTAAGGGGTGTGCAGGAGGCAGCCGGTCAGTGTTTCTCTCTCACACCTAAGTTTCTCTCTCTCTCCCTCTCCTTTCCTCTCTCTCTAAAAAAGGCAATTGAAACTCTATAAAAATATACACCAGGGAGAGTAGGGAGCAAGATATGACAATAACTGGGACCTAAGGTGATGGGTTCCGTTCAAACAGTTCTTCATTCTGAGTGTGTTGCTATGTGAAATAGTACATGTATTAACATTTCAAACACTGATATAGCAACAAAAATAAATATATGTAAAGACTGGTGGAATCCAAACAAAGTTTGTAGCTTCGTTAAAAGGACTGCAGCCATGGCAACTTCTTGTTTTTCCTGTGCTCTGTTTGTGTAGAATGATATCACTGAGGGGGGCAAGAACTCTCTGTACTAATGTTGCAACTTGCATGTGAATCTAAAATTCAAAACAAAATGTTTAATGAAGCAACGGCAGGTGGGCATTGCTGCCCAGACAATTTCCAATTCCTTTGACTGACATATTCGGTAGGAAACCACAAGGTCCTACACCAAAGGCCATAACTTCAGAGTCCGTGGATCCCTGACAGGGCAGGGGGGTCCCGCTGCAGTTTACAGGCAGCTGAAGGACTAACTGCAGCCCCGGAGCCTAGATGCCTTTCAGCTCCTCTCCTGCCTCGAGGCCTGTGCTCCTCTCCTCCCCTCGGCTGGGAACAGTTCCCCACCCTCTCCCTGGGATAAGCCTACGCACCCTCCAATGGAAGCTGAACTGTCATACCTTCCAGGACACTGTTCATGGCCACCTGGAGGAGACTGAACACCGCCCACCTCACAACGCACAACATTTTATCACAATCACTATTTCACTGTTTTCCCTGCTACAACGTGAGCTTCCTGAGGGGAAGGACCTTGCTCTGTACTTTCATACATATTTTCCTAGCAAAGTGGCAACGAATAGAAGATAATACCCACCGTGTGTGAAGATCCAGTGAAACGGGCACTTTCATAGACCAAAAGATGGGAGGGTCGCAGAACTTCTGTCTGTGTGTCTGTCTCTCTCTGGCTGGAAAAAAGGGCTGCCCAGGAGGAGTCTCAGATTATAGATTCTTCAGGGGCTCCCCACTGCTCTTGGCATCAAAGGAGAGATGAGATCCATGTATCCCTAGTATCTAGGTGAGTGCCTGGCCCACTGTAGATGATCACTAAATACCTGCTGGATGAGTGCTTGCCACAGACACTCATACTCTAAAAGCGTTACATCAGGTAATTCTGGCCAGGAGAGAAAATGTAAAAAGAGACACTACGCACTTCCAAAAAGCTCTGTCCTCGCTAACTCCCCTGACCTCTCTTCTTCGGAGTGGCAACAATCCCTACCCCAGTTACCAAAAGAGAAAACAGAGGCACAGGGAAGTTAAGTGACCTCTCCATGGCGACATGGTTGGGAGTAGACTGTGGGCTTAATTCCCTAGAGAAGGAGTCACCAAGATCCAGGCTCTACCCCATGCCCAATGCGAAGACACTGCATTGCCACTAAACACCTGAATCCCCCAAGGTTCTAAGCTGGGATAGTTCAGATTCAAATATCCAGACGACCTATATTTAATAACTTTAAGATCAACTGCATCTCAAGGGGAAAAAGAGAAAGTGGTTTTGGGTAAGGGGTGGGATTCCAGAGGCTGCCAGCAGGGCAGGCAGAGGGCACCCAGGTGGCTGCCTTTCCAGGTCACCTGCTGTTTGCCACAAGGGGAGGCACAATTTTGTCGGGGACCTTCAAAAGAAGGCCGTGCGCATCCACAGGTGCTTCATGGCCAGTGGGGACAGGCTGGGCAGCTTCGGCACCTTCGCACATTCTCCTGGGGGCCCTGGGTCTGGTCTCGCCTTCGAGACCAGGAAATTCACAAAAGGGAAAATCCAAAAGGACCAATATAGATGGGAAAATGTTCACTCTCTCTAGGAAATAAATGACAACTAAAACAAATCCTATTGCTCCTGGCAAATGGGTAAAGAGTTGGAAAAATAATAATACCCAGAGAGCGTGAAGATGTGGTAAAACACAACTTTATAGACTGTTGATGGGTAAGCCAAGTCTCATAGGGATATCTCTCCCTTTCACAATATCTATCATGTATCTATCTATCATCTATCTATCTATCTATCTATCTATCTATCTATCTATCTATCATCTATCATCTATTATCTATTTCTGCTGGAAAGGAGTGCTGAACAAGAAGAGTCTTGGAGTATAGATCCTTCAGTTGTGCCCGTCTGCCCTGGAGAAGCCAGCTTAACACGACAGGCAGGGCGCTCCATGACCTTCCTCCTGTTCCGCTCTCCATCCATCCCCTTATCACTCCCATTTCTGACCCCATGATCTAGCCACACAGAGATATCTGCAGATCCCTGAGGACACCAGGCTCCATCTGAGGACTTCCCATGAGCTGCTGCTTCTTCCTGCTTTGCCTCCCCACCCCATTCCCAGGCTAACCCCTTCTCACTCTTTAGGGTTCAGTGAGGACATCTCCTCCTGCAGGAAGCCCTCTCAGACTAGCCAGAGGTGGGGGAGGGGCCTCCTCTGGGCCCCCTCAGACTCTCAGCCTAACTTCCTGCTCACTTTTCTGTCTTCCCCTCCACACTATGGCCTTGGGGACCAAGGGACTCAGTTATTTTTCAAACATATAATACTTCCGCAGAGTCTTCCATAGGGCAGGAATGGTTCCTCTTCATGTCTGTATCTCCAGGGCTTAGCACAGTGTCTGGCATATGGATGGGGCTCAGGATATATGTTCATCAATGAGTGGCTGCACGAATGAATCAACGGCTCTCCTTCCCCACCTGGCACGGGCATCTCTAACTTCTCCAGTAACAAGTCACCCCAACATTATGGAAGGCCAAGAAAACTATCCTTTAAGAAGTTCTCAGCAGCACCTGGGAACTTATCAGATGGGCACGAAGCCCAGGTGGCTTGTGGATAACATACCAAGTGGGGCCTGGTGATGCCAAAGCCAGCGCCCTGCCCGACATGCAGCTCACGCCAGCAGCCCTGGCGAGGCAGGGCCTGAAGACCAAGGAAAGGGCCATTTTCCATCCAGTGAAGTGGAGTGACTGCCATGGCAGAGATGGGAAACGCATGGTCTGCACGTCTCTCTCCCTTCCCTTGTCTGTAACACACATGGCCAAACAATCCATCCCTCTTCCCCAAGAAGCCCAGTCAGAACTGCAGAATCTCACACAACACAGTCCTCCAGGCAGCCAGGTGCACCAACTGGAGCTGCACACTATTTCCCATCCCTGACCAGGCTCCACTTTGGGGGTTTAGCTGTGCTGTCAGAACCCTAGGAGTGACACCGGTGGGAGGCACTTATGTACAAGCACTCAGGCCATGACCCTCCCCTGAACACATACAATTAGCCACCAAGATGATCCAGCAAAGCCACCTCTCCCCTTTAGTGGCTGCCTCAATGTGAGCTTTAAGCGGATGCCCATGTGATCAGAGACCACATTGCTTCTAATAAACATTGGTCTCCCTGCATTTAGAACAGGGCTTGGCTCACAGGAGGCACTCATTCAACACTTATTTCCTGGGTATTTACCAGGCGCTGGGCTCCCCAGGGCTCTGGGTCCATAATGGGGAATAACACAGACATAGGCGCCTGTCCTCGTGGAGTTCAGGCAAAAAGGGGGGACAGACACAGTCACATAAATACCAGATGAAAGAATAAATGAAGAAACACAGAGGTGACATTTGGGAAGAAAATGAACAAGGCCATGGGAGAGAGAAGTGGGGAGGGTGGGAATTTGCCCTGAGCGAGGGAAGGTCCTAAATATCACAAAACCGGACCTGGAAGATGAGGGATGTGGCCTAGCTGGCGGGTACAGCATGAGCAAAGGCCCAGGGGTGGAACAGCCTGGAGGCCTGAGGAGCAGAAAGGAAAGCAGGGAGAGGGCTGGGAGACGTGAGCTCTCACGGAGCCCAGGGAGGAGCATGGGCTCTCTGGGGCACTGCCCCAGCCTGTACCCCATGCTCTGCACTCACGCTTCTCTAGCAGCTGGTCCGGGTCCCGGCCCTTAGGCTCAGCTCCACAGCTGGCTGGAAGCCCTCGCCCACCTTCATGAAGAGGCTGCGATCTTGTTGCTGTGCAGGACGCCAGCCACCCGCTGCGAGTCTGTGCAGGACACAGGCCTCCACAGCAGGGACAGGGACACGATGCTCCACAGGCCCTGCCTCACCCATGCTCCCCAACACCCAGCTCAGTAAGAGTGCAAGTCACACAGGCATCTGGAAGAGCCTGGGGCCCCGTAGAATCACAGATTTGTGACAAGCAAAGGGAAATGTCCAAGAGCCTCTGTGTAGTGTCCTGAGGCCTCTAGCCACTGGGATTGGACAACAGCCTCATATCACCCAGCTTTGGGGAAATCTGCAGGGCAGTGCTGGGAGTGGGACGTTGTATTTCTGGGTACCACTTAGCTTCCAAGTGGCTGGGGTCAGGCCTAGAATTCCAGTGCCTGTGTAAACACGGCCCAAAGGCAGTCCACCCTGGGAGGAAGGTGGACCCCGGTTTTTTGTGGAGGAAGCTGTTCTTTCTGGCCAGCATTTGCCTGTTAGACCCCAAGGCAGTGGGTGCTGACCTGCAGGAAAATGAACTGGTTGATGGCCCAACAGTTTTCTGTCCCACCAAGTCCTGGACAAGGGATGAGGGGGCCCTAATGGCAAGGTTCTTCCTCGCTGTACTGACCAGAGGCAAGGCTGCTGGGGGTGGAGCCCAGGGTGGACACCCCGCTAGAGGCAGCCTTGCTAGCCCTGGCGCTAGTCCCTTAGCTGAAAGGAGAGTGGCCCTGGGTGGCTGCTCCCCTGTGAACAGGACTTATGGCTTTTCTTAGCGCTGGAGCTGTCAGTGCTGGTCACTGTGACAGAGCTCTGGTGAGGGCGCTTACGGGGGTTCCAACCCAAACTTCCCCCAGAGCAGTGAGTGGTTGTGCCAGAGAAGACTACAGCTGGGGTGGTAGCAAAGGCTGCCCTGGTGCTGGCATGGGTGCCCAAGAAGGAAGTGGTGGGTATTGAGGCCCACAAAGTCCCCTCTGTGATGCTCCCCAAGGCTGGCTGGCCTGGAGCAGAGGTTGGGGCCTGCGCTGGGGCGAGAGCTACCTGTTTTCCACCACCAGAGCCCGGTGGACCCCCTGAGAGCACAGCATAAATAGGTGCGGCGATGTCCATGGGGGTGACCTCAGTGTGGGAGGCCACCTGAGCTGCCTGTTTTCTACCACTAGAGCCCGATGGAGTCCCCGAGAGGACAGCATTGATAGGTGGGGTGATGTCCATGGGGGTGACCTCAATGTCGGAGGCCACCTGGGCTGCCTGTTTTCTACCACTAGAGCCCGATGGAGTCCCTGAGAAGGCAGCACAGATAGGTTGGGTGATGTCCATGGGGATGACCTCAGTGTGGGAGGCCACCTGGGCTACCTGTTTACCACCACTACAGGCCGGGGGAGCCCCCCAGAGGACAGCATAGATGGGTGGGGTGATGTCTGTGGGGGTGACCTCAGTTTCAGAGGCTGGCTGGGGAGCCAAGCCTCCAAAAGTGCTGGCTGAGGGGCCGGCACTGACCGCAGAAGTGATCGACGGGTTGGTGGAGGGGGGAGTCCTAGGAATGGTGACAGGGGCAGTCCTGGCAGCAGGCAGGAGGGAAGGGCAGCCAGGCTCTGGAGCACAGCAGCCCGGCATGGCCTCAGCCTCACCCCGCAGAGCCCTGTCGATGCTCTGGAGCACTGCTTTCTTCTCTGCATCGAGGTCTTGGGCAGTGACTCTGTAGCCCAGCTTAGGAGCTGGTGGCAGCCTCAGAGGATCCCCTCGCCTGCGTCGCAGGAGAGGAACTTTGCGTCTTCGGGGCCTGGAACTGTCAGAGTCAGGTGAGGGGTTCCTCATGGATCCTGTCTGCCCACTGGTGCCATCGTGGTCCTTTTCCTGCTGGCTCTTTCCCGAGGGTGTCATGGAAGCACAAGAGGGAGCTGGAGGGCCCTCCTGGCTCCCTGTCTTTGGGGACCTCTGGGGCAGCCTGGCCTGGCAAGATGTGGGTCCCTTCCTCCTCTGTATTGGTTGGAAACCTCTAGTGGAGCTGTAGGAGCTCGTGATCGGGTTTCTTTGGGGGCAGTAGCTCAGGACAGAGACCTGGGGTTTCCTGTGGCTTGTCTGCAGAGGCCCAGGCCTGGGTACGAAGGAAGATAGGCGGCCATGGATCCTCAGGGACCTAAAGGCCGACCGCGCCTCTCCAGAGCCAGCAGGGCCCCTTCCTATCTCTGTCCTGCTCTCTCCACAGGCCCTCAAGTCCATCTGCTCTGGGCGGGCCTGTTGGACAGCCCTGAGTGTTGTGGGCCACATGGGGGTGACTGCCTGCTCCTGGGCCACACAGAGAGTGACTCTGTCCAGAAGAGACAACGACCTACAGGGGACCTTGGAGGTGGGAGCAGACAGCACCTCCTTCCTCTGATGGAGAGGACGCCTGCAGACTGAGGTCCCGATCCACAGCAAACCCAGCAGGGACTGCAGGATCCAGGAACAGTCTCAGCGTGGCTGTGACACGAGTGGGCGCCAGTCGGCAGATACTTAGCGCAGGGTGGCCTGCCAGGAGATGGTGGCACAGGGACAGCTGGCTCCCGAGGGCGGACCCAGGGAAAACGGGGTGGGGGGGGCGAGGAGGAGGGCGCCCTGTGAGCGAGGTGCCGGGACCCCAGGGCAGGGGCCGGGCCGGCCCTGCGCAGGGAACCGCAGGTTGGGCGCTTGGCAACTGGGCAAGGTCTGGCTTCTGGCAGAGCGGGCTCCGGGCGGCTCCTTCAGCAGCCAGCAGCAAAGAACCAAAAACGAACAGTTGGGCCTGTTGCTGGGATCCCCCTGGAACCCGCCAGGGACAGGGCCGCGAGGAATGGGGGCGGTGCAAGAATCCTGGGGGAGGGGCGCGTGCAGCAGAGTCGCGAGGACCCGGGCCAGCCAAGTGCAGCTGGTCCTGGAGTCCGCGGTGCCCGATCTGCTGAGGGCTGGCTGTGGTGGCCTCGGGGCCATGAGCATCTGACAGGCAGAGGCCCCTGCTTCCCGCCGGCCCTGCAGCCCCGCGGAAGCCCCTGGGCAGCGCGAAGGAGGGAGCGGTTCTGACCAGCGGGAGCGGGGACCCCACACAGCAGGTGCCGGCGCCGCTGCCCACACGCAGGTGGCAACTGGCCTGGCCCCGCCGTGGGCTGGCATCTACCGCACAGGTGCCAAGCGGAGCTCTTCGGTTTCAGGAATCTTTGCGAGCACGGGCGGGGGGGGGGGGGGGGGGGGGCAGCCAATCAGCGCATGCGCAAAGCGGAGCTCCGCTTTCCAAAGACACTTGGCCTTCGAGCTGGGTGCCACCTGCGCATGCGCAGAGCAGATCTCTCTGGGGGGGGGGGCGAGCTGGGGGGAGGGCGTGGGGGGGGGGCTGCCGGCTGAGCATCTTTAAACTCTTCTAGGATGGGCGCGAAAGACACGGGCAGCGTTCCCACTCGGTTAAGAGAGGCTCTGCCTGCCTCATACAGGTTCCTCAGATCCAGATGTCACCGGGGCCTAATGGGAGCTGGACCTCCATCCAGGCCTCCATCGCTCAGGACAACCTCAGCGCTCAGGGCTCATGAAGGCCAAGCCGGACCTGGGTGTCCACGCTCACCTGGCAGAAATGAGGCAGGACCCTCACCTCCAGAGCTGTGTCAGAAAGTCCAGTGAAAACGGAACGTTTAAATAAGACCCAGACTCTCCCCCATCATACCCTAAATGTCCAGTTTTCAATAAAAAGTGACTCATCCTACCAAGAACCAGGAAGATCTCCAGTGGGCTCAACTGAGACAATCAAGAGCTGCCAACCCGGAGATAACAGAGGGGTTGGAAACATTGGACAGAGATTTTAAAGCAGCCATCCTCAAAATGGTCAAACGGGCAAATAAGGATCGGCTGGAAACCAGTGAGAGGAGGGTGGGCGTGGCTATCAAAAGGCTACATGAGGGATCCTTGTGGCGATGGATCTGTTCCACATCTTCACTCTATCAGTGTCAATGTCTTGTAGAATATTTCCACACGATGTTACCATTGGTGAAATCAGGGTGCAGGATCCATGGATCTCTTTGTATTATTTTCCACAGCTGCATGTGAAGCCACAACTATTTCAAAATAAAGTTTTGTGTTTTCTTTTTTTTTTAATTTACTTTATTGTTGAAAGTATTACAAGTGTCCCATTTTTTCCCCCACTTGACCCCCTTCACCTCTCTCCCACCCCCTCCCCAGGCCTTTACTCCGTTATTGACTGTGTCCATGGGTTATGCTTATATGCTTATAACTTCTTTGGTTAATCTCTTCCCACCCTCCAGCCTCCTTCCCTCTTTCCTCTGAAATATGATAGTCTGTTACATGTGTCAATGTCTCTGGATCTATTTAGTTCATCAGATTCTTTTATTTATTAGCTTCTTGTTAAAGAAGACCCTTCAACATTTCCTGTAGTGCCGGTCTGGTGGTGATGAACTCCTTTAGCTTTTTCTTATCTCTGAAGCTCTTTATCTGACCTTTGGTTCTAAATGATAGCTTTGCTGGGTAGAGCAATCTTAGTTGTAGTTCCATGTTTTTCATCACTTTGAATATTTCTTGCCACTCCCTTCTGGCCTACAAAGTTTCTGTTGAGAAATCCGCTGACAGTCGTATGGGTGCTCCCTTGTAGGTAACTAACTGCTCTTCTCTTGCTGCTATTAAGATTCTCTTTGTCTTTAACCTTTGGCATTTTAATGATGATGTGTCTTGCTGTGGGCCTCTTTTGGTTCCTCTTGTCAGGGACCCTCTGTACTTCCTGGACTTATAAGTCTATTGCTTTCTCCAGGTAAGGGAAGTTTTCTGGAATTATTTTTTCAAATAGGTTTTCAATGTCTTGCTCTCTTTCTTCTCATTCTGGCACACCAATAAGATGAATGTTGGGCCGCTTGAAGTTGTCCCAGAGGCTCCTTAAACTATCTTTGTATTTTTGGATTCTTTTTTCTTTTTGCTCTTCTGGCTGGGTGTTTTTTGTCTCCTCATGTTCCAAATTGCTGATTTGATTCTCAGCGTCCTCTACTCTACTGTTGCTTCCCTGTAAATGATTCTTCATTTCAGTTTGTGTAGCCTCCATTTCAAATTGGTACGTTATTCTGTCATCGATTTTCCCAGTTGTTTTCATAATACTCTTACTAATATGGTTGAGCATCCTTATAAAGAAAATTTTGAACTCTGTATCTGTTAGCTTGCCTGGTTCTATTTCATTTAGTTCCTCTTCTAGAGATTTCTTCTGTTCTTTCCTTTCTGCCATGTTTTTTGCCTCCACATTTTGGCTGCTCCCAGGTGTTTCTTTCTATGTATTCGGTAGAGCTGCTATGTCTCCTGGAACTTGTAGAGTGGCTTTGTGTCATACGTGTACTGTAGGATCCAGTGGCTCAGCCTCCCCAGTCCCCTGAGCTGGGCCTTCTAGGTGCTCCCCTGTATGGGCTGTGTGTTCTGACCTGTTGTAGTTGAGCCTTGGTTACTGTTGGCGTCACTGGGAGGCATTGACCCCCAGGCCAATCAGCTGTGAGGACCAGCTGCAACTACAGCCGAAGAGCTGCTGTGCTGGACACACCCTTATGGAGCAGGGTTTACTTCAGCGGAGCTTTGGTATTCACCAAGTGAGCCCCTTAAGTGTGTCACTCGTGAATGTGGAAGGGTTAAATCCAGCGTGGTCGGGTCTGACCACCAGGTGCAAAGGCAGCCTCTGGGGCCTCCTGGGAAGTGCAAAGTCAGGCTCTGCCAGTGCCTTACCCAGGGCCACCCAGCATGAGCTACACAGGAAATCATAGTTGGCTGCTGCTTATGCTGGGCTTGGAGGTGTCCAGGAGAGGCCACGCTATGAGCCCATGCAGGTTGCCACTAATGCCAGTCCTGAGGCCACTTATCAAGCCGTATGGGGCACACTGCTGCTTGTTCGAGAGATTTTAGGAAAGTCCTAAGCGTGAGGCTCGAGAGGCCACACCACTTGCATAGAAAATCACCTGGAAATGACCTGGATGAGTTTGCAGGTGGGGAGGGGCAGGGGTCTCTTGGAATCACCAGGGTGGGTGCAAAAGTGAGTCAGTTGCTGACGATTCAAATATGGCACCTGCCTGCCAGCTGTGCTAGAAGGACTAGCCAAAGGAGTAATGGCCTCTGCCAGCTCCTCTGTCAGGGAGGAAGCTGCCCCTCCAGCTCTCTCCCTGACATCAGGCAGGTCAGGTCCTCCCTAAGTATCCCAGGTCCTTTCAAGCTGCTGCCTGGCGCTGGGCTCAGAGGGAGTGCGTCCAAATGAGTCCGTGTGCGGGCCATTAAGAGGAGCTGCTGGGGCTCCCGCAGCCTCCACAACGCTCAGCAAGAGTCCCTGCTGGTTTCTACCACCCGAAGTTGTGGAGGATTATCTTCCCAGCCCTGGACCCCTGGGCTGGGGGCCCTATGTGGGGCTCGGAGCCCCCACTCCTCTGGGAAACTCCCACCTCCGAGATGTTCCTCCAGGTTTAAACCTCAGCAACAGGGGTGGGCCTGTGGTCGCCTCTCCGAGATCCACCCCCGATCCGCCTGCATTTCCCCTCCTCCTACGGGTCTCAGTGCTTCTTCAGTTTCCTGGTTGTAGGGCTTCTGTTCAGCCAGGTCTCAGGAGGTTCTGAGTGATGGTGGTTCTGTATTTTAGTTGTCATTTTGATGTGGTTGCAGGAGGCGGTGGGTGCAGCTGTTCCCTAAGCTGCCATCTTGTTTCCTCCTTCAAAATAAAGTTTTGTGTTTTCTTTTAAATAAGGCACCCCATCAGTAGCGGGATCAATCATTCAGTATGTTTCCAGTCCCCCCTTTTTTCCAGAAAGAAGCAACTCAGTGCAATGAGGATCCAGACCTGTAAATGTGGGGTTAATAATCTCTGCACTTTGCCCTCTTTTCACATTCAACCAGGGGTCCTGCCTCCTCAGACTACCGTCAGGGCTCCCATTCTCTCATTCATTAACTCATTAATTCATTATCTGTTAATGCTTCCACAGCACTAATTCAGTGAGCTTACAGAATCCAGGATTGTGGAGAGAATTTGAGGCCATGATGCATGTAAAACACTCAGCATAGTGCCAGGAGTATATAAGCAGTGCATTGTGTCAGTAAGTAATCATTTGTTAGTAATAACTTGTTTCTAAAGAATCCACCAAGTTGGTTCCCAGCTCGATCACAAGCCCTTTATGAACTGTACTGCTTAGAATCCACTGTTGTTAAAGTCCATGTTTAATCAAGAACAAGAGTCATCCCAACAGCCAGTGCTCTTTTCATGCATCATCGTAAGCCTGGTGCTGGCTAAGAGCTTCAGATCCTTTATTTCATTTACATGAAGTGAGTAACAAGGTCTCCCTGGGGCCAGGGTCGCTGGGCACCGCCTTCCCCCTTGGCATTCCTGGGTGAGTCAGAGTGACTAGCGGTGGCACCAGGGGAGTGGGTCCTGGTGTGGGAATGGGGCTTCCCTCCTGGATGGGGAGCTACCTCCCTCAGCGCTGGCAGGAGTAGGAGATGCAGAGGAGACATGTTTCTATTTGTGGTTGTGGTATGTATGGCTGCAAGTGGAATTGCTGGGTCTTATTGTAACTCTGTTTGATTATTTCAGTACTTACTGCCAGACTAGGGGGCTGCACTGTTTTCTATTCCAGTCAGCATATGCGGGGTCCAATTCCTACCCATCCTTGCCAACGTTTATCCTAATTAATGTGGAGTGATTTTGATTGTGGCTTTGACTTGTTTTTCCTGATAGCTGATGACGGTCGGCAGTTTTGATGGGCCTGATAGCATTTCTGTATTTCCTTGAGGGAATGTCCAGTTAGCTCATTTTTCCATGGGGAAAAAATTGGGTTTTCTTTCTATAATTCAATTGTCACAATTCTTTATATATTCTAGATGCAAGTTTCTTATCAGATATACTATTGGCAAGATTTTCTCTACATTGCTGTCTTTTTCTGACACCACAGACCTACACAGGATTAGAAGAAAATACCAAGAAAAATGATATGCCAAAAAAATTGGACAATCTGAAAGAAATGGGTAATATCCTAAAAATATACAAACTTCTAAGACTGAGTCAAAAAAATAACAGAAAATCTGAACAAACCGAAATCTACTAACGAAATCATATCAGTAATCAAACAAGTTCCAACACACAAAAGTCCTGGCAGGGATGACTTCACAGGTAAATTTTATCAAACATTCAAAAAAGAATGAATACCTATCCTCTCAAACTATCCCAAAAGTTCAAGATGAGGAAAGTCTCCCAAGTTCATTTTACAAGGACAATATTATCCTTGTTCCAAAACCAGAAAAAGACACTACAAAAAATAAAATTGTACAATATCCTCAATGAACACAGATGCAAACATCTTCAACAAAATATTAGCAAAGTGAATTAATTGATACATTTTAAAAAAATCATACACCTTGATCAAGTGGGATTATTCCCCAGGATGCAAGTTTGGTTCAATATTCACAAATCAATTTACATGATGCACCACATAAAAAATGAAAAATAAAAATCATATTATCACATCAAGAGATACAGAAAAAGCATTTGACAATATCCACCATCCATTTACGATTAAAACTCGCAGCAAAATGGGAATAGAGGAAACATACGTCAACATAATAAAGGCCATATATGACAAACCCACAGCTAATATCATTACAGTGAAAAGCTAAAACTGTTTTCCTTAATATCACAAACAAGACAAGGATGTTCATTTTTGTCACTTTTATTAAACATAATATTGGATGTCCTAGCCATAGCAGTCTGACAAACAAAAGCCCAAAAGGCATCCAAATTGGAAAGGAAGAAGTCAAACTGTCATTAATTGCCGATGACATGATACTATTTATAGAGAACCCTGAAGATTACACAGAAAAAGCTATTAGAATTCATAAATGAATTTAGGAAGTAACAGGATACAAAATTATTATACAGAAATAGGCTGCATTTTTATAAACCAATAATAAACTATTAGGAAAAGAAATTAAGAAAACAATTCCATTTATAAATGCATCAAAATATAAAATACCTAGGAATAAATATATAAAAGAAGTGAAAAATCTCTACTCAGAAAATTATAAGACATTAAAGAAGGAAAATGAAGAAGAAAAATACTAACAAATAGAAGCATATAGCATGCTCATGGTTAGGAACACTGGACATCATTTAAACGTCCGTACTACCCAAAGCAATCTACAGATTCAGTGAAATCTCTATAAAAATACGAATGGCATTATTCATAGAACTGGAACAAATAATCCTAAAATTTGTATAGAACCACCAAAGACACCGAAAGGCCAAAGCAATCTTGAGAAAGAAAAACAAAGTTGGAAGTTATCACACTACCTGATATCAAATTATACAAGGAGGCTACAGTAATCAAAACAGCATGGTACTGGCATAAAAGCAGACGCATAGCTCCATGGAACAGACTGAAGAGCCCAGAAATAGCCCCACACCAATAAGGTCAATTAATCTATGAAAGATAAAACAAGAATATACAGTGGGGTAAAGATAGTCTTTTCAATACATGGTGTTGGGAAAACTAGACAGATGCAGGTAAAAATAAAAGGAAACTAGACCACTTTCTTATACATGTACAAGAATAAAATAAAACCGATTAACTACTCAAATGTAAAGCTTGAAACCATAAAACTCCAAGAAGAAAATATAGGCAGAAAACTCTGTGACATTGCTTTTAGTAATATTTTTTGGATATATCTCCTGGGGTAAGGGAAACAAAAGAAAAAATAAACAAATGGGATTATATCAAAATAAAAAGGTTTTGCACAGCAAAGAAACCAACAAAATAAAAAAGACAACCCACTGAACGGGAGAACATATTCACCAATGAGACATCTGACAAGGGGTTCATATTCACAATATATAGAGAACTCATACAACTTAACACCAATGAACTCACGCTCAGAAACCTGATTTTAGAAAATAGGCAGAGGCCCTGAATAGACATTTCTCCCAAGAGGGCGTGAGCTGGCCAATAGACATATGAAAGATGCTCAGCATCACTAGTCATCAGAGATGCAAATTAAACCTGCAGCGAGCTAGCCCTTCACAGCTGTACAGATGGCTCCCCTCAGTAACTCAGCGAACAAATGTTGGGCAGGATGTGGGAAAAACAAACCCTCCTGTGCTGTTGGCGGGACTGCACATTGGTGCAGCCACTGTGGAAAACAATATAAAGGTTCCTCAAAAAATTAACAATAGAACTGCCTTATGACCCAGCAATTCCACTTCTGGGCATTTATCCGAAGAAATTTGAAACACTAACTTGAAAAGATACATGCACCCATATGTTCATTGCATCATTATTGACAATAGTCGAGACATGGAAGCAAACTTCTGTAAGAAAGGAATTCCCATTTGAAAGCCACATGAGGTTACTCAGCCCTTCTGTTTCTCAGTTCCCTGGCCCATGATATGGAAATGTTAATAGGACCTGCTTATTAATATTACAAGACTCAAAATAAATACAAAGCCAGAAAAATGATTGGCGCTTCATAACTTCTACCTACATAAGTGTTCAAGTATTAAATGTCTGGACAGTAAGCAGGGAATGTAGAACTGGTGGCCTCCAGAGAGGCTGTGGGGAAGGCCACAGACAAGAGGAGGAGGAAGCCTCACTCCTCCACAGTGATATGTTTTAGAGCTCATGGAAAAAATCTGTTATGTCCTATAATGTTTACATCAGCACTACGAGCTGGGCCCAGTGAAAGCTGTGATCCATATTTTATGGTTCAGAGCGTTGAAATGTGCAGAGATTGCCTCGCCCAGACTCCCAACACTGATGAGTAACAGATCCGAGGCAGGGGGTATAGATGTTCCCTGACGACAGGAAGAAAGCCTGTGCCCAGCAGAGGTGCTGGCCCAAGAGATTGCCTCAAATCCTGCCCCAACTCCTAACTCTACATTTCAATCGTTAGCCAGAAATACAAAGGCTTTTCTCAAAATAAAGACATCAACCCCTTGATGGACTGGGGGACCCAAACATGTGTCCATGTCTCCCTCAGTCCACCCCTCAGCACTCTATAATGTTTATAAGGCTGCCTTGCAGTGAGCCTTCCCAATGGTCAGGTGAACACCCTGGCAGACAGCCGTCTGTTTGACTCCCAACTGGCTCAGAACCGAGGAAATTCCAAACCAACTGCCCACATGACAGTTGCGCAAAGATTGAGCTTCATCTTCAACTGACCAAATCTGGGCAATGAACAGTTAATCTGGAAAAGGGGTCTGCTGGGCTGGGGTTTTGGTGACTTAATGCATAAAGTCTACAAGCCCCAGGGTCTCGCTGACTATTGAACTGAGCAGCCTACACTTAGGCCTGGCTGAGAATGAGCAGTGGCTGCACTGGCTCTGAGTGTACCCCTTCCCTGCCCAAGTCCTTCCCCATCAAAACCCAGTCTCTGCTGTGCAACCTACTGTCTAATGACAATACTCCACTGGTGTTATTTCTGTAGCACCTTCAATGGAGTTGGTGGGGGACATTTGTGCCTCTACCTGGTGTTTGGGCAGATGCCCACTTTCATACTGCTGAACCACTCCTGGGGACGCCAGGAGATACTCTTGACTGCAGATGATTTCCTTGTGAATTCTGTGTTTGAATCCCTTATGCTGATCCTTTTCTTTTTGTCATCTTGAGCCTTGATCCTGAAAATATATTGAAAATAAAAAAGTTATTGACTTGTCACTGGCAGAAGACCATGAGGAAATAATCATTCATTCCCAGGTCACACTTCTGTTCTTCCTGTTCACCAGCTGCCTAGGGAGCTAACTGAATCTGAGATAGGAATAGAAGACAGATGTTGCAGTGTGGCGGAGATTGAACATGCCCAGCTCACTGATCACGTGGGGACAAGACTTTATTTTGATGAGACAATATAGAAAGTCAGCACCACACAGTGACTGAGTATGGGAGCTGGTGTCTGATGACCTGTGTGAAATTATCCTGGAAGCCACATAAACCTGTCCTCAGTTGCCTGTTCTGTGACATGAGGCCTACTTATTAGTATAGGAGGCTAAATATAAGAAAATTCAGATAGAGCCTTTAAAAAAATGACTAGTCCTTCATAAGTGCCACTTAAGTGTTCAAATATTAAGTGTCTGGAAAAATAAGCAAGAAATGAGATAGTAGCTGCCTCCAGAGAGGACACCTGGGTGGCTACAGGGCAGGGAGGGTGGAAGCTTACTTCTGAGTCTATGCATGGGTGTCATGCTTTGTAACAGCTCATGGAGAGTAACTTTTATCATTTCTTGTGACATCCATGTGAGCCCTGTGGGGTCAGCAGAGAAGGAGCTGTGACCCATATTTCATGGTTCATGACACTGAAATGTACAGGCATTAAGTGACTTACCCAGTGTCACAAAACTGATGACAGGTGGGTCTAGGGTAGGAATGTAGTTCGTTCCCTGGGGGCAGAGATCCCTGAACCCCTAAGTCCTCTAAATCTTGTCCTGGACTCCTGAACCATGGGCCACCCTCCCTCTATTTCCAAAATTCTCCTGTCCCAAGGTTTCTGGGGGGAGACAGGAGGTGTCTGAGCCAAGAGAAGGGCACATTCCTTACCCAAATTCTACCCACACATTTCAATTCCAGACCCAAAAGCTATGATGTTTTCTTTAAAGGAAGTATCTTGAAGGATCAAAGGATCAGATCTGTGTCCCTCCTACCCCAACATCTTCACACATCAGCACCTTAAGGTGCGCCTCCTGAGGGTGTGACCAGTGGTATGTGTGGCTCCCACACAGCTGGGAGCCCAGGCCTCTCCAAGCCAGCTGTCCACATGGCAACTCTCTAACAAATTAGCTTGGCCTTCAATGACCAACCTGATGAACAGTTAGTGATCATTCAAGAGGAAGGTGAGCAGGTGGGCTGGTGCTTTGGTGGCTTCATGGATGAAGATGGCCTGCTCCACTGTCTGCTGACTAGTGATGTGAGTACCCGTCTGAGCAGCTCGGGCTGAGGCCTGGCTGAGAGCTGGCAGTGGCTGCACAGGCTCTGAATGTGCACCTTCCTGCTCATTCCTTCCTCACTACAATCCAGTGTTTACAAACTCCTCACCCCTCCCTAGACCCTGCAGTGGCAGGGGACAGAGACCCATATCCTCATAGAGGGGCCCCTCTACCCACAGCCTGGACCCATCCCAGGACCCCCTCTGATAATCCCCAGACCCTCCTAACCCCTGTCACCAAATGTTGATTCCACCTACCCGATGGCACTGTCCCTTCTCACCCCTCTCCCAGGCAGCACACCAACACCCAGTGGTCCTGTGCACATCCACCCCTAGAATCCCATGAAACCCCAGTTCCTTGCCTTTCTAAAAAGCTCTGGATTTAAACGGCTGGTGTTTGGTGTCAGATTTTAACATTGACACCAGTGGGTTTGGCCTGGAATTCCCCTTTCTGTCATGTCTATTGCAGGGTGGTGTCAAGATTCCCCTGACCCAGTGGAAGCATGTGGGTGCCCCTCTGTACCTGTTTTCTGGAGGACCGTGGAGGAGACTGGCGTTGTTTCTCAAATAGTTGGTAGTAATCAGAGGAAGCCACCTGGGCCTGAAAGTTGCTTTGTGGAAAACAAATTTGGTTTGCATTTATTGTTTTTTATTTGATGTTTACTTATTGTAAAGTACCCACATCTAAAGTGTAAAGGTTTATGGTTTCTTATAACTATAAACACATCTGTTGCCAACACCCAGTTCAACATGCAGGATGTCTCCAGCATGCTGGTAGGCTCCTTTCGAAGGAGATAAGAATAATACCTAATTCATTAGGTTACAAGAATGGAACTAGTTACTCCACATCCATTCCAAGCACCATGACTGCACCGAAATAGCTCCGCATTGGTGTGGCAGCAGCCTTGAAAGGTAGTGGGAGGAGCCAGTAAGCTGGGGGGCCCAACAGGCCCCTAGGGACTGGCCATGGAAGTGGGGGCAGGGCAGGACCCAGAGAGCTGCTCAGAAGCATTTGGGCTTTGACAGACCGAAAACTGCTGCTGCACAAAATGTGGTTCCATATCAATTCATCAACACCTGCCTTGTCAAGGGTGCATTCTATATATTTGTGTTTTATTTTACGTAAAAATGTTTTAAAATGAGGAGATAAATTTTAATGTGAAAACTTTCAGTATTAGATATAA
This sequence comes from Miniopterus schreibersii, assembly GCF_964146895.1. NCBI lineage: Eukaryota > Metazoa > Chordata > Mammalia > Chiroptera > Miniopteridae > Miniopterus > Miniopterus schreibersii. The sequence goes on along the minus strand of NC_138112.1, from coordinate 9,293,601 downwards.
AACATCTCTCTAAACCTAATTCTACCCAATGTAGATCGGAAATAACTGGCACCAAATTACCTGACTTGGGAGAGGAGGAGCAGTGGGGCAGCTCTTGATCCTTGGCTTTGTGTCTCATTTAAACTTCCTGACAATCTACGTCCTCTGAGGTGCTGGCTGACACCTGCATGTCACAGCTTTCACAGGTGTCAAAAGAACCTACAACAGCAAAGACAGGTGTGGAATCCCAGTGAGGGCACAAGACAGATGGAAGAGGGCTCCCCAGAGTGGGTCAGGAAGGTTCCTCAGGTCCTAGAAGTGCCCATGGGCCCTGATATCCCCAGGCCCAGATCCACTGGAAATGGGAGCCTTTTTTCTGCTCTAAGCTGAGGGTGTAGTGTGCTGACTGAGAGTGACTATACATGTCCTACAGGACCCATTGAACCTGGGCATTTGTTGGGGCCTTTCAGTGACTGCTGTCCAGACAGTGGGACTGACGCAGAGGAACAGGGGAACTCTAGGACTCCAGAATGAAAAGGCCAAGTCCCTCACCCCTGAGACCTGTGAGGAGCACAAGGTCTGAGGACACAGATGGAAGTGGTGACCCTGTCCCTCAAGCCCACACTCAATATAGCCCAGTCATGGGACCTGCACAATTAAAATGAGCAACCCACACATGAGACCTGCCTGTGCCTTTCCATTTGAAAACCACTATGCTGTGGTAATATAAAAAAATGTTTTATGGTTTAATGAATTCCAATGGCAAAAGGTTAAAGAAGACACTGCTGTTTAAAAATGTAATGAAACCAACTATTACATTTGTTTTATTTATAAATTCGGAAAAGAAACATTAGTAATTTGTAATCCTACCTCCCTACACATCCCAAAAAAGCAATGCATTGAATTTCCTTCACTATTTTTGTGTTTGTTGGATTTTTATATGAACGACCTATAGAAACGGTGCCATGATGCCTGACCAGTGTTGCTCAGTAGTTGAACGTCAACCCATCCACCGGGAAGTCGCTGGTTCAATCCCCAGTCAGAGCACATGCCCAGGTTGCTGGCTCGATCCGCAGCAGGGGGTTGTCCAGGAGGCAGCCAATCCAAGTTGCTGTTTCTCATCAATGTTTCTATCTCCTCATCTCCCTTCCTCTCACTCTAAAATCAATAAAAACATTTTTTTATTTAAAAAAAAAAAAAGAAAAGAAATTGTGCAACCCCAGGCTCTCTGCAAGGGCCTGAAGAGGCTGAAGGGTCCCCAGGGATTGGACAGCTCCCGGCCGGGTTTGGATCCCGTAGCGTCCCTTCCTTGACCCTGGGACTACCAAGCACCCACAGGGATGCAGAGCTGGGGCAGGGGAGCTGCCTTGCTTGCAAGAAAAGGAGCCCCTGTGCCTCTATCCTGCTCACCCTTTTCCCAGGAGGCCTGAAGTGGGGAAGGTCGGGGCCACCCCACACTGTTGCATCGACCCAGTGAGAAGGATCTAGGGGTTAAGCCTCCAACTAGGGGGTGCTCCCTGTTGAACTTACTGAGCTCCACAGTGCAGAGCTGGGTCCTGCAGGGAGAGACATTAAATAAACCCTGGAGGACTCTTCACAGAGAAAACAATGTGAACGACACACCCTGAAGTTACGCACACAGGGGGCCTTACAGGAACCTAGTCTCTCCTCCAAACGAAGGACCCCTGAAGGGCGTGGCAGCACCTTAGACGACATGTCCATGGCTGAGTCTCATCTCCAGGGAACATGTGCCCAAACATCCTTCATTTCCCTGAACTGATTTATGTCACCCCCTTGTCTTCTTCCATGGTCACAGGGGACAACGGCCATCCCAGGGCTCTCCTCAGATTAGGTACTTTCAGGAAAATGCCAAAAAAATAAAAGGAGCAGGAGCAGGAGGAGGAGGAGAAGGATGAAAAGGAGGAGGAGGAGGAAGAGGAGCAGGAGGAGTAGGAGGAGGAGGAGCAGGAGGAGGAGGAGGAGGAGGAAGAGGAGGGGCAGGGGGAGGAAGAGCAGAAGGAGGAGCAGGGGGAGGAGGAGCAAGGGGAGGAGGAGCAGGAGGAGGAGCAGGGGGAGGAAGAGGAGCAGGAGGAGGAGGAGCAGGGGGAGGAGGAGGAGCAGGGGGAGGAGGAGCAGGGGGAGGAGGAGCAGGGGGAGGAAGAGGAGCAGGAGGAGGAGGAGCAGGGGGAGGAAGAGGAGGAGCAGGAGGAAGAGCAGGGGGAGGAAGAGGAGCAGGAGGAGGAGCAGGAGGAGGAGGAGCAGGGGGAGGAGGAGGAGCAGGAGGAGGAAGCAGGAACCGTGGAGACAGGCACACTCACTGGCCTTACCTTCCCATCCACACCTCTCCAGCGTCACATATTCTCTGATTTCTGCTTCTCCCCACGTTGCCTCCCCTGCTCATGCTCTTGCAGCACCTCCTTGGGATTACTTGACAGCTGGAGGCAAGAGCAGCATCGTGCACGTCTATAGCCACCCACTGCAGGAAAACACCCATGAGGGTAATCCCAGGGCAGAGCACACTGACTATATAGAAACTGGTTTAAGGTGCTTTTCTATATATGTGTCTTATTTGAATAAAAAAATAAAAGCAACTAGGTGTCGATAAATATTTAACATCAAAACCTTCCCTAATAAATATAGAACATATAGCTAAAACTAGCACTAAATCTATACAATAAAGAACTACACTTGTTCTAAGTGAGGTGCCTTTGGAGAGCAGAAGCAGAGACATAGCTCCTCCTCTTTGTCCTGAAGTTTCTTGGCAGTGTGGATGCTCCATCCCCCTTGAGGCCCAGGCTGAGGCCTGCAGATCCTGGCCTTGACAGTTGTCAAGCAAAACCTGCAACACAAACACCTGAAATCATTGGGGAGGCTCTGAGACAGTTGGAGGAGGGCTCGCTGGAGTGGATGTGCAGGACCCAGAAGGCTCCTCAGACCTTGGAAAGTGACCTTGGGTCCTGACATTCACAGGAGACTAGGGCCTTTTTGCTGCTCTGGGATGAGGGTGTTGTCTGTCTGCTGCAGAGTGTCTATAGATGTCCTAAGAGCAACTGAACCTGGGATGGTCCAGTCACAACATTGGCTCTGGTCAGAGAAATGTCCAGGGGAGCTCACAGCAAGTAGTGTGTCCTAGTTCAGAGCCCCAGTAACACTACTGACAGGCTAAGACCAACACAGAACAATGTTATGCCAGCTTTATTCATAATTGCCCAAAACTGGGAATAATCAAAATGTCCCTCAGCAAGTGAATAGACCAGAAACTCTGCTACATTCATACAATGGAACATTGTTCAGTGATAAAAATAATTGAGCCATTAAGCCACAGAAGAAAATGGAAAACCTTTTTTTAAAAAAATATGTCTTTACTGACTTCTGAGAGAGGAAGGGAGATGGAGAGAGATAGAAACATTGATGAGAAAGTCATGATCAGCTGCCTCCTGCACGCCCCCTCCCCCACCAGGGATCGAGCCCGCAACCCAGGCATGTGCCCTGACCGGGAATCAAACCAAGATCTCCTGGATCATAGGTTGATGCTCAACTGCTGAGCCACACCAGCCGGGCAAACATGGAAAAACCTTTAATGTATATTTCTTGTTGAAATAAGTCATACTGAAAAAGCTACACACATTCCATGATTCCAACTATATAACATTTTGGAAAAGGCGAATGTAGACAGACAGTAAAAATATCAGTGATTGTCAGGGTTTCAGGGAAAGGGGAGAAGTATTAATAAGTAAAGTGCAGGGGGTTGTTAGGGCAGTGAAACTATTCTGGTTGGTTGATACAAGACACTATATTTTTCAAAAATTGTAGAAATGTACAACACAAAAAGTGAACGTTAATGTTAAGTATGGATCAATATAGTTCACTAATGGCAACAAATGTACCACAGTAGTGTAAGATGTTGATAACATGGGAAACTGAGAGGGGAAGGGGGCATATGAGAACTTGCTCTATTACCTGCTCAATTTTTATGTCAGTCTAAAGCTCTTCTTAATACTGGTCTATTAATTAAAAATAATGTGAAAGTATTTTTTAAAGGAGAGATCTATTTCCACTAATATTCCGCAATCAGCTAATATCCAAACATTAGCTTGAGTCGTTTACTATTAAATGTGAACCAAACTTGAGTTGTAAATGCATCTTTACTTCGGTGGTCTCAGCACTACTGACTGACATAAAACTTTCGCACATGGCTTAGCACTTTTATTGTTTTCTCTTACATACAGTACACTGAATGAACTTCAATCATTATTCTTGAATCTACTCAAGATTCAAGATCATAGATTCTTGAATCTAATCCCTCAGCAAATTTCCACAGTAACTTCCACCGACTTGTTTGCAGGGTGCACCCTGAAGTGTGGCAGGATGCCCGTTCTTCTGACCTAACTCGGAGGCCAGCTACATATCTTCTTTTTTTTTTTAATCCTTTTAGTATTACAAGTTTATTTAATTCATAAAAAGGGTTCTTGAGGAAGGAGTCCCCAAGATGTATCTTGTAGTAGAATTTCTAGAGGGTACAAAACTATTAGTAGCATGTTCAACAAAAAGTGTCTCCGGGACTGGCGCCGTGCCAGGAGTGCTGTGTAAAGATCTCTCCTGTTGCTTCTGCCTGAGAAGTTCATTTTTGACCTCTGCCATCTTCTCCTCAGTCTCGACTAGTTGACTTGACAGTGACTTTGTACATTGGTTTTCTCTCTGGTGGAGTTGGTCATATTTTTCCAATTTGGGAAGTTCAGATTCCAGATCTTTAACTATGGGTTCCAACCCCCTTCTTAATGAAGCTTTACTAGTCCCTCTTAACTGCTGTAGATTTTCTTGAGGTAATGATTGCACCTGTAACAACAGATGGACTTGTTCTAATTTTTCGTATAAATCCTGTACTGTTCTCTCGCCAATCATCTGTTTATACTGTGTTTTTCACAGATTCAACAAGAAAAGAAACAGATAAGGAAATGGGCTGAGTTAAAATTCTTCCTGCAGTCTTGCCTGCGTGAAGGATTAAAGAAGACGGGTGAACTGGAGAAAGAGCTCACTAGAATGATGATTTCATAGCAATACTGGAACCTGCATCTTCACCATGTGCACATCTGGATGAAGAAAATACATATCTTCTTAAACGAGGAACCAGTTTGCTCTCTGTGTCCATCAGGCAGGATTCTGGGAAATGCATTCACAATAAAGAGAGCTACTGACACCTGCTGACAGAATACCATAGGAAAATTAGTAATAACTTATTCACAGTTCATACTTTTGATCTCATTTCACCAAGCTGCCTGTAAGAGTCACCTGGATCAAAGTTGGGCTTTAGGAAGATCTTGCACTTCGGTCTTTACTTAAAACACCTATAGACAGATTACATGAACAAATGCCGTTATTTTGATGAGACAATACAGAAAATCAGCAGAGAACAGTGACATGGGTGCTGGATGCCTGATGACCTCGGTTCAAATCCCACTAGAACCAACATGAATGTGGGAAGGTTATGTGACCCTTCTGTGCCTCAGTTCTTTGCACTGTCCTTCGAAAACTTTAATGGAACATACTCTTTAGTATTGTGGTAGGAAGCTAAAAATTATTAAATACAGGTAAAGCCTTAAAAAGTAACTGTTTCTTTATATGTGTTCTGTAAGTGTTCAATAATTATGTGTCTCTAGAAATTTGGTAGTGGCTGCTTCCAGAGAGGGTACTTGGGTAGCTACAGGGCATGGGAGGGTAGGAATTTACTCTTCTGTGTAATGCTTTATAGCTCATAAATAATATCTATTATCATCTCCTGTCATCCCCATGTCACTCCTGTGGTGTGGACAGAGCAGAGGCTGTACCTATATTTTACAGTTCAGGGCACTGAAATTTAAAGCGTTAAGTGGCTTTTCTAGAGTCACTAATGAGTGATGGATCTGGGACAGGAATGTAGTTGGTTCCCTGGGGACAGAGATCCCTGAATGCCGAAGTCCTCTAGATAATGCCTTGGACCTCTAAACCAAGTGCTTCCATTTACTCATTTCTAAATTCTGGTGCCCTGGGGGAGGTGCCTGAGCCCAAAAAAGGGACAAAAATCAAGGCCCAAAGGCCTTTTCTCTTTGTTTCAATCCCTAACACAAAATATCATGCTGTTTTCCCCAAATGAAGCTTCTCTGAAGGACCAGGGGAAGCGCAAACTTGCGGCCAACCTCCCCAGCTTCACACCGTCAGCTGTCTAACATTGAGCCTCCCCAGTGGCCAGCTGACCACCGAGTGAGCAGTGGTCTATGAGACTCCCAAGCTCACTCAGAACTCAGAACATTCTTAACCAATTACCATGTGATGACTCTGTCAGGAATTAGCTTCCCTTCAACTGAGCCACCCTGGCTGAGCAGTCAATGTGAATTAACCAGGGAAGTGGGCATCTGGGCTGCTGTTTCAGTGGTTTAATGAATTAAGTCTGTGACCCTCAGTGTCTCACCATTACGCGAGTAACCGTCTGAGCAGCCTGGACTAAGGCCTGGCTGAGAGCAGGCCGAGGCTGCACTGGCTCTGAATGTGCACCTTCTCTGCCCAAGTTCTTCCTCACCAAAATCCAGTCTCCACAAACTCCTCATCCATCCTTAGACCCTGCAGGGGCAGGGGATAGAGTCCCATATCCCGAGGGACCCCTCCATACACACTACATAAGAATGTGACCCACAAATGTGTCCCACAGCCTGGAGACCCCACCCCAGGACACTCCCTGAGGATCACCAGACCCTCCTAACCTCTGTCACCAAATGGTGATTCCACCTACCTGATGGCACTGTCCCTTTTCACCACTCTTCCAGGCAGCACCCAAAGAGCCAGTGATCCTGTCCACATCAACCCATGTAAATTCCTCCATGAAATACCAGTTTCCTTTCTCTCTAAAATGAGTCTAGATGGCTAAAATTGGGATCAGGTTTTGCCATTAACATTCAGAAGAGTTGAATGCCCCTTTCCTGCAATGTCTTTTGCTGGGGTGGTATCAAGATTCCCGATTGGTACATACAAAGAAATGAAACTAGACACCAACTTACACCATACATAAGAATAAACTCAAAATGGATAAAAGACTTACATGTAAGTTGCAAACCCATAAAAATCCTTGGAGGAAACAGGCAGTAAAATCTCAGGCATATCATGTAGAGGATTTTCACCAATACCTCTCCTAGGGCAAGAGAAACAAAAGAAAAAAGAAACAAATGGGACTACATCAAACTAAAAAGCTTCTGCATAGCAAAAGAAATCACCAACAAAATGAAAAGGGAATGTACTGTATAGGAGAAAATATTCACCAATGACACATCTGATAAGGGGTTAATTTCCAAAATATACAAAGAACTAACACAACTCAACACCAGGAAGACAAACAATCCAATTTCAAAATGGGCAAAGGATGTGAATAGACACTTCTCCAAAGAGGACACACAGATGGCCAAGAGACATATGAAAAAATGTTCAGCTTCACTAGTCATCAGAGAGATTAAAACCACAGTGAGATATCACCTCACACCTGTCAGAATGTCCACCATCAATAAGTTAGCAAACAACAAGTGCTGGCGAGGGTGTGGAGAAAGGGGAGCCCTGGTACACTGCTGGTGGGAATGCAGACTGGTGCAGCCTCTATGGAAAACAGTATGGAAGTTCCTCAAAAAATTAAAAATGGAACTGCCATTTGACCCAGTGATCCCACTTCTAGGAATATATCCTAAGAATCCTGAAACACCAATCAGAAAGGATATATGCAGCCCTATGTTCAGAGAAGTGTTATTTACAATAGCCAAGATCTGGAAACAGCCCAAGTGTCCATCAGTAGATGAGTGGATAAAAAAGCTGTGGGTCATTTACACAATGAAATTCTATGCAGCTGTAAAAAAGGAGTTGTTGCCTTTTGCAAGAGCATGGAGGGACCTGGAGAATATTATGCTAAGTGAAATAAGCCAGGCAGAGAAAGACAAATACCACATGATCTCACTTATATGTGCAATCTAATGAACGAAATAAGCTGATGAACAAAATATGTCTTAGAGGGGAGAGAGGGCAGGAAGAGATTACCCAAAGAACTTATATGCATATATGCATAGCCCATGGACACAGACAATAGTGTGGAGAAGGCCTGGTGGGCAAAGGCATGGAATGGGGGACATCTTTAATACTGTCAACAATAAAAAAGAAAAGGTCCCCTGATCCAGTGAAAGCAGCATTGATGGTGTGTTCTTTCTGTACCTGCTCTCTGGAAATATGTGTTCATGACTGACATTATTTCTAATTTAAATATTTGGTAGAATTCAGAGCAAGAGGACATTGTCTCACCCCCTGCTATGGACACCAGCACATGTGAGTCACCTTCCTGGCTTCTATGCCAACTTTTGTCCCGGCCTTTAAAACTCTCTCTTCCAAATATTGTGACACGGTCACTTCTCCTTCTCTTCCACTAGATGCTGCTCTACACCCACCTAAGACAACCACCAGCCCTGATTCCTAGGTCCCAGTGTGACGGAGACACAGAGCTGATGTGGTCAGTATTCCTCATTGTCCAGAAGGTGAATGGAGACCGAGTGTTCACCAGGGTTCACTGACATTATAGTGACAACATTAACTCCAATAGTTATAATTTGTCAAGTACTCAGCACGTGGTAGGCTCTTTTCACAGATTAGCTCCTTGAACTCCCACAGGACCCTGTGACGTGAGTCCCCATCCTACTCAAGAGGAAACTGAGTCTCAGAGAGATGATGTGACACACCCAGAGTCACACAGCACAGACCTGGAACAGGCTGTTTTTTGACAAAGTCCAAATGCCAGAGACTTAATGTTGTCTTGTTGCCCACAACAGTTGCTAATGAATGAGCTCTTACTATGTGCTGGGCACTGTGTGAGGCTTGGAGAACACACAGATGAGTAAGACAGACCCATTCTGTGGGCACTCTGTCATGTGTCCACTCACCTAGGAACCTGGAGGGCAGTGCCCACGAGTCCCCAGCACCTAGCACAGAGCTTGGCACAGAGCAGGACCTCAGTTAATGTAGCTGAATAAGGGAACAAACTGCTGCAGGTTAGACACCAAGCACTTAAGATGACTGCAGCTAAAATACCTTATTCTTGCAAATGAAAACAAAAATGTAGCCATCCTTTTTAGTACATAATGTTGGCCAATTTCCCATATGAAAATCTTTAATTGGACCTCAAACTCATACCCAAAAATCAGTTCCAGATTTATTATGAATGTAATTATGCAAGGTAGAACAATAAACTTTTAGAATAAAATAAAGGAGACTGTTTATGATGTTGGGGGTAGGTAAAGATTACATAACTCAAATAAATGGTGCTAACCATGAAGGAAAAAAATTGATCACTTTAAAATGAAGTACTTCTGTTCATCGATAGGCACAACTAAGACAATGAAAAGATAAGCCATATAGCAGGAAAGGTTTTTTGCATACACATATCCAACAAAGGATATGTGTCTATGGAAAACAGAAGAAAATGGGCAAAAAATGTAAATAGACTTTTCACAAAAGAGGATATATTCCTCGCTGGAACTCAAATATTTATGTGCTCAACCCCGTTAGTCTTCAGTAAAATGCAATTTGACAACCCAACGTGATACTACTGCACATCACCAGAATGCCTGAAGTGAAAGTGGTCAGTATCTCGTGCTGCTGAGGATGTGGAGGAACTGGAACTCCATTCAGTGCTGACGGCTGGATAAGCTGACACAACACTCTGGACAATTGTGTTCATATCTCCTAAAACTGAATACATTCAAACCTTGGGATTTCCCCTGCAGTTTCCTCTCTGTACAAAAGTCCCAGCACAGATGTGTACTTATGTTCACATACACACACAAACTGTAATGTCCATAGCACCACTATTCCTACAAGCCCCAGATGCCCATCAACAGCCGACTGGATAAAGTGAGGCATATTCACACAGTGGGTACTACACAGCACTGAGAATGGGGAATATTCACCTGTATGCAACCATGTGGATGAATCTCACAAATAGAGAGAAACAAAATCAACACCAGAGAGTACCACTGCTTGCCAGATATAGTGGTCCCCCCTTATCCACAGGAGATATATTCCAAGACCCCCAGTGGGTCCTGAAACTGTGATAGTACCAAACACTATATAGACTGTTTTTCCTACACATACATACCTATGAGGAAGTTTATGGTTTCTCTTTGGCATAACTGAAATGCCAGCACCACTACTCTTGAACTTTGGGGCCATTAAGTAAAATAAGGGTTACTTGAACATAAGCACTACAAACCTCGGCCACCCATCTGATAACCCAGATGACCACTAAGTGACGAATGGGCAGGTAGCATATACAGTGTAGATATACTGGACAAAGGGATGAGTCACATTCTGGGCAGGAAGGAGAAGGACGTGTGAGATTTCATCACATTACTCAGAATGGCGCACAATTTAAAATTTATGAATTGTTTATTTCTGGAATTTTCCATTAAATATTTTTGGATCACAATTGACTGTAGGTAACTGAAACCTCAGAAAACAAAACTATGAACAAGGCAATGGGGGAACTACTGTAATGTGATAAGCAAGTTACACACATTATCTCCTTTAGTCATCACAAGACCCTGCTATAATTAATTGTTATAATTGCTATAATTATCCCATTTCACAAATGATGGGACCAAGACCTTAGATCCTTTGTCTACATTTTTCTGTAGCAGACAATGCACTCAAGCACAGGTCTGTGGAAGTAAACTGACGCCTCTCCCGCACCCTCTCTGGCGCTGCTGGGTTCACCCCCTGCAGCTGTGACTGCTTTGTCTTAATCTTTGTGATCATCACTATTTGTGCTTGTAAGTCTGGTATCTCTATCATGTCCCCTTCTTCCTCCTCCAACAAGGGGGAAGAGAGGGATGAATCCTCTGTGGGGTCCCAAGTCTTGGGATACCAATTTGCCCTACCAAGACTGGCCAGACCTGGGGGCGGGGGCAATCTCTTTCCTTTCAGTTTCACTTCCCTGTGGGCTAAGGTTTCTACCTTCTCATCACTATTCTGCAGACGTTGTGATAGCCCTTCAGTGGTAGCCACCTGCGCCGGGTGGGCTTCCCTTTCTAACCGGAGGTCCTCTTCCAAACAGCAATTGGTCGTGGCCAGCACTAGTGCCTCTTCCCAAGAGGGGCCAGGCTACTGCTGCCTCCATGGTCTTCACATCTTTCTTTTCCTTACCTTCGGCCTCTCCCATAACTCTGCTACTCCAGCAGGCATTTTCAGGGAGTCCCCATACACACACACCGGTCCCCAAGCCTTCAAGCCTTCAATGCTTGTGCCAACTTGCCCAAAGCATGAGTACTTGGCCATCCTGGAATTTCCCCCAGCGGAGCCTGTTTTCCACCCATTTTGCCCCAGACTTTTAGAATCCTACTCACAGTGCCAATTGTTGCAGGGAAGCCTCTAAACTCAGGATTGATTTCGAAGAGCTGACATATAGCCTCATTTAAATTCATAAGAACTGTAATAGGAGAAACTTACATACACGGGCAAAGCAGCTGCTCCCAGTGGTGACCGGCTAAGAATAAATCCACGCCCCTCCCAGACAGGGTCTCTTTTCTGTGGGGGTTAACAGTAAAACTATATGGTGGGTAGTCACATAGACTACCAGAAAGAACAATGCATTTCTAAGTTAACAGATGACATCGGGCAGCTATCCACACTCTATACATTCATTAACCTCCTTCCTGGGGCCTGGCCTTTATCTTTGGGAGGTATCCGGCTTTCTGGGTAGTCACCCAAACCTGAAACTACAGAGAGTTAAACAGTCACAGAAAGTTAAACAGTCCAACATTTCCCAGGCGCCTTTACTGCTGGAGCCACATTAAATCTCTAAAGTGAGTTGTCCTACAGCATACCAGATCTGAATCTTCAAAAGAGCATTCTAGCTGCAATGTGGAGCATAGGATGGAGAGGCAAGACTGGGGGCAGGCAGACCAGTGTAGGACGCCACTGCTGCTCTTCCACGAGCAGAAACGGTGCCCTGGGATGGTGGTGGCAGTGGGGATGGAGAGAAGAGGGTGAACCTAAGAACTCTTAGGGACTTGTTTTGGCAAGCTTGGTGACCTGATATGACTGACCAGAGAGGGCTGTTTGGATGACACTGGTTTCTGACTTAAGTGAGAGAATGGTGGCGGCATATAGAACTGGAATTGAAGGGAAGTTAAACAGTCAGTGGCCAACCAGAAGACTCATAATAGTCCCCAAATTTCACAGAAGAGAAAAAAATCTCAAGTCAGGAGGGTTCAGCTGGGAGAAAATGGCCCCAAATCAGCTAGTTCATGCATTACACTGCTCCTGCCACAGTCACTTCTTATAATGTCCTCTCTGGGAACATTATGACCCAGCTACAAATGAGTTACACCGTTCCCTTTAAACCTAATAAGGTTCTTCCTATACAAGCCATGATTTCTTTGGCTCTTCCGACATAAGGGATTAAAATGGTTTGGTCGACCGCTTTACTGAACTAAGGAGTTATTTGGCTGACCAGTACAATTGACAAATATGTGCTAGGTGCCTGAGGGCTTGTCAACTCCATTTCTATTGCCCTCTCTTAATTGAGGCCTGTATGAGTCTCAAAAGACTCCAGTCATTCTGTCCTTCAATCCATCCAGCACATGGCCAATTATCCAATATTCTAAGCCCAGAGCATCATTGTAAGGACTAAATTCCACAATGGGTATGAAGGATTTAGCACAGTTTTGGGTACCAAGGAAGAGCTCGAATCTCCTATTACCAGCACCGTTGTCATTGATGTCAGTAATATAACCATTGCTATTATAAATATAGTAGGGGGCTGATCATACCACTCCCCTGCTCAAGAGCCTTCCATGGCTTCCCACTGCACATAAGAAAGAGTCCATACTCAGCCTGAGCATCAGTACATGACATCATCATACCTGTGCATGTTTAATTGCTTCAACTCTCTAATATACGTTCTATATTTTAACCATACAATCATAGGTATTTGCAAAAAAATAGGAAAGGAAATTACACATGAATTAGACATTCTCTGTCTTCTTGAAACTATTTGTAGATTAAGACACTCCTAGTGAGAGTCAAGAGAGAGTTAAAGGCTGGGAAAGGGATAACTTTATAACTAACTAAGGATTTGATTCCTGACCCAGATGGTCCCTGATAAGCAAGAGGGAAGTCTATTAAAAAAAAAAAATTTCCTTTCCTAGACCCAGGGCAAGGTATTCTACTAGACATTTTATATCATCATCAGTCAGTTTAGGGGCTTGGAACTGTTCTAGGTACTTGGCATATATTATCTAATTAATGAATCTCAACTCTATGAGATGTGTGTTTGTCATTTTACAGAAGAGAAACCTGAGGCTCAAGAAAATTAAGTAACTTGCCTAAAGTTACCAGTGTATATAAATAGCAATGCCAAACCAAGCCCAGATATTTTTAACTACAAATTTCGTAATACTTTCAAGACCACTGGAGTGGCTTTTGGGTTCGGGTTGTCACTGAACGTCACAAGACACTCATGAAAGACTTACCAGGCATGAAGTTCGCTTCACAGAATAAGGAGTGGAGCAGCATGTTAGGCTAACAGCATCATAAAGGCCCTGGACCGCCAGAGCCAATGCCCAACATCCCAGTCACCATTTTGGCCCTTTTTTTAACTTAAGGGAAACTAGTCTTCTTTTCAAAATGAGTTGAGGTCAAGAGAAGAAAGAACGTGAAACCTAACAGACAGGGTAAGACAGATGAACAGACAGGAGAGAGGAGAAGCACTGGTCAGGGGCTTACATATCACATCTTCTCCAGTCTGGAAATGAGGTCATCCCAGATTCTGATCAGTTCCTTGTTTTCTTTAGTCCTCTGCTCAGTGGTCTTCTCCAGCAAGTGGACGTGCACCTGCCCCTTCCGCAGGCTCGCCTGGAAGGCCAAGGCCTCCCCTTGGGCCTTGCTCAGAGCGGGGCGATCTCCTCCTCTGCCAGCTGAAGGTTCTCTTCTGCGTGGGCGCCAGCGCCTGGGATCCTGGGCCTTCCTGTGTAACCCTCAACGCGCTTCTTCGTTGATTCTTTATGGTAACTTTCTATCACCTCATTCTGATTCTCAAACCGCTTGAATTGGTTAGAGAAAGGTTTTTTCTATGGAGTTCAGGTCTGCAGTAAGTTGATCTTTTTATTTCACTTTCTGGATTCCGGTTTTGGCAAGTTCCTTCTGCTTCTGAGCCTCCTCCATCACCCGGCGCAGATCCCCTCAAACACGGCCATGATCTCCCCCACCTCCTGGTTCTTCAGGTGGAGGCCTCACGCCTGCTCTCCAGCAACAGGTTTTCCTTTTGTGCGACTCCCACTGCCCTGTCCAGATCTATCCATCTGCGCTGCAGCACGGTCCCGACGCCCCCCTCCATACCCCCGCCGAGGGCTCTTGGGGCCAGGCCCTGCACCGGAAACACTGCAACGCCCAGGAAGTCAAGTTCCGGGAGCAGCTCCTCCGGGACTTCCGGCAGGGAGGCGCTTGATGCCCATGCGCATGCTCATTGCTGGCCCAGGACCCCAGGCCTCCGGCCCCAGGCGGTGCTCCGCTCGAGGTCCTCCAGGAGCCAGTCCGACTCTAGTACCAGTGCTGTTTCGTCAGCGCGACTCCTCAACCAGGGAAATCCCAGCTTCTCCAAATAACCCCTGGGCCGGAGCTAGAGCCGCAGCTGGTGTGAGCAGCCAACCTCGCTCGGGCCTGCTCAGGGCCTGGCTCCTCTGAGCAGGGGGCGCTGACTCGATAGGAGGGGCGCTGAGGGCAGGTCATATGGCCAGTGGGCCCGAAGCTCCCAACGAATCCGCGGTTCCTTCGTGGGTCCCCACGGGATCTGCATCAAGGAGCGTCACCACTGAGGCCAGACCCGCTGCCAGCTGGGAGGTGAGTGCTTGGCTCGTCAGGCCGGGTGCTGGGTGGCTGGGCCAGAGGCCTGGGCCCACCAAGGGGCTGCTCTGGGGGCCGGGCCTCCCCGCCACCCGGAACAATTGAAGTTTGGGACATCCAGCATGTCCCAGGCCAGGTTGTAAGACTCCAGGGAGAGGAACGGCCCCTCGCCCGCCTCCAGTCTCCTCCAGGGAGGTTGAGGCTGGACTCTCCCCACTTTCCTGGGTGAGGCGCCTCTTGCTGGTCGTCGTCAGAGAAGTGAACTTCTAGCCTCTGGGCCACTTCCCCAAGAGTCAGCCACGTGGCCCTAGGCCTCCTCCTCCTGAGGACCAGAGGTGGCCTGGGGCAGCCGTCCCGCAACGGGCTCAGAGGGGGGCCTTCCCGGCGGGCTCCTTCAGAGTGCCCCAGGAGGCCAGGTGGAGGAAGCAGGGACCACGTGAGAGCTTCTTCTCTTGGTTCTGTGCAGGTCCTCTGTCCTGTCTTAGGATGCCACCCAGGAGGCTCTTAGGACTTTGAGATGGAAATAATGCTCTTATCTAAGGAATAAGAACACACCTTTGCTCTGGGCTACCAGACATTCGTCCTGGAGATGCCACTTGGTTTTCTAGATCCCCGAGTACCTGGGGAGAGCTTGAGGGATCCAGTCCAGTCAGGGGAGCCAGTCAGTCCTCCTGGAACTCCTATCTTCAGAGGCTGGTCTCGTGCTTAGGAGGCAGGTGCATTGGCCACTGCTGGTTTCTAGAGAATTCCATTGCTTGTCTTGGTGGCCACTTCCTTGGTGAACTGTTGATTCTCTTTCTGGGTCTCATTCTGTTTCTCATCCTGCTGGCTGCCCTGCAGAGAGCCCGGGGAGCAAGAGGTGCCCAGTCCCCATTTTGGACGGACTGCGGGTTACATCAGCATAGGGAAGCTGCAGGGTCTAAGGTCCCTCAGCTTGAATACCTTGCTAGTAACCGAGTACATGTCATGCTCCTCATCCTTCAGAAGCTGCACTCTGTAAGCTATAGGTTATGTAATAAATAAACCTGGTGCTTTGGCTGGTGTGGCTCACTTGGTTGGAGAGCCCTCCTGTACACCAAAAGGTTGTAGGTTTAATTCCTGGTCAGGGCACATACCTAGGTTTCAGGTTCGATCCCTGGTGGAGGCAACCGATGGATGTTTCTCTCATACATTAATGTTTCCCCTCACCTTCACCCTCTCCCCCCTTCTCCCTCTTTCTCTAAAATCAGTAAAATATATCCTCAAATGAGGATTTAAAAAACAAAAAAACCTGGCAACCAAGTACAGAGTGCTCAAGGACATCATTGGGTCAATGATCTGGATATAGCCAACCCCAGCAAAACCATAATTTATCTCTAATGAATATATTACTTTCCTTATATTGATATCACAAAGAGTCCAGCTTCTCTGTAGCATCCCTGAGATTGGAAGAGTTACAGTTCACCCCCTTCCTTGTGACAATGGTGATGATGATAATGATGATGATAACCAACACTTATTAAGAACTCGCTATGTGCCAGCCCTGTGCTAAGCTTTTTATCTGCATTATTTTAATTAATCTTCACAAGCCAATAAAATAGGCCCAATTATTATCGTTCTCATTCATCAGTAAGGAAACTGAAGCTTAAATAGTGAGGTTCGGACCTTTCCCAAAGTTACACCTCTAGAAAGTGAAGGTGCCAGAATTTAACCCCAGGACATCTGACTCCCAAACTGGTGTTCTCAATCAGTCTACAGAACTGGGTAATGGATTTAAAACTGAATTCATCCCTTACAGTTAAATTGGTTGGATGCATAAGTCCTCAATCCAATAGTAAACCAGTTAAATTAGAAAAAAAAATTAATCAAACCAGTAGATTGTCTAATTTGGTCAGTTACTTAACTGAGTTGACAACTCATTCCATTTGAAATAATTGAGCTAATAATCATGTATTTATGTCATCATTCTCTCTCTTTTTTTTAATCCTTACCTGAGAATATTTTTTTCCATTGCTTTTTCAGAGAGGGTGGAAAGGAGTGAGAGAGAAACATCTATGTGAGAGAGATACATCAATTGATTGCCTCCCACAGCAACCTTACTGGGGCAAGGGACCAAGCCTGCAACTGAGGTACGTGCCCTTGACTGGAATCAAATCTGGGACCCTTTAGTCCGCAGGTCAACACTAACAACTGAGCCAAACCTGCCAGGACTATGTTATCATTCTTAGTTACAATGATTTACAGCTTTGCTCAGTTTTATCACTAAAAGTCATATTTCTGAAAGCTTTCTCTAAGGAACCAGAGTTTTGCAGGTGTTTTGCTATGGTCAGAGACTGGGAAAAGTGGAACTAAGCTAAGGAGATGGCTTTATCTCAAGACTCACATAACCTTGAACAGGATCCCATACATTGTGAATCTCTCACAGGAGTCAGAAGTGCAAGGATTCCCCGAATTCTGTCCTGTTTCCATGGGCCCCTCTTTGGGTGGAAACACACAGTTCCCCAGCACACACTGGGAAATGCCATATCCTTCTCATCTGCATGCTCTTCCTGGTCTCTGTCCTCCCATATCCGTACCTTTTTTTTTTTTTTTGGCCCCATAAGTCTGCCTCGAATCAGCTCCCAGATTCTCAGAGCCCCATCTGCAACACAGCAGACATCAATAATACAGTTACACTGGGGACAGGGGCATGGACTTCTCTTTGCATTATGTAGGACCAACCTACCCACTGTTGAGTACATAAGCTCCAAGAAGTGATTTACAAAGGATACCAGAACAAAAGAAATGCAAGAACGCATACACACCTATAAATGTTATTGGGTTTCATCAATCAAGATGCCTTTGAACAGATATCATAAACATTAAAAGATGTTTACAAAGACTCCAAGATGGCAGCGGAATATGTGGAAGCTACACTGTCACTCTCCCAAGACCAAACTGTAATTACAACTAAAGTATAGAAAAACCATCCTGAATAATCAACTGAAGACTAGCTGGAGAGAACCTGTATAACCAAGTACCTAAAGTGGAGACTGCATAGGGACTGCTAGGAAATGTGGAGGTGCTAGAGGCCAGGCTGGGCTTACACATGCAGCAGCTAAAGCTCCTGTGGGACATCTCAGCTGTGGGGGGTTCCCACTGAGAATTCTGGGGTCTAAACCCCAAGCTGGACTTCCCAGTCCAGAGCACCAGAACTGACAAAGGTGCCCATCTGGCTGTGAAAAGCATCAGGGTTTCTGTCTGCCAGGGAGAGATGGCTGGAAATGCAGGCACCCTCTTAAAGGGCCAACACACAAAGTTTTGTGTGCAGCCACTCACCTTGGGCTCTGGCAGAGAGAGGGCAGAGTGGACTGGAGCTGTGTGAGGAGAACCCAGAGTTATAGGCTCTAGAGATACAGCTCAGGCAGCACCTGTCTGGATTCCTGTGCTGAGTCATTCCCCCATACTGCAGAGGATGTCTCTCTCAGGCAGATGTTTATTATCAGGCAGCTTTTACCTGGGGGAAGAGGGGGGAAGCATCTGCCCCACCAATTGAAAACCTCTTCACCTACCCTGTGGAGCTTACACATTGCTGAGGCTCATTAAGAGGCTTTGAATACAAACAGCCTGCAGGGAGAGGCAGATCTCTTGGTGCTTTGAGTCTTTGCCTGATCTGCTTCTGGACCCAGGGCTTGGAAAAGCAGACCTTGGTGTGCATCTTGGTCCTTTCCAAACACACCAAGCCCCAGCAGAGGGAGCCACAATCTGAGGATTTCTGGTAGCTCCAAACAGGGTACTCAAGGCCAGTCACAAAAGATGTCTGACATTGGCCTGCACCAGAAACCCTCCAAAAATATTGGGAGTCCTAGCAGATCTACCTAATACATAGAAACAGACACAGACAGGCAGCAAAAATGGGGAGACAAAAAAACCAAGCACCAAATGAAAAAATAAGAATTCTCCAGAAGAAGAGAGAAAAGAAATGGAGATAAGCAATCTATCAGATACCAAGTTCAGAATACTGATTGTAAGGATGATGAGAAAAGATAGGGAAACTGTGAAGGAAACTAAGAAGGACATAGCAGAAATAAAGAATACATTGGAAGGAATAAACAGCAGATTAGGGGAAGCTGAGGATCTGATCAGCAAATTAGAAGACAGGGTAGAAAAAATCACTTAATCAGAGATCCAAAAAGAGAAAACCATTAAAAAACAGGACAGTTTAAGGGAGCTGTGGGACAATATGAAACATAACTATTCACATCATAGGGGTGCCAGAAGGGGAAGAGAATAAGCAAGGATTAGAGAAACTGCTTGAAGAAATAATGGCAGAAAACTTCCCTAACCTGGTCAAAGAAAAAGTCACACAAGTTCAGGAGGCACAGAGAGTCCCAAACAAGAAGAACCCAAAGAGGCCCACACCCAGACACATAATTTAAATGTCAAAAATTCAAGACAAAGAATCTTAAAGGCAGCAAGAGAAAAACAAGCTGTTACCTACAAAAGAGCTCCCATAAGGCTGTCAGCTAACTTCTCATCAGAAATTCTACAGGCCAGAAGGGAATGGCATGAAATATTCAAGGTAATGTAAAACAAGGATCTGAAACCAAGACTGCTCTATCCAGCAAGGCGGTCATTCAAAATAGATGGGAAATAAAGACCTTCCCAGACAAAAAAAGACTAAAGGAGTTTATCACCACCAAACCAGCATTACAAGAAATGTTAAAGGGACTGCTGTAGCACTGAACATACACACTCCCATGGGCCCAGTGAGTTCACATCTAGGATGGTTTCTTATAGATACGTTGTCTCAGAAGATCCAACATCTAGTTTCATTGCACCAAGCCTGAGTCACACAAGGTGGGGAGATAGGTAAACACTCTCAAAACAAAAAGCCCACAATAAAAAATTTAAAAAAAACAACCACCTAAATTAGAATCAGTGACCCAATTTGAGAATTAAAATAAGTAGACAGATTCAAGAGACATTAAGGAAGCAGAATTAATAAGATTTGGCAATCAATTGGACATATAAAAATGATATTCATAACCTGGATGGCCAGTAAACACACACAAAAACAAAAACAGAAAAGAGTCAGAAAAAAATACAATGACAAGCCCCGGCCCTGAAGCTCAGTTGGTTAGAGCATGGTCCTGATACATCAATGTTGCAGGTTCAGTCCCCAGTGAGGGCGCATACAAGAATCAACCAATGAATGCATTAGTAAGTGGAACAATAGACTGATGTTTCTCTCTCTCCTTTCCTCTCTCTCTAAAATCAATAAATAAAAAACAAAAATATGCTGACAAACCTGTAACACCCAATACTACATAAGAGACAAGGCCCTCAAATTTAGCCAACCTATTCCCAATGGTAGCTCTTTCCATATTCTGGAGATTCATGCATCAGGAATCATAGACTGGGAACCTCTGAATCATGCAACTAACCTCCAATTCTGATGCCAGGAAAACAAAGCAATTTTAATAAGCTTACACAAGCTTCTCACATAGATCTATCAACAGGGAGAAAAATACTCAGGTCATGGGCATTCTGGTCTGCAAGATCTTTATTTCATTACTTCTTAGATTATCAAATAACTAGGCTGTATAAGAACACCATGATTTGATTCCTGTGACTCTCTCTCCAGACTGAGTCCAGTCCACTCTGAGACCTTGGAAGGATTAGGTTTCCAGATCTGCAAATAAATGATACCAACCTTTTTCTATCCCAGGACTTCTATGTGTATTTACTGTTCCCTCTCCTTAAAAAACACCTTCAATTCCACTCCACGTTATCTGGCTAACTTTAATTTGTCCTTTAGGACTCCAGCTTCAAGGTCATTTTCTCCACAAAGCCTTCTCTATTCTTTATACTTACCTGTCTTGATTATGTGGAGCAACATGAAGTCAGGAACTTTGCATGTTCACCTCTGATTCCCCAGCACCTAGCTCAATGCCTGTCCCATAACTTGTACCCCTATTGGGCTAAAAGTACGCTGAGAGGACAGTACTTATCGGATTCATTTTTCTATTTTTCCAGAGTTCCAAGAAAAATGCCTTGTACATAGTAGATCAATAATTGTTAAATACATGTATGTGACTATAAGTGTGTTCTTTCTTTTTTATATTTTAAGGGAAAATAGTTTAAATAATCATGATACCAGAGCCAAACAAATCCAAAGGAACCTCCAGGAAATAAAAATGTGCAAATGTATGAAGAGGTTTTACAGAGTAAGTCCATATGGGATTTTTAAAAACAACACAAGTGCTGTAGGACTTTATTGTGAATTGGATCAGCCAATATCAATGCTGAAGTAGCCAATCCTGAAGCCAAATACCAGCATTTGTTTCCCAAACACTGATTAAAACAAATATTTTTTTCAGTTGCTATAGCTTTTGGATCTATTTTTGACATGCACACTAAGTGTAGCAAATAATATGGAAACTCTGGCTCCCTTCATTGCTATTTGACATTGAGGAACCTAACCTCATTTGTAAGGCCAGAAAACACCAGCTTCATAACCACAAAAGATAACTTTCCTTGGTTCCAGGCAGCCAACTCTAATACTCTCTTCATGATGGTCTGTCATTTCTACTGGTAGCATGTGCTTTAAAATTGAGCATGGCCTCAAGGAAGCCTTCAAGTTTGGAAACTAGTTAAAATTAGACTAAGTCCTTAGTCATTGCATAAAAGCACTTACAATGTATTCTCTTTGATACTGTGTGTAGCCCTATTTTTTTTTTCATTATAAAAAATTAAGAATATACTCTCAATCCTCTGTATCTATAGGTTCTGCATGTACAGATTCTGCATTGTGGGTTCAACCAACTGCAAATCAAAATTATTCAGATGAAAAATGTTACATTGTGATAGACGTGTACTATGTACTTAGACCTGTAATTTCTGCCTCCGTATTGAACATGTACACAATTTTTTTTCTTGTCATTATCCCCTGAACTATACAGTGTAACAATTATCTACATAGCCTTCATATTGTATTAGGTATTTTATGAAATCTAGAGATGATTTAGAGTATATGGAAAGATGTACATAGGTTTTATGCAAGCACTATGCCATTTAATATAAGGGACTTGAGCATCCATGCATTTCGGTACCTGAGGGGGTCCTGGAACCAGTCCCCTGCAGATAACAAAATTGGGGAGAAGAGTAAAAGGATCTGCAGTACCTTTTACCCAGCTTCAACAATTACCAATTGTGAAAACTACTAAGAAAAGAATTTTTACTTTCACTATTTTATAAGAGAGACCATACTTGAGAACAATTGAGCTCTCCAAAGAATACAGCATGACTTTAGAGAGAGAAAAATGAAAAGTTGCCAAGATAGTAGTTTGTTCCTCACATAATTACCATATTTCAAGGGTTGTCATCAGTCTGTAGATATCAATATTGCAAAAATTAGGAATAATTTTTAGGAATAATAAATTGGGAAAAATTAATAATGTCTGGCTTCAATTGTTAGCTTACAAGAAGGGCTCAGGTCTTCATTTAGAGACTAGTATTAAACTAGGTTAGGTGTTCCTGTCTTTTTAAAATTTATTTAAGAATGCCAAGGGTTTGGAGATTTTTTGTTGTTTTGTTTGTCTTTTTTATGACTGTGGTAAATGATGTGCTAAGTCACAATGGCAGCAGGGCAAGTATCATTCCTGTTTGCTTTGCCCCTCCTTTTGGCCAGTTCCAGCCCCTTAAGCATAGAACTTGACCACGTAAGTTTGTTCTGTAATTTTCTTATTTATATCATCAATTTGGTAGGACTTTTCTGTTTGGCAAATCTAATTTACGTAGGTAAACGCCACAAGAGGTGTTGATTAATGCACAAAGATTTCCTTGCTCTTTCCTATCTTGCAAGAAGGTGGGTGAAAAAACTGAGAAGCTGAATACTAAGGAGAAGAAAGCTGAAGTCAGTAAGGCTGATCCTGGTGACAAGGTTAAGAAGGGTGACCTCAAGGCCAAGACGCCTAAGAAGAGAAGCCCCACTGCAGCTGAAACCCTGTCCTAGTCAGAGGAATTGGCAGGAATTCCCAGTCAGCTATGTATTCCTGAAAGGCCATGAACAAGAGGAAGTACTCAGCATCTAAATCCAGGATTGAAAAGACAAAGGAGAAAGTTTCCGCTACTGTCACAAAACCAGTTCGTGGTGACAAGAATTATGGTACCAGGTGGCTAAACTTTGCAAAACACCTATTATCCTACTGAAGATGTGTCTCCAAAGCTGTTGAGCCACGGAAAGAAACCCTTTAGTCAGCCTGTGAGAAAACTTCGGGCCAGGGTCACTCCCGGGACCATTCTGAGCGCCCTCACTGGGTACCACAGAGGCGAGAGGGCAGTTTTCCTGAAGCAGCTGAACTGTGGCCTGCTACCTGCGACTGGACCTCTGGCCCTTAATCGAGTTCCTCTGTGCAGAACACAGAAATTCATCATCACCACCTCCACCAAGACTGCTGTCGGTGGTGTGAAAATCCCCAACCATCTCACTGATGCTCCTTCAAGGAGAAGCCGCGCGAGCCCAGACACCAGGAGGGTGAGATCCTCCACACAGAGAAAGAGAAATGCGAGATTGCAGGCCAGGGCAGGGTTGATGGGAAAGCCACAGGCTCACAAATTCTGCCAAAAATCGAAGCCGTTCCTTAGCCCCAGGGCTATCTCGGGTCTGTGTTTGCTCTCCCCAGTGGGCTTTGTCCTCACCAACTGGTGTTCTAAGCACCTTATGAAGAACCTGATTAAACAGCTGATCTGTTTCCTTCGTGCCTTTTTCCTTCTTTTTCACGTCTGCCTGGATGTGTGCTTTACTCCGTCAGTTTAATGGGCTGTGGGCCTCTACTAGAGGGGCATGACTAGAGGGGCGGAAACAGCTGGAGAGCTTCATCGCCTTTGGGTCTGCATTCTAAGCTTCCTTAGGGCCTGGCGTCTCAGCTTTTTCACCCAGCACCTACCAATATAAATACCATTTCCTAATCATCACTGAACAAGCTAGTACTAAAATGTACACGAATGCCCTGGCTGGGTGGCTCGGTTGGTTGGAGCGTCATCCCCGTCCACCAAAGTGTTGTGAGTTCAATTCCCGGTCAGTGCAGAGACTTAGATGATGAGTTCAGTCCTGGTCAGGATGTGTACGGGAGGCGACCAATGGATGTTTCTTTCTCACATTGATGCTTCTCTCTCCTTTCTCTCTCTAAAAATCGATAAAAATGTATCCACCCTCACCAGTTGGCTCAGTGGTTAGAGCATCGGCCTGCAGACTGAAGGGTCCTGGGTTCGATTCCGATTCCAGCTAAGGGCAAGTACCTTGGTTGCAGGCTCGATCCCGGGCCCTGGTCGGGAGGCAACCAATCGATGTGTCTCTCACATGTATGTTTCTCTCTCTCTCCCCCTCCCTCCATCTCTCTCCTCTCTCTCCCCCTCCTTCCACTCTCTCTGAAAAGCAATGGAAAAAATGTCCTCAGGTGAGGATTAAAAAATAATATAATAATAATAATAATGAAATAAAAATAAAACATATCCTCCGGTGAGTATTAAAAAAATAAAAATAAAATGTACATGGGTAAGAAATGTGTTCTCTTCAGGCCACAGACTTTCATCCCACTCAATTAATTAACATCCATTTCTCCCCCATCTAATTCCAAGCCCCACCCCATAATCATTGTTATTAGTTTATTAAAGTATATACAGCAAATGAGTACAGTTGTTTCCCTCCCTTTTTAACCAAATACCTATTATACTGTATATACTATTATATATATAGATAACAATGTATTTTGATAATTCCACAAAAAGTACCGATCTTTACTGCTACGTAGTATAATAGTGTTCCCCCTTGTCTGTGGGGGATGTGGTCCAGTGGATGCCTGAAGCTGTGGATAGTACCAAACCCTATATATACTGTTTTCTCCTGTACACACATATATACATACCTATGATAAAGTTTAATTTATAAATTAGGCATAGTAAGATAAATAATGGGATAATTATTCTGTAGTAAAACTTATGTGAATGTAGTCTCAAAACATGGCATTGTAACCACCCTTGTCCTAAGAGATGACAAAACCCCTATGTGCTCAGACAAAACAGGCACTGTGACGCAGTGTTAGGCTGTTGACCTGACAACAACTCAGAAGGATCATTTGCTTCGGGTGATCCTGGATCACTGAGTCACGACAGTGTCACTGGTTGGGGAGCCTCTACAGTTGAAGGTTTTTTTTTACTAATCAGCTGGCTAGCATACATAACATGGATGCACTGGACAAAGGGATAATTCACAAAGGGATGGAGAGGGACTGCAAGATTTTATCACACGACTCAGGATAGTGCACAATTTAAAACAGGAACTGTTTATTTCTGGTATTTTCTATTTAATATTTTTGGATTGATTGACTGTAGGTAACTGAAACCATGGAAAACAAAACCATGGATGAGGACTAGTGCCTATCCTCTATTCTGTGGATATTTGGGTTCCATCATTTGTAATTATATACAGTGTTGTGGTAAATGGCATTAAGTATGCATAGAGAGCCAAGTACATAAGAATGATCTTTTGCTGAGTTAAAGGATTTATGCGTTTGAATTTCTTTCAGAATGCCAAATTTTCTCTGTAGAGGTTGTATCCATTTATACTCATGTGCACGAGTGCCTGTTTCACCCTGGCCAGGTAGCTCAGTTGGTTAGAGCATCATCCCAATACACCAAGGCTGCAGGTTCAGACCTCGGTCAGGGCACATACAAGATCCATCCAACAAATGCATAAATATGTGGACCAACAAACTGATGTTTCTCTCTCTCTCTCCATTCCTCTCTCTCTAAAATCAACTTTTTTTTTTTTTAATATATCTTTATTGATTTCAGAGAGAGGAAAGGAGAGGGAGAGAGAGAGATAGAAACATCAATGATGAGAGAGTCATTGATCGAGCCCGCAACCCAGGCATGTGCCCTGACCGGGAATCGAACCCCGATCGCCTGGATCCTAGGTCGACTCTCAACCCCTGAGCCACGCCCGGCCGGGCGTAAAATCAACTTTTAAAAAGTTTTAAAAGAGGGCCTGTTTCCCCAAAGGCTCCCTAAACAATGCGTCATCAAAATTGGTTTTTTTGGCAATAAAGAAGTGAAAAATGACTCTGATGGGGTTTTTTGTTTGTTTTATTTTTGTTTAAAATATTACAGATGTCCCTTTTTCTCCCCAATGACCCATTCCCCCCGTCCCATCCTCCTCTCCAGTTCCTCTCCCCACCATTGTCCCTGTCCTTGGGTTGTGCATTTATGCATATAAATTCTTTGGTTACTCTCTCCCCCTCCACCCACCCGCCCTCCTCCATCCCTCTGACATTCATCAGTCTCATCTATGCTTCCATGTCATTGAATCTATTCTGTTCATCAGTTTATTAAGTTCTTTAGATTCCACATATAATTGAGATCATATGATGTTCGTCTTTCTCTGCCTGGCTTACTTCACTTAGCATAATATTCTCTAGGTCTGATGGGGTTTTTCAAAGTTGGTTTTATTGATACTTAATTTGCATTTGGTGAAATTCATGATTTTTAGTGTGCACTTTTGTGACAGCTATAGTTTTGTGAGCACCACTGCCACCAAAGTTCCTGTGTGCTCTTTTTTAAATAAATTTTTTCACCCACCCCTTTGACTAATGCCATCAGCTTGTTCTTTGTATTTATTGGTCCTTTTCTGTTTTGGTTTGTTCATTTGTTTGTTTGGTTTTGTTTGTTTGTTTTGTCTTAGATTCCACTGATAAGTGAAATCATATAATATTTGCATGCTCTTTTAAAGTCAGCTCCCACTCCAGGCAACCACTGATAGAATTTCTGTGCCTGTACTTTTACCTTTTCCAGACTGTCATACAGTATGTTAAATCTCAGCATAACATCTTTGGAAGTTGTTCATGTTCATGGTTCTATGGTTCTTCTTATTGTCAATCAGTATTCCATTGTATCAATATATCACTGTTCCAAAATTCACCCAATGCAAGACACTGAGTCGTCTACAATTATTGGAGATTATGAATAAAGGTACTGAACAATTGCAAAAAAAAAAAAAATTCTTTATTGTGTGGTTTTAAAAAAAAACTAAAGCCATATGATACTAATGCTTGGTGAATTAACTTCTGTCTAGAAGCTTCATAAATCCCCTAGTCATACTTTGATCATATCAGTGTTACAGAAGTATTTGAATTGCAGTTATCCATTTGTCTTTTGTAAGTCCAGGAACAAAGGCATCCAGTTTGCCTCTACCAAGCTTTTCCTGCAGTAGCTATACAACTGGGTGTCCTCCCTTTTCTGAGATCCCCAAGTGTTCCAATGTTCCTGGTCTGTCTGGAAGTAGCCTTCGTTATTAACTATGAATCTGAGATTTTACTAGCCATAGAGTATGTACAAAGTAAGTTTCCTGGAAGGATTCTGTTGGCAGCACTTCCACAAGTGAAGGGCAGCCCTTGTTTCTTAATAGTGAGTTTATCCTACCTAATTAAATGAGATTTGTTTTTGCATGTGACATCTCTGGCATGGTCTCTGTTACAAATTTTTTCATCCAAACAATCTCAATAGGAAAAAGAGAGATTTGTTTTGAAGTTATGTAAATAACTACATGGTCATGAAAAAGTAAAGGGAAGCAATAAATGGCACTTTTTACAGTAACAATCATAGTTCTGTTGTAGTCTTGCAGGCAGAGCCAATCAATGTGTCACTATTTTCCTCAGAATCATTTCTCTTAGTGATCATTTTGCAATATATACAAATATTGACTCATCATGTTGTACATTTGAAACTATTATAATGTATATGTCAATTATATCTCAACTTTTAAAAACAATAAATTTTTATAAGTAAAAAAAGAAATAATTTTTCTAAGATTTTCCTCTTGATTTACTAGCTTATAATCCATTTTCTAAGATATTTTATAGATTTGTTTTTCTGAATTCTGAGAGATCAGTTGTAATAAGACACCATTTAAAGAGTTCTTTGTTCCCCTTTATACAGAGCTAGCTTGTCAAATTGAGAATTAGTGATAAATCCAGAAGAAAGAAAGGAATGTTATGATGTCATAAATATTCTTATCAATGAAATATAGAACATTAGCCACAAGCAAAATTTTCAACTTAATTCCCTTCATTCCTAGATAGATAAATCTTGTCTTTTTAATCTTAGTGTAATTGGTCATCTACTGTCACAAAGTCATCTGCTTTTGGATTTTTAAAAAAGTCTTAGAAATCTTTAGTCACACCATCAACCATGTGCTTGGTGACATCAGCTTATACTGGAAAGCTGTACCTATAGATCTATTCCATTTAGTATCAATAGCTGAGAGTACTTGCTTCAGGCCTTTGCTGAGGTTATGATTCTTTTTTCTTTCTTTTTCACAGAGAAAGGTTATGATTCTTTGATGTGTTCATCCCATTAACTATGTATTGGCACAGGTATTTGAAAATTAAAAACTGTAAATAAATTTTGTTGACAGTTACCATGCCAGTCTTTGCACATGAACATGAGTATACTCTATACATCCTAAAGGCACACAACTACTAAAACATGTTCATTTTAATATTAATAACATCTTACTTGTATGCCTTGTATACAGTTGATCTAGGGGGGTTGACTTGCCAACACTTCCCACACTGTGGGCTTGACACACAGCTCTCAGAATACAGAGATTATAATACCTGGCCAGTGTGGCTCAGTTGGTTGGAGCATCGTCCTGTATACCAAAAGATTATGGGTTTGATTCCTGATCAGGGCACATACCTAAGCTGGGGGTTCAATCCCGATTGGGAAGGCAACCAATCAATGTTCTTTCTCACACCGATGTTTGTCTCTCTCCCTCCCTCCCTCCCTCCCTGCCTCCCTCCCTCTCTCTCTCTCTCTCTCAGAATCAATAAGAATATCTTTGGGTGAGGATTAAAAAAAAAAGTGTTTCTAATGATTTCAAGCATTCCTCCTTTTACAAAATAAGAAAGTAAATCTTTGGTGCTGTCCAGAAGCTGTCTGAGAAACCTCAAAATAGTTTGGTTGTAAAACACATCTGTGTGGTTTTCTCATTTACAATTTGGGGTAGACTTTTGTTTGAAAAATTGTTTAAGTGCATAACCAAAAAAATTTCACGAAATGTTAACAGGCTCTCCTGTAAGTATATTTCAGTGACACCTGGAATATCTGCTAGCTGGACACAGAATAACTTTTTGCTATTTCTTGTTCAGAATAGACTGGATACTCCAAGCTCAATATTCTTCTGAACTACCTAACTTTCTCTTCTTCACCATTTATAAGTTCCCTTTGCTTAATAATTTTAATATTCCATCATAGGCATATATTTAGACATACAAAAATAAACATATTGTTAAATGGAAAACTATGAAGCTTTCATTTTAAAACATTGAGTTCACCAGATTATGAGATGTTTATCCACATTAAATTTATCATTTTTAAAAATATATATCTTTATTGATTTCAGAGAGAGGAAGGAAGAGGGCGAGGGAGAGATAAAAATATCAATGATGAGAGAATCATTGATTGGCTGCCTCCTGCACGTCCCCCAACGGGGGACCGAGCCTGAACCCGGGAATGTGCCCTAACCAGGAATTGAACCGTGATCTCCTGGATCCTAGGTCGACGCTCAACCACCGAGCCACACCAGGCCGCCTAAATTTATCATCTTAATAAAACTGTTAATGTGGTGAAGGTGGGGGAGGGTGCTGGGTGGAAGGGGGCAAAGAGGGAGAAAATGGGGGACATCTGGTTGCCTCCCGTAAGCGCCCCAGCCGGGGATCAAACCCACAACCTAGGTATGTGCCCTGACTGGGAATCCACAACCCTTTTGGTTTACGGGACAACATTCCAACCAACTGAGCCACCTGGCGAGGGCCCTAAGGTGTCATTTAACATGTTCTCTATCCCTTATGTTTCCTGTGAATTGTTAGTTGCACGTAAAGGCTTAAATAGATTCAGGTTCAATGATGGTTGTTTTTTGTTTTTGTTTTGCAAGTTGTGTAGTAAAATTTTAATCTTGTCCAAAAAGGGGTCTGGCTTTGGTTTCTGGGAGGTAATATTTAATCCCTTGGAATATCATGCCTGATGAGAGTGCTTCTGTTTGCTTGGGGGCCTTGGGTCACATGTAATCAGCTCAACTTCAAAAAAGCTGGGCTATCAACCAAATAAAAATTCTAGACAGGAAGGCTCTGGTGAGCTTCCCTGATTGGCAGTAACCTGTGTGTACTGTCATACATCAATTCTGGGAAAGTTATCAGACTTCAAGATCCTGGAAGGAGACACGCGGACCACTCACCTGCAGCCATCCTTCCACCCTCCTGCCCCCTTGCACGCAGCCTTTCTTCCTTATCCCTGTATAATCAGCCAGCTAGCAGAAGGCGAGGAGAGCAGATTGTATGTGGACAAATCCTGCTGCTCTCCCCATATTGCCAGCATTATTGGAATAAATGCTCATACACGATTTAACTCTATCTCTGCTTAATTGGCCCAAGTGGTGACAGGCAGCCCAGACCCACTGTGTCCAGTTTCATATTCTGGCAACCATGAAGGGATGTAAGCGAGGGACCCTGCTTGCTGCCTTTGATTGGGGGTTCCTGGGGCTGAGACCTGGACTCTTTATTTGCAGCGCTGCCAGGAACTTCTCTGTTTTGAGTCCCAGCCACAACCCCAGCAATCCCTGTTGTCTCACCTAAGACTTAAGTTGAGTCAAGTGTTTTTGTAAGGCATGGGAGGCATTTATTGCCTCTCGTCTGGCATGCATCTGATACACCTGATCAGGTCTGGGTGGCAAGAGACCTCCAGAGGTCCTTGCCTTGTCACCAAGCCCTTAGTCTGATCCACTCTGGGACAAGATACAATGCTCTGATTTGGTGGGGTTTTTTTTTAACTCAGGGCATTCTGAAGTTTCTGTGGCTGGACAGATAAGCATGGTGTGAAGCTCTTGTCTGTGGGTTGTGTGCACCTATGAATATTGTACATAAGAATGTCTCTGTTGATGATTGTTTTGTGTTTCTTTGTTGTTTGATTTAATTTGTTTAAAGATTGGGGCATATCCCACTTTGCTGGAGGCCCCAGCTGCTTGTGGCAGGCTGAACCGAGGGGGTGGGGGGGATGAAGGGATTGTAGGAACTTCCCAGCAGCTGCTCTCCTGTCCTCTCAAGGCATCAGCGACCTGAAATGTTTAACGAATGAGAGTTTTGTCTATCTGTAATGTGACTTTGGTTACAGATGTTCTTTGCTGCTTTCTTGTCTTTTTATGAACACAGGGAATCTTC
The DNA here is from genome assembly GCF_964146895.1 of Miniopterus schreibersii. Classification (NCBI taxonomy): domain Eukaryota; kingdom Metazoa; phylum Chordata; class Mammalia; order Chiroptera; family Miniopteridae; genus Miniopterus; species Miniopterus schreibersii. Next base: position 9,262,495 of record NC_138112.1, on the reverse strand, counting down.
TGTCTTCTATTTAGGCTTTGCACCACTCAGACTGAAGGTTATTTGCTGTGCTGGGTTAGTGTGAGGAAAGATTATAAGACTAATGTCCCAGTCCCTCCTTTTGAGAGTACTCATTTATTTACTTTAGGGGTTGTTTTGTTTCTGTTTTGAAATAGGATAAGGTCTCTTCTTATATACAAGATTTCATATTGTTACATTCTACTCAGAAAGAAAAATATGGGAACTAAATCTTTTGAACTCCCCAAGTTTTTCTCCCAGAAGGGCCAGAGCTGCAGAAATGCCCACGGGCAGGAAGAGGCAGTGGGGGGAGGGGAGGGGACATCCACTGGGTAAAGAGAAATAAAGGTACTTTCACAGTAAGGCTGCCTGAGGCCAGGGAGTTACAAAATTTCCCAAGAAAATACCTTAGGAAATAGTAATTGGCTTTAAAACCTCATAAAGTTGTTAACACATAATAAATAGATATAACTATGATGAAAGGTTTTTTGATAAGGCTTTTCGGTAATAATTATATACATATAAAACTTAAGACTTTGGAGTTTTGCTGAGTTAAATAGTAAAAAATTCTTGACTATCTAGGTATTTTGAAGTGACTCGGAGTTTGCCTCCTTTTGGCTTCTTATTACAGAGAATCTAGAGGATAGACTTTAATCTAATGGATATGTCTTGTATTTTATTTGAAATATACCTCTTAAAAATGTGAATGTATTGCTAATCTGAGGAATGCTAATTAATTACTTGTCACCCAGAGATCAAGGTTTCTAAGAATTAAGAATTCTAAGTAAATTGGAAAGAAATTATATTATTTTGGTAATATAAAATTGAAAGCAGATGGTTCTAAAGCTGGTTATTTCTGAATGAGTTAAGAAAAAAACTGAAAGGGACTAGGAAAATTGCAAAGGGTGTGGGCAAGTTGAAAAAAATTATATGGAGTGAAGAGAAATCTTAAAAGAAGATTATAGGTAATCTGAATAATAAATTTAATTAGATAAATAAATCTAAAGTAAACTAATACAGAATTTGTTTCCCTTTTCCAGTCTGTTAAAAGGAAAAAAGTATTTCCTGTATTTGCCTAGGAAGCAGAAGTTCTATAAATTATTGAAATGGTTATATATTTTGTTATATTAATCAGGTACTTGATTACTTTAAAAAAAAGCCATCTTCTTAATCGTGGGAATTGAAGTTTTGCTAGCCTGTTTGTGTTTAATATCTTTTGTTGTCACTTTGAATGAATAGTCTAATGCTGTTTCATAATAATACTAATGATTTATGAGCCCGGCCGGGCGTGGCTCAGCGGTTGAGCATCAGCTTAGGATCCAGGCGATTGGGGTTTGTTTCCCGGTCTGGGCACATGCCCGGGTTGCCGGCTCGATCAATGACTTTCTCATCATTGATGTTTCTATCTCTCTCTCTCCCTCTCCTTTTCTCTCTCTGAAATCAATAAAGATATATATTTTTTAAATGATTTATGATATTTTGGTCAAATAAGTTTCACAACCTTCCCAGGGTTAGAATTTTAAGAAACTTTTTCTTGACTTCAGTTGGCTTTAGGTCACCTCAATAGGCCCTGGAATGCCTTGGGGATTTTGTTTTTCCTCCTTATGAAGGAAAAGCTTATACTTAAGGTACATGGGAAGCTTTGTCAAGTAAAGACCTAATAACTATATTCTATTTATACATGCACATTATTAAAATAGATGTAAAAATCTCCAGGAGTCTATAAATTCTGATATGCTTTCATTTATAACTCTAATTGTTATTCTGGAATAATGTGTTTTGCAGAAAGGATAGGATTCCATGTCAATTGCATTGTAATCAAATCCATAACCATGTCATTTAAAATTTATTTTTGTCATATAGAGACACTCACTGTTTTGTTATAATGCATTTGCAAAAAAATATTACATGTTCTGAAGGATCCATGGAAAGGACTCCGACTTATTTTAAATTACATATCTCTGAGAATAAATTTTCAGATCATCCCCTTCAAATTGGGTGCAAATTATTAGACCTTTATAGAATATCTGGATTTATAGAAGTACTGGCAAGAAAAATCAGAAGAAACAAAAATTGATTATGGGACTGAGTGAACTGAAAAATAATTGTAGTTTTTGTAACTTTTTTGAAAGTATTGCTGGTTTTTAGTCTTTTTGTTTTTCAAATATAAGAAAACATTTTTAAAGCAATTTAGTAAATCATACTTTTCCCCCTACCTGATCCCTCCAGAATTTGGCAATTCTTAATGAGTGAGTCGTGGCAATACGTTTCTTTGCATGAGTTCAATAAGACCAGTTTCCAATTGTGGTTTTATTAGCCAAGACTTTGACTGAAATGTCATTTCTAAGAGAGAGACATGCTGGCTCTGGATGTCTCCAGAAAGCCTTAGGAAATAAAGACTGACTTTGAAGCCAATAAGAGCACCTTGGAGAAAGCCTAGTACCTTGCTTGATCACATGGTTCATGGCAGTCTTTCCAGGTAAGTAAAGAATGTTGCTTTCCTGAGAGATGGTAAGGGAGGAACCTCAAGACATTATTGGAGACCTCAAAAACTTGAGGAATTCACCCAAGTCTATAGATATTGCAGGCAAGCCCTATGGAAACCAGGTGCCTCAGCTTCTTTGACCTGAGGGGTTGATTACAGCTCAATCATAAGATTCCAAAAAAGATTTTTTTTTTTTAATGTATCTTTATTGATTTCAGCGAGAGGAAAGGAGAGGGAGAGAGAGAGAGAGAAACATCAATGATGAGAGGGTCATCATTGATTGGTTGCCTCCTGCACGCCCCGACTGGGGATCGATCCCGAAACCCAGGCATGTGCCCTGACCGGGAATCGAACCCTGATCTCCTGGATCCTACGTCGATGCTCAACCGCTGAGCCACTCCCGGCCGGGCAAAGCAGATTTTTTAAAGCCTATATAATCAATTGCTGTTCTTATTGTGTTCATACAATCAGGCCAAATTGAAACTAGACTTAATACAGTAAATAAATTGGTCTTAATTTGGCTCTTTTATAAAAAAAGAGGGTAATTTTGGGGAGGGGTTGTGTTTCAAAAAAGGAATTATTAGAACGGAAATGTTTTTTTCCTTCCACCAGACCATTTGTCACAATTCTTGTTGTTCTATCTTTGTCCCAATAATATTAAAATTTATAACACAGTTTGTCTCCACCAAGTTACAAGCCCTACTCATACTCAGGGAAAACCACCTCTAGATTCCATCACCACCTCCCTCTGTACCCAGGCCTCATCATCCCTCTGACAGAGAGCAAGGATCTCTTGGCTCTGAAGAAAAATCTTTATTCCTCCTCAGCATGAAGCAGTACAGAAAAGACACTGTGCCCCTTGAGGGGTAGATGTAGTAGGCAGTTAGATAAGCATGAGCAGAGCAAGGATGATGGGCCAGGTGCAGAAGGTCACCAGGGTAGAAAAGCCCCAGGTGCCTAACAAGGGACAATTGTAGGACAGGGTGGGACCTTGCCCCAGGGGGTTTTTTTTAATTTTTTTTTTTTTTTTTTTTGGTCACTGGTCTGTTACATTCCTTTCAAGCAGGAGACAGAATTCTACTCAAAACATAGAAAACCAGATTGCCAGAGATCAACTGGAGTAAAAACGGACAGGACCCACTGTCCAGGAAAAGGATGCAGGGATGCTTTCTCTAAGATTGCTGCAAGATGCAAGATGGCAGCAGGCTGAGTGGAAGCTACACTGACACCCTCCTGGGACCAAACTGGAATTAGAACTAAAATATAGAAAAACCACCCTGCATAATCAACTGCAACTGAAGACTAGCTGGAGAGCACCCTCATAACCAAGGAGGAAAAGTGGAGACCACAGAGACTGGTAGGAAGTGCAGACGCGAGAGGGCTGGCTGGGCTCCCACAGGCAGCAGCTGAAGGTCTAAAGGGAGACCTCAGCTGTGGGGGGTTCCCACTGAGGACTGTGGGGCCTAAACGCCAGGCTGAGCTTCTCAGCCAAGAGCACCAGAACTGAAAAAGGTGCCCACGTACCATCGGACTGTGAAAAGCACCAGTGTTTCTGTGTGCCAGGGAGAGACAGCTGGAAATGCAGGCACCCTCTTAAAGAGCCAACACACAAAGTTTTGTGCGCAGCCACTCACCTTGGGCTCCAGCAGAGGGAGGGCAGAGTGGACCGGAGCTGTGTGAGGAGAATCTAGGATTATGGGCTCTGGAGATAGAGGTCAGAGGGCACCCCTCTAGATTCCTGTATCGAGTCATTCCCCCATACAGCAGAGGACATCTTTCACAAGCAGACAATTACCTTCCAAGCAGCTTTTCCCTGAGGGGGAAGCAATTGCCCCACCCTGCTGGAAAACCTCTGAAGCCTGAGGCTCATTAAGAGAATCAGATTAATCAGTGTGCAGGCAAAGGCAGACCTCAGAGTGCTTTGAGTCTTTGCCTGATCTGCTTTTGGACCCAGGCCTTGGAAAAGCAGACTTTGGTGTGCATCTTGGTCCTGTCCAAACACACCCAGCCCCAAGAGAGGGGACCTCAACCCGTGGGTTGTTGATAGCTCCAAACAGGGTACTCAGGGCCAGTCACAAACAGCATCTGACATTGGCCTGTACCAGAGAATACTTCCAAAAAGACTGAGAGTCCTAGCAGATCTACCTAATACATGGAAACAAACCCAAATAGGCAGCCAAAATGGGGAGACAAAAAAACAAGCCCCAAATGAAAGAACAAGAGAAGTCTCCAGAAAAAGCTAAGTGAAATGGAGATAAGCAATCTATCAGATATAGAGTTCAGAATACTAATTGTAAGGATGCTCAACAGCATGAAAAAAGATAGAAAACTATGAAAAGTGACCAGTCAGAAATGAAGAATGACATAGCAGAAATAAAGAATACACTGGAAGGAATAAACAGCAGATTAGAGGAAGCTGAGGATCAGATCAGCAAATTAGAAGACAGGGTAGGAAAAAAATCACTCAATCAGAGATCCAAAAAGAAAAACAATTAAAAAACAGAAACCAGCTTAAGGGAGCTGTGGAACAATATGAAACACAATAATATTCACATCATAGGAGTGCCAGAAGAGGTTGAAAGTAAGCAAGGGTTAGAGAACCTGTTTGAAGAAATAAAGGCAGAAAACTTCCCTAACCTGGTGAAGGAAAATGTCTAAAGGTTGCTGCAGGAGCTTCCTGTGGTGAATGTCTGACTTTTACTGGATATTCTACTTATCTTTCAGTATCTAATAGCTACAATATGAATTGTTTTAATAATTTCACTCTCCCTTATAGTAATGGGCATACTAACCTGCTGGATGGTTGGTTTCTGATATGTGGGGTAACTGTTTATTCATATATCCCTACCAAGAGCACCAGGGGGCCTTGTTCCTTAGGAAAACTGACTATCTTTATGGCCCAGAAACATCACAGGGTCTGAACTAAAAGAGACCTTCTCAGGGCCGTGACACCAGACTGCAACGACGATCTTCACCTGTGGAGACCTGCTTTAACCATTTTTGTTATGCCTGTAATGGTAGGCTCCCTTAATGTAGAAGTGACCTGGTGGCTTGTAGCATGGTAAAAGCCCTGAATGTCACTTCTAGGGCTATATATGGGTTAAATCAAGAGCTGAGTCAGGTCAGGAGGCAGTTCTAGAGAATCTGGCAGCAATAGATTATTTGCTGTTGTGGCATAACCACGGTTGTGAGGAATTCAAAGGAATGTGCTGTTTTAATCTTTCTGACAATTCTCCTCTTTTTAGATCCTGCATTTGCTGTATTCCATCCCACAAACTGCTTTCAAGGCAAAAACAAATGCAGTCTGGCAGGATGTGACTTTTCACCTAAAACTAATCTCATAGATATAAGATGATAGAAAGAGCAGTGGGGAATGTTGGGGGCAGAGATGCTGATCATGCTCTGTTGACCATGATTGTGAACAGGGGTGAGGGGGGGCTAATAGGAATAAGACCATAGTTGTTTAATGATTATTCACCTTACTAACTCTAGATAAGTTTTCCTACAGACCTTGGGAAACTGGAGGATGTGCTGCAAAAAGAAAAACAGAGCTGTAAAAAAAGATAAGACACCTGGGGGCCTGGATGGGTCCATTGCTCAGAAAAGAAAATGCATTTTAAGAACAGAAAAAGGACAGGATGCACTTTGATTTGGTTGCTGTGCCTGGAGCCTGACCCCCCTCCGGGAGTTTGCCTCAGGAACGCTGATCATTCTCAGGTCCCAGAAACCGGCAGAGCTGGGTTTTAACACTATTGAAAATTAACTACCTTGTTATCAGACTTCGAGATCCTAGAAGGAGACACACAGACCCCAGACCCTGCAGCCATCCTCTCATCCTCCTTCCCCCTTGCACGCAGCCTTTCTTCCATATCCCTATATAATCAGCCAGCTAGTAGAAGGTGAGGAGAGCAGATTATATGTGGACAAATCCTGCTGCTCTCCCCATATTGCTGGCATTATTGGAATAAATGCTCATATATGACTCAACCCTGTCTCTGCTTAATGGCTCAAGTGGTGCCAGAGAGTCCAGATCCATTGTGTCCAATTTCAGTTTCACCAGAGCCGACACAGAGTGGAGCAGACTGGACTAGAGCAAGTGGAGCAGAGCAGAGCTGTCTAGACAGAGAGGGACCTTACCCTAGGGCCGCCTCACACCAATACTCTTCCATAGCTCGAACTGTAACACTGTGGAGCTGTTCCACAGCCATGCTTTTCTCACAGCTGTGCTGTATCACAATTAAGCTGTTTGCCTTGAATAAAGTTTCCTTTTTCACTGCACCCCAAATTGGCAATTTCTGTTGGCATTGAATTGGTGCTAATGATCAGTTGGCACTTCCTTTGTTACTTTTAATCTGTATCTTTTAGCTATGAACAATCATAACCATTAGTATAACAGCTTTCAGTGAGTTCTGTGAGTCCTAGAGAATTATAAAACTAAGGGTGGTTTTGGGGATCCCCAAACTTGCAAAATTAATGTCAGAAGTGAAGGCTGACTTGAGGACTACCCCCTAAACTTCTACAAGACCACTACATAGTGGTGGTGTCTATCCACTATGTATCAGGAGGTACATGGTGTTATCGGCCATGATCATGGCTTAAAATAATTAATTATTCAGGGACTGCAAAATGGTGTTCTATTTCTATCATCTATTCTTTATTAATCTTTGTTATTTGTTTTCCTCTTATCATGTAGCTGTATCAAATATATATAGATATCTAGATAGATATCTGGATCTATTTCAGATAATATAGGAACGACAAAAAAAAAACCCACATAATTATTTTCTTTATCAGTTTTCAAAGTAAAGAAGTAGTTCCTTGCATCCTCCATCCAAGTGACTAATGACTTGAATTTTTATGTCATGAATTTAAACATCAATCCATTGAGTTATTACCATTATTAATGTTCATATTTGACCATCTTTGACTAGTGAGGGCTTATCTAAATTGACTGCAGAATTCTTTTGACATGACCTTAGTACTCTTTGATAGCTTCCTTGCTTTCTGGTATCACAAGATTCCAGGCTTATCTGGTGTATTTCCTGTTTCAGACCAGGAATCAGCCATTTCTCCAGAAGCCTTGTCTCAGCTTAGGTTCCCCCCAGGAAAGACTCTGAGTTGAATATTTACATGCAAGAAGATTATTGGGGGCTGCCCTCAGAGTCAATACCTGTGGGGGTGATAAAAGTAGGACTGGGCAGAGAAAGAAGTTGAACTACAGTGCACCCACAGCCAATCCCACAGCAAGTGCTGGAGATGATCTATCCCTTTAAGTTGTCCTGCTTGAAGCAAGAGAGCCTGACCTTCATAACCTACATTAACCAGTTTTTGGATGTGGGCTGCCCCTGGGGAGGAAGATATAACCTTGAGTGAAGTGGCTCTCTTCATTTTAGGGCAGTGGTTCCCAATCAAGGCAATTTTGTCCCCAAGGGATATTTGGCAATGTGGAGACACTTTTTGGTTGTCACAACCAGGAGTGAGATGCTATTTGTATGTATTTAGTGAGTAGAAGACAGGGATTCTGCTGAACACCTAGTGCATAGAAAAGCCCCCCAAAACAACAAATTACCCAGTCCAAAATGACAATAGTGCTGAGGTTGAGAAATCTTGGTTTAGGGCAATGCCCAGATAGTGACTCAACTGAGAACCAGAAGCCACCAGTGCTACCAGCATCAAGGGGAATGAGACCTTCATTCTGAAAGGGGATCTGGGTGATACACCACAGCATGAATCAGAGAAAACTAGTATAAAGAGACCTTAGTCTGGGTGCTAGGAGTGCTTCTTGTTCCTGGTTTGGTCTCTATTTCTAGGCTTTTTCAGTGGACAGCTAGGAAATTTTTTTTTTAAAACACATGATTCATTTGTGCTGATACTTCCAATTCAAAATCAGAACTATATGTATAATCTTTATGCAGTATTTTGAGATGGTTGGAAATTCATTGACCCTAACAGTTCTGAAAGCTATGTGATCAAGTGTTTTTAAATCTCATCAAGTTTACACTTTAGGGGGTTACAAAACAAAAGGAAAACTTTTCAGGAAATTGTTCAAAAATAATCCAGAACATTAGAATTAGAAGAAACCTTAGAGATCATCTTGTGACCAAAACTCTCATTAATAAGTGAGGAAAAGGGGGGCCTAGCAAAGTTCAGTGAACTTGCTCCAAGTTTTCATGACTACTTAGTGCCCTAGGCAGAACTAAGACTAGGCTACCTAATTCCTAACATTCTTGTTTCTTTTTTCCTGACTCTTCTCCCTAGTATGACCACTCTCATGTTACAGAACTGAGAAAACAGAGCAAGCAAAGAGGAACAGAAAGCAGAATGGACCTCACTTAGGATTTCATAGTGCCTCCGTAGAACCGAGGATTCAGAGCACAGATATGCATATAAGAAGCACTACCTTGGTAGAACTGTTTAGTTTTTTTCCAAAACAGATTGTGCCGTGCCTTCCACATTCTCTATTTCACTTTTGCCAGTGGCCAAGCAATTACATACTAGGTTGGCCAACTTTGGGTCACCTTAACAAAGTAAAAGAATTCAGTTAACCAGCTTACTCAGGAACAGAATTAATGACTTGGTCTCATTAGTGTCACACACAAAAACAATCAATTAAGCTGGCAACATGGTGTAATGTCTTTCTTCTCTTCAAATGAAGGGTTTTTAAATGATTCTTTCAATCCCTCCCTAAGCATATTAATCCTGTCCAATAGTCAGTTGTTTATTACCTCTTTCAGTGTTTTTTAAACTTTTCCATTGAAGTACTAGGAGAGAAGAGCGCCAGCTGCACACCACACACACACACACACACACACACACACACTCGTGTATAAATGCACATCCCTGGGAAAGTAGCCTGACAATCTTCAGTAAATAAACATTTCTCCAAAGTTCTATGTTTACCTTAAGTATTTGTTTAAATCTCCACCTACTCTCTCTTCATATCTAAATAAAGGCTTCAAAGGGAAAATTTGTATTCCAGAAGATGCAGTATGTTTAACAAAGACTTTGAGAAATCCCTGCCCCTCCTTAATCATGGCATCTTCTACCCCCTTTTGAGAGCCCCCACTTGAGAAACTGCTTATATAATAGATTTTTATTGCTCTGGGGTAGAATTCATACTCATAAATGTGGTTAAATATGTTTTCAGTTTACATTGTATCATTCTATCAATATTTACAGAGTAGCTGCTATTTTTCTTGATTTTATTTTAGAAAAATCACTATTTAAGCTTTTATTATGAAGACTTTTCACATAATTTGTTTTACCAGCAATAAAGATGTAAAATTAAAATATAAGTGCATTCAAACCATATAAAATGTTATATTTTCATCAAAAATGTAAACTAAATGTAAGAAATAAAAATATTAAATTATTTTTATATTTTTCAAACAAGTTATGTCTCTTCTAAAATATTCAAAAGCATCTATTACAATTAAAAGGAAAAATATAAATTGAAATTAATAAATGTCAATATTTTAAATAAAACTTTTTAAAATTTAATTTTTGAAATTTTAATGAAATGTTCAGTAGTTTACAAAAATAAACCAATTCCTCATTCAGAATTTATTGTCCTTCTAGATGCCAATGCAAAGAATTGGTATCATGCTTCATAAATGTTTTAGTTAGATCTTCATATATACAATTTAGGAGGGATAGGAATTATTTACTCTCACAAAATATTCCTCAGCCCCCATGTGCAACAGTTGCGAAACCACCCTAAAATTGTGAACACAAAAAAAGTCCAACTCAGCACTACTGAAGATTAACCAAATATGGAAAGATCTGTTCGTTCCTGTTGAAAGATTTGAAGGACTGATCACGTCTCTCCTCTTATCTAAGCACTCCCATCACTCAAACGCTCTCGACACTTCAAAGCAGTGTGGGACTTTGTATTTGGCAATAGTACAACCCACAAACCTTTATCGCATTCAGAGGCAGCCCTCCTCTGTTTTGATGACATCGGGCTAGAGATGTGGGAAAATGTTTTCCTGGCACTTAAACAGCGTTAGTTATAAAAGTGGATTTTAGGCTATGGCCGCGTTATATCAATGCTGAAAACCCAAGTGACAGAAGGGGCCATGTACTTTTTAAGAATTTGGGGGCAAGCCCTGGCAGGGCAGCTCAACTGGTTAGAGCGTCGTCTCTATACACAAAGGTTTTGGGTTTGATTGCCGGGTCAGGACACATAAAAGCAGCAGCCAATAAATGCATAAGTAAGTGTAACAACAAATCGATATTTCTCTCTCTCCCTCTCCCTCTAAAAAGTAAATAAATAAGTAAATAAATAGATAGATAAATAGATAAATAAATGAATGATTTTTTCATTAAAAAAACATTTAGGAGTGAGAGGTGAGTGGGTACAGGGTGGGGTGCATTGTGTCATTCAAGGCCCTCTAAAGCCAGGGCAGGCCTCACTTGCCCCAGACTGAGGACAGTCAGAAGTTTTCAGCATATGGATGCATAATGGAGTAGAAAGAATGGATGTGACATGGCCCCTCTGCTCTGCTCTGAAAGGGATACAGAGAAGACAGCCTAGGAACAGTTTACAAAGTGACTTCCCCTACACTACCTGCCTACCCAGTGAAGTTAGCATATGAAGCAGGTATTATTACCATTTTACATATAAGGAAACTGAGGCACGAGCTGAACCAAAGTGAATACCCAATGCTTACCTAGGTACAACTTGGTAAAGCCAAGACCAGAACCCAGGGCTCCTAGCTCCACACCCACAGAACCTTACTGCCCTGTAGCTAGCTTCTAGATGCTCAGAGTTGCTCCTGATTTTTGGTCAGGGTTTTGTGGTCAAGCATTATATGAGTCGAGCAGACTTTTAAAAGCCATATTGTTTCACCTTCTTTAGTGTTTAAGGATTTGGAGGTTCAGGAGTGGAGGGAAAAAGGGGAATCATTTTAATAGATGTTTTCTAAACTTGACTATTGAACTTCCACATCTTAGAACCAACATATCCTGCAGTGCTTCTGGTCAAACAGTGATTTGGGGCCCAACAATGAAATGACTGTATTTAGTCCTCTGGGGAGTGGTCAGTATCTCCTCTTGTCCTTTTCATTTGGTTTCCTTGGGCTTCCAGATGGGGATGTTTTCTGTTCTTAACATGGCAATTTGAAAAGGGTAGCTAAGTAGTATAATTGTTATTTACCATGTGGTATGCACTATTTGGGAGTTGGGGGTTGAACCTGACAGAAAATTAAATGTGATTTCTGCCCTCGGAGGTCCTCATTTTACTCTGATGAATAGATTTGACATGTAAACACAGGAAGGAAAAGAGAACACCACCTTCAGGGGAAACAGGGGAGAGATACACCCAAAAGTCAGACATCTTTGGGAGTACCTAATAAAGTTAATTTGATGATGAGTTGAAAATTAATAGACTTTTTAGCTGTAAAACAAAGGCTGTAGAGGCTACCTCTCAATGTGACTTCCATGCCTCCGATGTTCTTCCCCCACAGTTTTTGTACAAGCCGTTATACGGCATCTGCCCACAAACCGGGCTCTGGGTGGCATTCTGTCTTCTTCACAAAAGATACATACTCCTCTCTCTTTCTCCCTGTCAACTCTGCCCTCCAAAAAAATCAGGGCACCATAAATAAGCAGCAAACTCTCTTTCCTCACAGGGATGGATGGATGCTATTGAGGAAGGCATTTGGCACAAAATGCTGCCAACCAGTAGAGGGGGCATAAGCTTCAAATTGGTGTTCTTCAAAGAACTAAGAAACCAGAAAGAGGTCACAAGGTCGAATAAATTTGGTGGAGAGCAAATTTGCAAACATCGAAAAGGTTTTGCAGACATTCTCTCTATATCTTTATATTCTTGCGTGGGCCTCTAAGAAAGGAACATTATTCAGACTAGAGGAATGAATCGCTCCTGATCCAACGGTGCATGACATTTCTTTCTTGAGCTCTCTTGCATTCAAATTCTTATTAATCATATGATATGTGGCTTCATTTGAACACAGCTTCTCCACTGTGACATGCATGTGCAAATTCCTCAACTTGCCATGGCATACTCGCATAGCAAAAAAATGTTAGGTGAACTCTTACCTTCACGTATGGAGAGATTGTTACCCCCAGCAGAACAACTGCTCTTGATTGGTAACTTAGTGAGTAAAATAGTCTGAGTAACCAGGAGCCTAACCCAGTTGTTAAGGGCTAGGCCTTAGAGTCAAACAGATGAGACTTTAAATTCTGGATTCTATCACATGTTAGCCTCGTGGAGTCAAACAAATTTTGTTAACTCACTAAAATTTGATTCATCTGTAAAAAAGGAGATTATATTAGTAACTAAAAACAGGATCGTTGTGTGGATTAATGATAACTAATAATAAAAGCAAAACATAGTGGGAAAGTAGATGCTGTTCTCTGTTTCCCACTCAAGTGCACAGATTGGATTATCTTGGATTCCTGACACACTCATCATTGGCCTAAGCATGGCCCTCTTTGTTTCTATTTATATATACTATGTACTTATTTGTGCACTTGTTTCTTATTATTAATAATATAAATAGTTGTGAACTACCACCCAATACAAGAATCAGAACAATCATTTACACCTACCTATGGGATTCTCCCCAATCTATTCCTCTACTTCCCCTTCTTTGAATCTTGCAGTTATTATTAAAATTTGTTTTCCAAATTATAGATTTATAGCATATGTGTATTCCTGAAAATTATATTGTTCTGTTTTCTTTGTTTTTAATGTTATAAAAAGGTTGGCAGGCTCTATAAAATCTTTGGGAATTTCTCTTTTTAAAATATTTTTATTGATTTTAGAGAGAGAGGAACGGAGAGGGGGAGAGAGAGAGAGAAACATCAATGTGAGAGCAAAACATCCATCGGCTGCCTCCTGCACCTCCCCCACCAGGGACGGAGCCTGCAACCCAGACATATGTCCTGACCGAGAATCAAACCAGCAACCTTTCAGGGTACAGGACACCCACCAGCTAAGCCGCGCACTGGCCAGGGCTGGGAACTTCTTTCTTTAAAGATTATACTGGTCAGATTATTCATATTTTTGCTTGTAGCTATTTATTTTGCTATATAATATGCCATTGTGTAAAGTTTCCGCAATTTATTTATCCATTTCCTATGACTAAGTATTCGAGTTGTTTCAAGGATTTATCTTACAGTAAGAGTGCAGTAAGTGCTGCAAGGAAACATTCTTGCTTATGTCTCCCAATGTGCATAGAGTTTTTTGGGGGTATATACCTAAAAGTAGAATTGCTGAGTTATAGGATATAGAAAATGTTCAACATTTAAATAATGACAAACTTTCCAAAGTGGACATGCCCAAGAGTTTGTATAAGAAATCCTATTAATTCACATTCTAATACTTGGCATTGTCATACTTTTTAATTTTTGCCAATTGAATGAGTATAAGTTGGTATCACATTGTGGTTTTAATTTCCCAATCAATAATTAACCATCTCATAAATATTTTATTGATAATATGTGATTTCTCCTCTGTGAAATTCCAGTTTATTGTTCTTGTCCATCTTCTGTTGGATTGCTTATCATTTCCATATTAACTTGAGGAAACCTTTATATATTCTTGCTGTTAATTCTTTGTTGGTTAATTGAGTTGCAAATATCCTCTTCCAGTTGGTATCTTCTCTCTTTTCTTTCTGCAAGATATTTTTTGGTGTTCAGATCTTAATTTTAATATATTCATATTTATCCATCTTTCATGGTTACAGACTTCTTTATGTCTTTAATAAATGCTTTACTAACTCCAAAATCAGAAAAGTATTTACCTATATTTTCTAATAAAATTTATAAAATTTACTTTTAACCTTTAAGTTCTTAATTTATCTGGAGTTCATTTTTATAATTGATATGAGGTAAGGATCAATATAATTTTTCCATATAAATAACTTTTTTTTTAATCCTCACTCAAGAATACATTTCCCATTGCTTTTCAGAGAGTGGAAGGGGAGTGGGGGAGAGAAAGAGAGAGAGAGAGAGAGGGAGGGAGGGAGGGAGGGAGGGAGGGAGAGAAACATCGATGTGAGAGAGACACGTTTATTGGTGGCCTCCCTCACACGCCCTGACCAGGGCCAGGGAAAGAGCCCGCAACCGAGGTACATGCCCTTGGCTGGAATCGAACCGGGACCCTTCAGTCCGAAGTCCAGTGTTCTAACCACTGAGCCAAACCAGCTAGGGCTAGATAACCATTTTTTACATACCCATTTATGGAATAATCCCTCCATTCCCCATTCATCTGCTATCTCCTTCCTTCTACTTTCTATAATGTATTCTGTTTTATTTTTCTATCTTAAAAATATCTAACTTAAAGACACCAACTTTTGATATTGCATAGAATTTAAGTCTATTGTAGAAATACTTTCTTATTTTCTTTTCTTTGGTCTTTCCTAGTTTTTGAAAGAGCACCAAACTTTATCCAGGTATTTGATTATATTAACTTCATACATCTCTACTAGCATTTTCTGAATTTTCTTTTCTTATTTGAGTACCTTTTCCATAACAGTTTTCAATGTGGATCTTTCAGTGACATATCTTTTGAGGCCTTATATGCCTTGGGCTGAAGGGTCCCAGGTTCGATTCTGACCAAGGGCACATGCCTCGGTTGCAGGCTCAGTCCCTAGACCGGGTCGGCACTCACCAATCAATGTATCTCTCTCACATCGATGTTTCTCTCTCTCCCCCCACCCTTCCACTCTCCCTGAAAAAGCAATGAAAAAAGTATCCTTAGGTAAGGGTTAAAAAAAAAAATTAAATGACAGTTTGGCTGGATATAAATCTAGGCTCAAAGTTCTTTTGTCTTCTCAATTACTTTAAATATATTACCATTGTCTTCTTATTGCTCTTGAAAAGTCTGAGATGCTAATGATTTTTGTCTCTCTCTCTCTCTCTCTCTCTCTCAAAACTTAGAATTTTATCTTTGCCTATAAAAACTTTAATTTCATTATAATATTACTAAGGTTAGTTTCTCCTTATCACTCTTGTTTGGTATTATATAAGTAAATATAAGGTCTTTCCTCTTTCTTTAACTCTGGGAAATGTATTTCCATTTCTTCAAATACTTCCTCTTGTCCATTTTTTTTCTTTCTTCCTGACACTCCTATTATTTATAAGTTGAAGTTGAAGTTCGTATTCCAATTCAGTCTTTCTCATCTCTTAACTTTTATTTTATATGTTCTTTTTCTTTATTATTCCCTGCTTCCTTCTAGAAAAACTCCTTAATCTGATCTTTCAGCTCACTAATTTGCTTTTTAGCCATGTCTACTCTACTGTCTAGCTCATCTGTTGTCATCTCCACTATTATGTATTTTTCATGCCTACTATTTTATCTTGACTTTTATGATTTTCTTATTGATTATTTATTATTCTTATATTTGTTAACCATTTAACATATCTGCTTCTGGTGGCATCTGTAATCAAGGTTGTTCTTTTCTTTTGAAGTAGTTGTACTCTTGAGACGTCTCATTACTTTGGCCTGTGAGAATCTATTTCTCTGATGGTATCAGCTATTCTGCCTGAGCATTTGGTATGGGAAAAGACCAAAGGGCAGAGCCCAGTCTAGGTCAACATCCAGTGAGATCAAGGAGAGGGGAAGAGATAACCCTAGGGTGGAGAGCTCCAAGCACCAAATTACCATAATTAATTGCTCAGGCTGGGTATCATGCCACCTAATAATTCTTTAAGTCAGGGCCCTACTATGCGACCCACCTCACTCTCCACCCCTCAAGGAGAAGCAGCCTTAAGAAGGAGCTACTCTTAGCTAATAATTCACTAGAGGCTGGAGGGAGTTGGGAGACGGAAGTGAATAAATGACCAAGGTCAGTCAGTCCTCACCAGTTTTCCACATTCTAGCTTCCCTTCTGCCCTGACAGTTATCCTTGAGGACACTGATACCCACAGTCTGAGCCTCTGTTGATAATCTCCATAGAAGTCTCCTGCCCCAGGCTTCAGATGTGTATACACACACACACACACACACACACACCAGTTCAAAACAGGCTTCACTGTCCCCCAGGGATTTGTTTTTCTTCTTTCCCATTATTTCCTAGTTTCATGATGGTTTTCTTCTATAGTTTCTCCAAGACTCATCTTGGGGTCAGCAGCCAGCCCATGGTAATTCTCTATCTTGACAAAATTGGAGGTTTTACGAAGGTTTATATTAGACAAAACTGTGAAACAAGTACCCCCTGGGACCATAGTCATATCAAGACAAACCAAGATTCAAAATCTCCATTGCAATGCTCACCTACCTGAACCTCCCTTCTTTGTCATCAGCCAAAGGTCTCTGTGCTATTCTTTGACTTCTTGGAATTTCATTAATTGATGCTTATCTTTTCCCTATTCAAATACCTAATTAACCCAATCCTGAAGCTAATGGGGGGGAAAATAGAATAGCAGAGGGGAAGGAGGCCTAGAGACTCTCATCAGGTAACCAAAGTGCATTTTAATAGTGGTTTTTAAAAGGCTATCACATTTGCTTTATTTAATCCAAGGAAGTTGTAGAAAAGAAGTAGGAGGCCACTGAAAGGAACATTTTAAACAAAATCTTTCAGCTTTCAAATTTCACTGTGTAGAATCAGACATTCATAATTCCTATTAATGAGTATAGGCTAACAACAGTTATAAGTCAACTTTTCCCATTTCAAGCCTAATGAGTCGAAATGCACTTCATGACCTAGAACACACGTAACCTTATGTAATACGGTCCTAGCGTACCCCGTCAGCCCATCCTTCTACCTCCATTGTTACTGTTTACTTGGAACATTTTCAGCTTCTTCCTACCTCGAGATATTCAAAGTTCTTTTTATTTTTGCTGGTAAGGCTCTCCCCAAATCTCATCCCCGGGCTTATTTCTACTGATTTATCACATCTCACCTTGAGAAAACTTCTTGACTCCTACCCTCCAGACCAGATCAGGACCCCATGTTATACAATCTGATAGCACACAGTACTTTTCGTTTAGAGCATTTACCATAATTATGATTAACTAATGAAATACATGGGGAAAGGGGGAATTGGTATAATATACTGGGAAGCAGAAAATAAAGCATTTTTATTTGTATTTAGAACAAATATATTGAAAACTTCTTATGTTCCAGGCATTTTATTAAGTAGGAATATAGTAGGGAAAGAGGCAGACCACTCCTCTTCACTTTAATCACCCATTCTTGAGGACTTACCATCACCTAAAACAGTATCTTAACTCAAATATACCAGCGTACACAGGACTCCTCAGATCTTTCATGCCCTTGCTCTCATCTCATCTATGCTCCACTCTCTTGAGTCCTCCAGTTTCCCATGTCTCCAGTCCCTTCTTATTTTTACCACTTTCTCTATCCAGACTACATGGTACTTGTTTTCAGTAACTTTCTTGCTAAATCTTCAACTCCTTTGCCCCTTTGATATTCTGTAGAGTCCACTCAGCAAACTCCAACCCTGTATCAGTGTGACATCCAGCCTACCAAACATTGCTGCAAAAAGTCCACAACCTTGCCCTAACCTGGGTTTGGCTCAGTGGTTAGAGCGTCGGCCCCCAGACTGAGGTCCCAGGTTCAATTCCAGCCAAGGGCATGTACCTTGGTTCCAGGCTCAATCACCGGCCCCAGTCGAGGGGTGTGCAGAAAGCAACCCATCAGTGTGTCTCCCTCACATTCGTGGTTTTTTCCTCCCTCTCTCTCCCCCTTCCACTGTCTCTGAAAAAGCAATGGAAAAATATCCTTGGGTAAGGATTTTTTTAAAAAAGTGCATGACCATGTAAAATGGTATTTCTACCAATTCATAGTTTTCCTGCCTTAGTTGAACCTTCTTGAAGCTTCTTATTGCCCAGCAAGTGTTCTATGTTTCCTAACCAATTTCCTTTCCCATTCTCACAGCAGATTTTCAAACCTTGACAGCTCATCTAAAGCCTCTTATTCCTCTACTCTCACTCTCTGAGGACAACCTGCTTCCCATTTCACAGAGTTCACCTTACTGCCAAGGGGGGACTTCCTGCACTGCACACACGCACTGACCTGCAGCCAAAGCTGCCCTTGCTTCCTTCCCCCACCCACATCAGAGTCAGGGGGCATCGCCCCTCCTGACTAAAGGGTCCCTCGTGGTAGATTCCATGGCCCTCTATAAATGACTTCTAATCACCTTTATTTCAATCTTTCCCTCTTCTAGCTCTTTCCAAAAATGCTCAGCTATCTACCAATTTTAAAAAACCACAGACTTTTCTTGAGTCTATCTCCCCTGCTATCTTTATTCCTTCATAGGCAAGTTTCTTGAAACAATGGTCTGCACTCACTGTTCTTCACCCCTTCCCACTCACTCCAGTTTGGCTTCCGCCCTCTGCAAAGCTCTTTAATTATCTCTTCATGCCTAAATCCAGTGAATTCTTTTCATCTTTACCTTGCTTGACATCTTCTCGGTGATTGAACGTACTCCCTCCTTTAAATTTTCCTCCTTTAATTTCTCTTTTCCCTACATTTTAAAGATATTTTCCCACCTCCATTCTACTTTTATTTCTCTGGCCTCTCTCCCTTGGCAGGGAGGAGATGCTTCTCTCTACCCACTCCTGTGAGTGCTGAACAAATACTGTAGGATTCTGTCTTCTTCAATTTTGGGGGGGTGGGGAGGAGAAGGGAGTTTTTATTGGCTTGTTTTTGTATGTCTTATCTTTAGGCCAGTAAACTAAACAAATAAATATATTCCTCAGTCTTGGAGACCAAAAATAACTGCAAATTCTAAGATAATTTTTGTAGTTACAAATATAAGAAATTTAAGTTTAACAAACACTTAAACAATGTAAAAGTATCTGCTAAAACTATGTTAAAATTAAGTCACCAAAATTGGATATAGTTATATAGAAAACTAAAATTTAACATATTCGCAGCTCCCAAAATATATCTACAAAACCAAAGGAACAGGTCCACTAGTAAATTACTAACTAGTGAGGTTCCAACTTTCCTGATATAACACACTTCCCAAGACTGAGGATTGGAAAAGAATGACTGTTTATTTATTTGTAATGTTTATTCCATTCCGAGTTGACACCAGACCCCTATGAACCTGGGGGTTTATCCCCCAGAGCTGTAGACCCCTAGGCCAGCAGAAGGCAATAAAGGCCGAAATGCTGTCTTCACCGCTGATATTCCTGCTGTGCGGTACCACCCACACCCTTGACTTCAACTTACTAGTCACCAGTCACGATCAGCCTCTGAATGCTCAGCCTAGATCTCTCCAAGCTCCAGAATTATGTATCCAGAGCTTGTAAGTGGCAATGCAGAAAGTTCACTCCTAGCACAACTCGTATTTCTCCAGTACACAGACAATATATATTGATTTCTAATTATGTAATAGTCTTTCACGATATCTTTATATATATTAGAGGAGTAAAACCCAAATGTCTGAATGAAATATATTGCATGATCTTGGAAGGCTGGGTTCATATTTCATCCACTTTGTATGTTCAGTGACCAGCAGAGTGAATGGCACATGGTCAGCTCGCAGTAATTGACTGCATTGGTTCACTCCTGCCAGTAACCTGGGAGGAATCTTCCACATCTCTCTCTCTCCCCCCGCACATCACACCATGCTGCAGCTGGAATCCGCCACTCCAGCAGCTTCCGACCCTGTTGCAACTTGAGAATCCCTCTTTGGGGGGCTTAGGAGCAGCAGTGCGGCCGGAAGGGGGGAAGCAGCCCTCCATGACACGGTGCCATGAACCCTTCCATTTGACTGTGGGCCCTCTCATCAGTGAGTCTCGACGTTCACAACTCAGTTGTAGTTACCTGAGTACATCATGACTCTTCATACCTTCAGATCCATCGTTCACGCCGTTTCCTCTTTCAAATGCTCATAAAATCTTTTTTCACCTGGTTGGCTCTTGCTGCCTTTACAACTGCGCTTGAGTTTCATCTTTGGGAAGCCTCACCTGTGAATCTTTCAGCCGAGCTCATTGCCTCTCCTCTGAGCTCCCGGTGGAAATCTTTCATCTTAGCTCTCACCACTTTAAACTGTAAGTATTTGTTTATGTGTCTACCCTCCTCACAGTAATCCTCTGAGGTGGGTGCTATTATTAGCACTATTCAACAGATGAAAAATTGAGGCAGAGAAAGATTAAGCAACTTTCCCAAGGTCACCAGCTGGTAAGTAGCAGAGCCACAGTTCACACCTAAGCAGCCAGATTTTAGAGCTTCCGCTCTAAACTATATATTCTCAAGGACAGGGACTGTGCCTTGTGCACATTTGCATCCCCGGTGTCTGCCATGGTGCCTAGCACATGAATGCAATAAATGTCAAACAAAACTGCATTTTGAATTCTGCTAACAAGTTTAGGAATTTTAAAATTGACTAAGATCTGATCCAAAGACGTTCACAACCTGGTGGGTTGGGGAAGATTAGTGGAATACTCCTGTAATAAAAGGGAATGAACTAAAGGGAAAGTAACTAAGTCGAGTAACTTGTACATTGAAACATTGGTATTAGAATGTTGAGGACCCTCTTTAAAATCTTAACTCTGGCCCTGGCCAGCATGGCTCAGTGGTTAGAGCGTTGGCCTGTGCACCAGACTGTTGAGGATTCAGTTCCGGGTCACAAGGACACATACCTGGGTTGCAGGTTCAATCCCCACCCCAAGTCGGGGCATGTGAGAGCAACCAATCAATGTGTCTCTCTCACATCAATGTTTCTCTCTCTCTCCTCTCTCCCCCCCTCCCTCTCTTTCTACTCTCTCTCTCAAAAAAAAAAAAAAAAAGGAAAAAATATTCTCACTCCTCGGCTGAAGATTAAAAAAACTTATCTCTGCAGCACAGACATAGAATCCTCCTGGAACTTGTAGTTATATGAAAAACCAAATCAAATTAAATGAATGTTGACCAATAAATTGTTGGAAGTCAACCTGGCAGATGCCTAATGACACGCTATAAAATCTGGCCCAGGCTTTGCCCTATTTACCAGTTTACCAATCTAGTCATGAACCTACTATGAGCTGTACACTTGTACTAGGAGAGGTGATACGAAAAAGAATGACTGCAGTAAAGATACAGAAGGCATGCTGGTGGAATTTGCAGGTGGCTCACAAAACCAAAGATCAGCTCATTAATAGATGGCGGAGCAAAGAATCAAAATGACTCTATTATCTGGAACAATGAACAAAATCAGCAAGACGACATTTTACCTTATCAGAATTTCCATTTATATTTTTTAAAAATCAATTACCCAAGAAAATGGTAACAATGATTGTTATTTTGAAAGACCCAGGGGTCTTAATTTTACCATGGGCTGTAGCTGCTAAAAAGAAAATTAGCACAATCTTTGGCTGAATTAATATGAGTAGAGTGTCTGAATCAAAAGAGGGACTGGTCACCCTGGCTGGTGTGGCTCAGTTGATTGGAGCACCGGCCTGTGCACCAAAGAGTCAAGGGTTCGATTTCCAGTCAGGGCACATACCCAGGTTGTGGGTTCAGTCCCCGGTTGGGGCACATGCAGGAGGCAGCCAATCAACGTTTCTCTCGCTCTCCCTCCCCCTTTCTCTCTCTCTAAAATCAGGTTTTAAAAAATCTTCACCTTCCCTTAAGGTAACTTATCAATTTTCATTAAAAAAAAAAAGAGGAGGGCTGGTCAATGGCCAGTACTCAGCACTGCTTAGACTACACCTGGGCTTATTTCAGTTTTGGAAACCGTATTTTAAGAGAGATGTTGACAAACCAGAGACCAGAGCAGCACAAGAAGAGAGGGCAGAGAGCTAGAAACATAGCTTGACTGTGAACTTGGGAACGCTGTGCCTGGAGAACCGAAGAAAGAATACAACAGGTGTGCGTCTGCTTCCTTGCGATGTCTTGCACCAGGGAAAATAACTAAAACTATGGACAGGAGTCAGGAAGAAGCAGCTATGAAATCAGTATGAGGAAGCATTTTCTACCGATATGAACTGTCTCACATAAATTACATGTGAGACGTGCACTGGAGCATGGAGCAGTAAAACAAGGCTTGATGCCATCTGTCGAGTGTCTAGAGTTTACTGTATCAGATGGGAAGATAAACTCAGACAGTACTAAGATCCCTTTCGAATTTAAGATCCTATGAAAATCTGTCATCTGGGAGGAGATTCAAAAATTTTGAAGTTACTTTCAAAGTTTAGAGAGAATCACGTGTCCTTCATTTAGAGAAGGTCCATCACGGCTAAAATTAAACATAAAAAAATTAAAACTGGGGCATGGTTACCCATCCTTTAAAAGAACTGAAGAAAGTTTTCTTTAAATTATCGCAATCCTCTAGTTTTTTTCCATAATACTACCTTAAACACTGGCACCCACATGATCATTGACCTGATAGATTAGTGCATGTTTCAGGAATACCTGTATTTAATAACAAGAAGAAGCACTTGTAATTGGCATGAGTCAGTGATTTGAATTTTCTTATGTACTCTCTGCCTTTTGTAATATTAAAAAGAAAGTATTCATTCTAGCTTCCTAATCTGTTTTTTCTAAGCAAAGTCACCTAAGACTTCACCAGTATTCAATTAGAACTAAATCTAAATCCAGGTAAAAGTCTCCTTGTGTATTGACTTTCATTCAGTCCTGAAATGATAAAAGAGTAAAAATGTACACATTGTTCACGATCAAGGAAACATACGGAATATACCTTATTTTTCAAGTTCATGGACTGTCTGCTTCAGCAAAATACCTACAGCACCGTGAGCCATGAAGTTTTCTCTCCTCCCACTTCAAATTGCTCTGCCGTTACCTCTTTGGTAACTGCGCTTCTCACTCTACATTTCTGTTCTAAGTCCCTTTCATTCTAAGCTAAGTAGGCTGTAGAATTAATTCTTATTTCAGTCTCTTACAATCTTTCTTAATTATTTCTGTGTGTATACCCTTTTGCTTTTTGAAGTGTTATCTTAACATTTTTTAATCAGCTCAATGGCAAACAGCTTTATACTCACAGCATTAGCTGGGAATGCTGTTTTTTAAAGGTCAAGCAAATAGGAAATCTGGTGACTGCAGCACTCTACCTCAGTGATACTAAACCCAGAGATGAAAAAGATGGGAATTGTATAAAGTCTCTCTCTTCTTCTCCGCCTCCCTCTGATTATTTGCTTTTTTTGAGGGTGGTGGTAGTGGTGGTGGCGGCGTGTGTCTAAGGAGAGACAGAGTAAAGAAGAGGAAAAATAGAAAGGGCAGACGGAAGCTGGAGTTGGGTAGTTTTAATAACTATTAAAGTGTACTTGGCTAACGTGTAATGAAAGCAAAAGCACATAAGAGGCGCACAGGGTTGAAATTAGAGAGGGAGAAGTAGACCTTCTAGACTGAATCACGGATTCCAAGGTGGCAATACCCTAACAGTCCACAAGTATTTCTTCAGTCACCTTTACAGCCCACCGTAATGCTCAGAGGCACACCCACTGCGTTTCCCAGTAGGCAAGCTGTATTTCTGCACAGTCCCTGCTACCCCTCCCACCTCCGGCCTCCCCTCGCCTAATGTCTAGACACCCAGCACCCTCACAGTGAACTCTGGTTCGCCAAAAGCGTTTTGGTTCTCCCTGCCATTCGCTTCATTGCTGCCCCAAAGCAAACCTTACTCTCAGATCGTGCAAGTAGGTACTTGGCCTGGTTATCTGATAAAAATAATCAGAGAGAAATAAGTCTTAATTTCTGTTCAAAAGGCATACCTTAAAGAAGGGGTTGCTAGCTCTAGTAGGTCTCTAATGTGTATTTTCTGGTTCTTGAGTAAGTAGCTTCCCTCAGAGTTCCAAAGGCATGCCTAGAGTAGTTAACGCATTAATCTAACAGGCAAAATGTATATGGGAACAATTTTTTAACTGGGGTGCATATGTGAGTTCTTCCTGGTCTAGTTAGAGAACAGTCATTACTACTCCCATCGGTATAGAAATATCAGTCTTCAAGCCTCCCCCCACTTCCCTTCTCACTTTTGCAAACAACGTATCTCACACTAGAATAAGGTATTGCTTGGAAGAGTGAAGGGCAAAAGCACAGTTAGCATGAAGGGCTCAAAAACCAATAGATCTTACACAAAGAATTAAAAAATAAAACAAAATAATAAAAATAAAATTAAATGTATACATATATATTATTTCATCAAAAAGTTAAAACTACAGAAAAGTTGCAAGAACAATACAATGAACTATCATATACCCTTTGGCTAGATTTATCAATTTAACATTTTCCCACATTTGCCTTGTCTGTCTTTGCTAAACCATTTGAGAGTAAGTTGCATATATTGAAACATTTTATCCCTAAATACTTCAGTGTGTATCTCTTAATAACCATGGCACAATTATGAAATTCAAGAAGCTTAACATTTAAATAATATTATCTAATATAAAATCCATAGGTAAATTTTAACAATTCTCCTGAAAATATTTTTTATAGCACTTTTTTTCCCAATTCAGAATCACATATCGCCTTTAGTGGCATATCTCTTCAATCCCTTAAATCTAGAACAGTTTCTTGGCCTTTCTTTGTCTTTCATGACACTGACTTTTTTTTAAAGAGTACAGGCCAGTGGTTGGGTAAAATGTTTCTCAGTTTGCATTTTTCTGGTTATTTCTTTGTGATTAGATTCAGAAAATGTATTTTTAATGGGGGTACTACATAAGAGATAATTATGTGCTCAGTATCTCACATCAGGAAATGCATCACATCATTTTACCCCATAACTGGCGACATTAACTTTGACCCTTTTGTTAGGGTGATGTGTGTCAGATTGCCCCATTGAAAAGGTACTGAATGAATAGAGCCAAGGATACTTTGAGACTGTGCAAACATCCTGTTCTCCAGCAAAGTTTCACCTAATGATTTTAACAACTATTATTGATTGTCTGAGTCAATCATTACTATGATGGTTGCAAAATGGTGATTTTCCTAATGTCACTTCTTGTGTGTTAGTTCACATTCCACTGTCAAGAAGAATTGTCATTCCCTCCATACTTAAAATTTTAAGAATAAGTATGCACGTGTAGATTCTTTTAAAAAATTTCATGGTGTTATAATCCATTTCTATCAGTATTCATTCATGATGCTCAAATTGTCCCATGCTTAGTAAGTGCAGGTACATTCAAAAGCTAGCTCCTAGTTCCTTTTTTCCCCAGAAATAATTATTATTATTAATTTTTATATATCCTTTTAGCCTTTTTTCTAGGGCTATATGTTTATGTGTTTTAATTTTTTCAATTACAGTTTACATTCAGCTTATTTTGGATTAGTTTCTGGTGTACAGCATAGTAGCTAATCATGTACTTTGCAAAATGTTCCCCCTGATATTTCCAGTACCCACCTGGCGCCATACATAGTTATTACAATTTTATTGACTGCATTTCTTATGCTGCACTTTACATCCCCATGTCCTCTTTCCTTTCGACATGTGAAAATCTTCCTTTCTTGCACAAGAGCTTTCAAGGGCATTTAATACTTTCCCCCTCTCTGCCCTGGAATCAGCCATTTCTCCAAAGAGTTTGCGTTCGGTGGAGAATGGCATTTAGGAACCGAGATCTGGAGGCGCATAATACATTGCAAAATACTTCCTTGGGTCACCATATGGAGGCTGGTGTGATGTACGATCCTAACTCTAGCATCACCTGAGTGACCTTGGCAATTCCCTTCCTTGCAGCTCGATTCCCCGTCTGAAAAGAAAGTGCAGTAAATAAGTATGTATTTCTTAACCTTTTCGGGGTCAGCAACACGTTTGGGAATCTGATAAAAGCTATAGTCCCAGCTGCCCGGAGACGAGCTCAAGTAAGCAAAGCTGTGCATGCGTTTCCCCGGGTCGAGGGGTCGAGGCCCGAAGCCCCGCTGAGCTTGCAGGTCCCGCGTTAAGCGGCCTCCAGGGTCTCTTCAGAGCCAGCATTCTGCTCCTCCGCAGCGCTGCCAGAGCCAGTCCTCGGAGACGTCAAAATGTGGAGAGATTTATATAGAAACAGTGAGAAAAGGCTGCAAAGAAAGGGGCCCGGAGCAGCGCGTTGCTCAGCCACAGCTCCCCGCCTGCGCCGAATGTAGGAACCGCGGCGGTCCCAGGTGAGAGGTTTTGGCGGGAAGGCCCGGGGAGGGCGGAGGACGCCGGGCAGGGAGACCGCGGGCCGGGGCCGGGCGCTGCAGCCCTCCGCTCCGCCCACCAGGGCTCGCTCTAGGCCTTCGCCTGAGAGGCCGAGAACCGGGCGGGCCGGGGGGCACGCCCGCCCCCGGCGGGGGCCAGGCGGCGGGGAGCGCGGAGAGCGCCGAGAGCGCCGCGGCCCGGAAGGAACGCGCCGTCCAGGCCCCGCCCGTCTTCCCTCCCCACCTCCCTCCCCCGCCGACGTCGGCGCTGCTCCGGTCGCCATGGTGACCAATCCCGGCCGGGTCCCGCCCCCGCCCCCTGCCGCGGCCCCCTGACGTCGGCGCACGTCAGCAGCGGCGCGCTCCTGGCTGGGCCCTGCGGAGCTGGAGGGACGGAGCGGAGGAGCGAGCCGAGCGGCCGTGGCCGGAGCTCAGCAGCCCGCCCGCGCTCCAGTCCGCCGTGTCTAGCAGCGGGGCCCAGCATGGTCATGGCGGATGGCCCGAGGCACTTGCAGCGCGGGCCGGTCCGGGTGGGGTTCTACGACATCGAGGGCACGCTGGGCAAGGGCAACTTCGCCGTGGTGAAGCTGGGGCGGCACCGGATCACCAAGACGGAGGTGCGGCCCGGGGCTCGGCGGGAGCGTCCCAGGCGAGGGCTCGGGAGAGGAGCTGTTTACCGAGAGGGGCGGCTGCAGCGGGGGCCTGGGGAGACCCGAGAGGCCGGGTCACTAGCTGAGGCGAGAGGGCCGGGACTTGGAGGACCCGGGAGGTGCAGGGGATCGGCGAGCGCCGAGGGGATCGGGCCCGGTCACTTGGACCCGAGTGTCGTCCCAGTTGGAAACCCGGCCGGCCGGGCTTTGCGTTCCCGACGCCACCCCCGGTGGCCACGCGGAATTTCGTCCAGAGCCTTCCACCCTGGCGGTGACCTGGTCCGTGGCCTCCGCTCCGGAGCCCAAGTTCCGCGTCTTCCCTGCTTTCGGCTGGGGGTGGGGTGGGAGGGGAAGTCTCGGTGCTCCCGGGCTGCGCGGCGAGAGACGGCGCCGGGCCGGAGTCCCCTGCGCTCCGGCGGCATCGCGCGCTCCCCGCGACCGCGGCCCCTCCGCGGCCCCCGAGGAGGGAACCCCCGGGCCGAGAGTGCCGGGACGGCCGCTGTCCGTCTGCTCCCCCTCCTCTTGCAAGACAGTGTGTCTGACTTGGTGTCGGGCCGGCTCGATCCGACGCTCCAGACAATGGAACTGGTGAACATGGTCATCTCTGCGTTCGCGCGGTCGGTGGGTTGGTCTTTCTGATCCTGGGCTGTCCCTTCACCAGGTGAGCCTCTCACTGTGAACACGCGTTGCTGAAGCCGCCGCAGATCCGCTCTGCGCTCGTAGGGCCCGCAAATGCTTCCCGGCGGCGGGTTCAGCACCCCCGCCCCCCCATTGCACATTCTAACGCACCGCACATATTTTCTCCAAGTCTCTGTTCTTACCTAACCCGCCCCCCTTCCTTCCACTGCCTCAAGCTGCTCTCCTCGGGGTCTCTATTTTAAGACGTGCAAATTAAATAGTTTAGAAATAACGGCAGAAACAACCATTCTTTAGAAGAAAACCTTGTGTTTTTGACGTATTTCACTCTGCCTCATTGTAGTTTTTCTGGAATGTCATCCTTTTGCAGTTTAGTTTTTTTCCAGTTTTCACCCCTTGCCGTTTCCCCCCATATTAGTGTGGATGTACGAGAGTCTGGATATGAAATAACAGGACCTTTATTTTTCAGAATGGCAGTGTAAGGTGAAGGGCATTTGAAACGAGTGATTTTCTTAGCTGTTTTTCGTGGAAGTTTTGCTCGACTTTGTTTTTGTGAAGGAATCCATTTCCAAAATGAAGGGGCATATGTTATTGCATCATCGTCACTTTTTGCCCTCCCTTACCGATCCTAAAATAACCCAAATATGACTTTATTTTTTAGCATTAGGACCAAGGTCCCAGGTTTTCCTCTCACAAATTTCTCGGTGTTAGCAATTCAAATTAAGTTTGTAATGATAAATACAGTGACTACAGTGAAATTAATCTAATCCAGCGTTTTTAAAAATGAGCTTGCTTCCATTTTTCTAAAGAACCAGAGCCTAATGATACGGCATTTCCCTTTTAAATTACATAAAAAGAAGGCATTTTTAATGTGTATTTTTATATGAATCCTTGCTTAAGGACTGTCTAAAAAATCAAACAAATTGCATGTTACAGAGAACCCCTACAGAACTTTTGAACTATATATTGTTATGTGGTTGAGTTCCAAACCCATCAATATATAACATTTTTTCTTATTAGGGTTTATCAGTATTAGTAGGAAGACTTAATTGTCAGTTGTTATTTATTAGGTGAAATTTAGGTAATACAGTATCTATTTAAGTACTGCTTAAGTGGGGCTGATAGTGACTGACACTTTTGTTAACTTGACAGTTCAAAAGATGTCTGTTTTTAAACTGATATATCTTGTAGAGCTAGGGGGCACTGTGCAGTAGTATCATGGCTTGGCTATCAGATGGAGTGAAATCAATTTGTAATTGAAGGCACAGGTCAGATTATGAAAGAGCACTCAGATCTTGAATTGTGTGTGTAGAATGCGTATGTAAAATGGTTTGTGTTAAAAGCTAAATTTCTGGTCCACAGAGCCCATCTCCTCTGTGCTTTTCTAAAGAAGGTGTCCTTAAAATATAAAAAGAAATAGTGTGCATTTAACCATAGGTAAGTGTGTTGGTGGTAATTTGGTGTGATTCGAGATATAAAAGTTGAGTGGGGTGAGTGAAATGCCAGGGTAGTTAAGGAAGAGGAAAGTTCCTGTAGATCTCAAGTTTTGTAAAGGTATTGTGAACTTTTATGGTAATTTGCATTTAGAATTGTTTAGCTGCAGCACAGATATATTTGTTTCTTAAAGTATACTACTGTCTATTAATAAGAGTTTTTTAAAAGAAGTATTTGTTATCTTCATTCATTCACTGTGTATTTATGTCTCTAGTAAATACAACAACTACTTCAAATATAAATAAAATGGCTAGTGGAAACTTTAACGTTTTATTTAACATTATTTTAAGTTCTCATTGCTGAGCACAGCACAGTAATTACAGTGATATTATAAAGTATAATATCAGCAATATATAATTATACTTACTGCTTATAAAAGGTTCTTCAGTATAGTATACTTTAACATCAATATGTTTGTGTGTTTTAAAACTTAGAGGTCTTTTTCCCCAAATTTGAACCCAAGGCAAATTTTAGGGCTTAGTTTAAACATGAATGTCATGAATAATTGGACCCTTTTATTTTTAATGGGCTCTTCTTTTCCTCTTTTTCTGTGTCATTCAAAAATAATGTTTTCTACAGAGCTTTGGAGATCCAAGACTTTTGCGTTTCAGGAAAAAAATGAGTGGACAAAAGAGATCATCATTTTGGTCTAATCAGTCAAATAGTTTAACACTAAGAAATATAATTACATCATCATCCGAAGCAGTATTCTCATGTTAGACCTCTGTGTAAATTTTGCACACAAATGGAAAGGCAGGTGGTGGTAGAATCCAGCTTCCTAATATAATAAGTACTTCATAAAAGCTTTGTAGTATTGGTTTGTGGTTTATGAATTAGAGTAGCTAATTTTATAAAATTAGCATAATGGGAAAGGAATAATAGCATTTAGACTGTTAAACTATTTTAGGCAGTAGTGGTTGCTAGTTTGCTATGTATGTGTCCTTGAGTAGTGTTTTATTAATACTATACTAGCAAAGAACTCTTTCCTTTTATCTGATTATATAGCTAGTTTTTTTGTCTGTTAAATAAAATTCCAGAAAAGTCACGTGTACCCTTAAAACTTTCTTGTTTTCTGACTATTAAAGAAATACAGTCTTAATGTGGAAAATATAAAGAATAGCATACAAAAAAGTACATGTATAAATTTCTCCACCAAAGGGAATAAATTATTCTTAACCTTATGGCATATTTTCCTCTAGTCATCTTTTTTAATGCATTTTTTCCATAGATGAGATCACGTGATATAAATCGTATCCCTTTTTCCACTTACAGCCTGAGCATTTTGCTTATTATATGTAACTTGGTAAAACATTTTTAAAATATGTTTTAATTGATTTTTTAGAGAGAGAGAGAAAGGGGGGGTAGAGAGAGAGAAACATCAATCAGCTGCTTCCTACACACACCTTGACCACGGAACGAACCTACAACCCGAGTATGTGCCCTGACTGGGAATGGAACTGGCCACCTTTAGGTGCATGGGACAACTCCCAGCCAACTGAGCCACATGGCCAGGGCTTGATAAAACATTTTTAATAGCTTCAGTGTTCTACCTTGCAGATAAATCCTATTTTACTTAACACTTTCCTTATTAATGAACTTTATATAGTATCCAGTGTTGAGTTATAGTAAACAACTTGCAGTGAATAATTTTTGTGTATATAACTCTGTTTGCATTTTTAATTTTTTCAGGAAGGAGAAATTAGGGGTACATTCCTAGAAGGGAAATTACCATGTGAGAAGGTTATTTTTATATTAAAGAGTAATATATTTTTATCAAATTTATGTTGATTATTGAAAAATTTTAAAGTATAGATAAATGAAAAGAACTACTCCTAATATCACCACCCAGAGATAACTATCATTAGTTATTTTCAGATCTTTTCCTATGACAGATAATTGAGTTTTCCTCAATACCGTGCCTCTATGTTGCTTAGCTAAAGAACACATAAATATGTGGTCCATGGAATCGTAAAGATATTTCCCAGAGGTTCTGAAAATTACCTTATTAAAATGGCACCTTATTAAAATAGGTGCTGGCTACTTACTTATCCTTAAGAGAACCTGGAATGCAAAACTGATAGTAAGGACATTCTGAACACTGCTTTTGTTCACTGAAACACTTTCTGTGTGCATTTGGGGTCTTTTATATTTAGGCATAATTCTTTTACTACTACCTTAAAATGTAAGTATTTTTAAAGCTTTCCAAATAAAGTATCAAAGTTGCATTTTTGGAGCAAGAGTAGAAACCAGAGAAGGGTATGTTATACCCTGATTGCAATATTTCTTGAAAAATAGATTTTAAAAAAAAAATACTATTGAACTTTATACTTTGCTTTGAAAATTTTAAGACTCCTCTTGGTAGTCTTGGTATTAATCTTGTGCTGTGAAGTAGTCCAGATTTCAAGAAGCAGCTGTACTATGTGCAACAAACACAAGGACTTGCTACCAAATAATTTAATCACCAGTATTTGTATCTAGGCCTGTGTATGATCTTTGTGCATTGAAATAAAAATTTTATTTCTCATGGAAGATATATGCTTTATTAGAAATCTAGTTTCTTGGCACCCAGGCAAGTAATATTTGGCAAATTATTCTGTTCAAAATACTCTATTCTCTTGGAGGAGTTGGGGGAGACAAATATGCAAAATAAGAGTTATTACATTCTGTAGAAGCTTTAAACTTTAACAGAGTTTAATGTGTTCTGATTTTAATTCCACTGGGAAATTATATCTCAATGTCAGACAATTAAGAAAACAGTTATTTGGAAATAACTGAAACTGGCCTCAGTTCTTGGATTCACATGATGACATTTGATTTATGGCCCACTGCTGATGACAGATTCATTTCCTTGTAACCAAAATGGATTCCAGAAATTCATTAAGATACCTTTCTTTCCTCTTCATGTACCTAGTACTTCTACCTTCCACCTCCATATTTTTTTAAAGTTATTTATGTAAAAGTTCCTTTCTACAGAACATCTGTGGAGAATGTGTTTTCACTCTTCAAACAGAAATAGCCCATATATCCAGTTAGAGATTATTTGAAGAATAAAAGACAATTACATTTGGGAATGTAATTTTAAAAAATCTTCATTTTAAAAAAACATTTTAAAAATCCTTTAAACAGGTTAGAGATGAATTTTTGATGGATTAAGTTAAAAATGATGCTAAAATTTGTTTTTTAAGTTCTTTAAAATAATCATAGTATTTGTGTCTTTTTCCTCCAACTACAACAGAATTGTAGACATTGCTTATTCCTTGTAGACATTGTTGAAAAGCTCCAAGAAAAAAATAAAGATCCTTAATTCAGTTCACATCCTCTCATTCACATACATTCTACATGTAGGTGATAAAATTGATGTCAGCTATATATATAGTCTGTTGTTTTAATTAATGTGTTAGTAACATTTCCCAAAGTTTAAAAAAAACTGGCTAAAGCATGGTTAAATACTATCTTTGCCTATGACTGCCTGCATTTTATTTATCAATTTCCTGTTCTTATTTCTCTCTTTTACTGTTCCTCTTTCAAAAATAATGTTTCAGAGGGCATTCCTGTATATATATGTCTTTGTGTACCTATCTGATTATTTCCTTAGGCTAATGCCATAGTAATGGAAATTCTTGGGTCAAGAAGTATGTCCTTATCCCCGCCAGCGTGGCTCAGTGGTTGAGCATCCACCTAGGATCCAGGAGGTCACAGTTTGATTCCCGGTCAGGGCACATGCCTGGGTTGTGGGCTCGACCCCCAATGAGGGGCATGCAGGAGGCGACTGATCAGTGATGACTCAGCATTGATGTTTCTCCCTCTCTCTGTCCCTCTCCCTTCTGCTTCCTGAAATCAATAAAGATATATTTTTTTAAAAAAGAAGTATGTCCTTACATCCATTCTTATGGCATGAGATGCCAAATTATCCTAAAAATAAAAAAAGAAACCTATTAATTTTCACCAAGAAGAATGCATATTTACCAGGAATGTGATTTTTAAATCTTTTCCAATTTATTGGAAGAATATAATATTTTATTCTAATTTGCATTTCTTTGATTACTTTGATTACACAGTTTCATGTGATGACTACATTTCTTTTGTGAATTACTTATTCTTTGGCCTATTTTTTAATTGAGTTGTCTCTTTTGTAGATTTGTTTTAAAAAAATTTTCTAAGATAGATTATTTTTAATCATTTCTCTTGTAGTCTTAAAAATTCTCAGTTCAATTTTTATGCATAGAAAAGTATACTAACATTTACCGTTACTCCATTTAGTTTCACTTACTCACCATTAATATTTATTTTATGAGAAGTGAAATAATTTTTTCTAAATTTATCAAAAAGGGTAACATTACCATTAAATTACATTTTGAAAAATGAGAATATTCCTTTTATTCATCAGTTTAACATTATTTGATTTCTGCTCTTACATTTAATTGGTGCAAATTTGTATTTTACATAGTTGTTACATTTGTATGTATTATTTTTTATTTAACATTATTAGAAATATTTCTATATATATATAGTCTTAACTAAGATGTAAATCTTAGTGGTTGAGGGTCAATCCCCGAACCAGAGGGTCACTGTTCAATTCCTGGTCAAGGCACATGCCTGGGTTTCTGGCTTGGTCCCCAGTAGGAGGCATGCCGACACAGCGTCAGTGACTCGCTCATCATTGATGTTTCTCTCTCTCCTCCCTTCCTCTCTCTGAAGTCAATAAAGACATATAAAAAATATTAATATATACCCATTTTATAGAGAATTTAGAAAATTAAATGACTAATATTTCACAGATAGAGAAGTTAGTATATTTGATAAATATAATAACTCCATTTTATTTTTCTTTATTCTTATTAGAAAAGTATTCATGTTCATCAAAGAGAAATTGCACAGAAAAATATAATGGAAAAAATTAAATAGTCTGTGATTTTTTTTTTCACCCACTGATAACAGTTCATTATTTTTACATCTAGATTTTCTTGTTCTTTTTCCTTGTGTTGAGGCCACACTGATAGCCTGGTTTTTGTTTTGTTTTGTTTGTTCTTTTGTTAGTCCCCACCCAAGGATATTTTTTCCATTGATTTTTTTTTTTTAGAGTGAATGGAAGGGACGGGGCGGGGGGCATCCATGTGAGAGAAACACATCGATCGAGCCTGCAACCAAGGTGACTGGAATGGAACCTGCAGTCCTTCAGTCCATGGGTCAGTGCTCTGACCACTGAGCCAAAGCGGCCAGGGCAATAGCCTGATTTTTAATTTAATGTATTAGACCAAGCATTTCTCCATATTATTAAAAGGAACCATTTTAATAGTAGTCATAATATAAACTTACCATAATTCATGTAATTATTTCCCAATTACTGTTTCTATTTTTTTTGTTATAAATTATACTCTATTGAATGTATTTATATATAAGTATTTATCATTTCAGATTATTTCTTTCAAATAACTTCTGAGAAGTAGAATCCTTAGGCTAAATGGGATGGATGATTTTTAAGGTTCTTGACATTGTCAAATTACCTTACAGAAAAATTATAACCTATTTAATATTCCTAGCAGCAACATATAAAAGCGGCTATCTTATTAAACCTTAGCTCACAAGGGTGTTTACTTTTTAATCTTTGTAAATATAATAAGTGAAAATAGTATCTTTTGAGATATAATTGACATTTTAGGAAGTTTTTGTTTTGTTTTTTGGTTGCCCTGACTGGGAATTGAACTGGAGACCTTCTGGTGCATGGTACAATGCTCTGCCAACTGAGCTACACAAGCCAGAGCAGTGTTTTGTTGTTTTTAATTCACATTTTCCTATTTCTAAGGTTACAATATTTAGTGTTGCTACTTTACATGGAATTTAGTTTGATAGTAATTCTATCTTATCCAATATGCCCTCCAAAGCTGTATAGGAAACTTTATTTTTGAATACTCACAGAAGGCATATTAATTTTTTTCTATCTCCAATAAATTCACTGAAGGTTATTTTAAAAATAATGCATACATAATTGGGAATTAGAGAGTTGAATAATTTAGATCAACAACAACAACAAAGGGGCCCTTCATTTTAGAGTCCCTTGCTTAACTACCATGCAGATTTTGTCTTAGGTACTATGTTCAGAACTAAGTAGAGAAGACATGCAGAGAGTAAGTTCCCAGAAATCTAAATTCATAGTTCTCTTCAAAATGAACTATTGGAATACAATTCTTTTGCAAGTTGCGAATTCCGTATACCAGTGGGGAAATCCCCAAATGCAGATCTTTTGTTGATGAAATTTGTTTTCCAAAATGTGTTCTGTTTGTTCTCACAGAACTATTAAGTTCCTTGAGGGTAGGAATCAAATCTCATCTTCGTATCCGGGCATAGATCTGGGCACACAACAGGTGCTCGGTAATTGTGTGAATAATAGGCTCTTTGAAATAGTGAAAAAATTGAACTTGTAGTTAGAAGGCCTGCAGTTTTCCCATTAATTCACTTCAGCTTTAGGACCTTTGTAAATTATGTAATAACCTTGAAACTCAGTTTCATCAACTCATGGGTGTTCCATTTATTATATAAAGTTGAGCGATAAATGAGGTAAACTTTGCTAAAACATGTTAAAGTATTTTGTTAAATAGTGCTGTGCACTTGTGAAGGTCATCATCATCATCATCATTTATATTTCTGAGAAGTACTTGGTAAAGAGTCCCATTGTTAAGAAATTACTTGGAAGAGTGTGGCAGAGACTGCTACCTGATCACCCCAAATCCACTCTTTCCTCTTCTTCCTGGACCTACAGTGGACTGTTCTTGGCCCCTCTGGCATTTAGGTATGGTCATGTGACTGAGTTCTAATTAATGGAGTGAACAGATCTTTTTCCTTCTGTTTGGAATGGAGACAACCTTCAGGGTAAACCTGGAAGCCACCCATTAAAGGTAGTAGGTCTTGAATCTTGTGTGCCTTCATGGAGGAGGGCTACCTACTAATTTCTCACCCATCTACGTTTGCTGCCTGAGCAAGAAAAACTGCTGTGTTTGAGTCATTACGTTTGGGGTCTGCGTGTTACTCCTATTATAAATAAGGAGCATGCTAACACATGCTCTGTTTTTTTTTAGTGCTTTACCTTTCCCTAATCTTATAGCAGCCTCACAAACAAGGGGCAACGATATAAAGATAGAAATATGTAGACTTGTGGTGTGTGTGTGTGTGTGTGTGTGTGTGTGTGTGTGTGTGTATATATATATATATATATATTCTGTGAACCAAGATAAAGTTGAGGAGAGAATTATGTTTTGTCTTTTGAGATTTTTTTTTTCTTTCTGAGAAAAGTTAAATGAGGTTTATAACTTGTTAAAATTTAGTTAGATAATTTATATATTTTTTACTTTTTTATTGTTTGAGGCCAAGGTTCTAAAAGAGTATAAAAGAGGATATATCTCTGGTAACACATTGCTTTAACTGTTATTTGATATCCAGACATTTTGTTTAACATGAAATATGATACTCAATATTATATGTAATAAAAAATTTTCTTAATGACAGTAATTGTGTGGCATTTAAAAAACTATAGTGTGTTGTTGTTTTTTCACTCCGATTCTTTTTCTATTTATTAGATGGTTGTGACCCATTTTATTTTTAAAGCTTTTTGTTGGGAAGGGGTTGCTGGTGTCTAGGCGCACTCCAGAAATTGTAGGGCAACACGTGTTCTTCAGAATATGCCCATGTTACCTTCCTAAGGAATATTGAAAAGATTCAAGTATACAGTTATCTGTTTATCATCTGCCAACTTTTACCCAAAGTAAATGATAATAACTGTGCTGTATTCTCATTTCAAGCAGTCAGAGTTCAGTACTTTTTACTTTTCTAGAATATTTTGATCACAGAAGCAAAATACTAACAAGCATAATCAAAATAGCTATCGAAAAACTGCCTAGCAAAGAAGCTACTCTCTTTCTTCTTAGGCAGAAGTTTAATTTTATGAATATATTTAGTAATTTGATTTCCCTTGCGAGCTTAAGTCCTTCTGTGGGTTACAGTTTATTCAAATCAGGAAACAAGCTGTGACAGCAAATTAGAAATAGAGAAAGGTAAGAAGGAAACCTTACAGTGGAGCTACCAGCAAAGGACACAGTAGCCGTAAGGAAAGAAGAAAAAACTAATCGTATAACCGAGAATCTGAGGGAATTGACAAGCTGAGTCCTATTTTCTTAGATACCTTGTAAGAGTCTTGAACTATTATAGTGCATACAATAATTGATATTAAAAATTACCCTGAAACAACATAAAACTGAATTATGTGCAGCCTATATACATAGAATGGGAAGTACATTTTAGAGTTTCTTCAGAACTTATAATTAAATTTGCGTAGTGTCTAATTATCTGAAAATTTTCTTTAAATCAGAATGGCTTATTTCCTAACCAAATATCTACTAATTTTAAAAAATTAGGTTTTTTTGGTTGCGTGAAAAAAGGTGTGTGATTGTTGATTTCTGATACCTTCAAATTATTAACCTTGGAGTGGTTTAGGTTCCTATCTAGTTATAACAGGAAGAGGCCCCATCTTTAAAAATCAGATTCCTCTGTGGAAATCAAAATTTAGTGTAATTACTTACATTTGAGTTTTTGCACTTTGATTTTGAGAACAAAATTTAATCCAATGGGTATCTTCATGGAGATGGATTTTGATACTTTATATTTAGCTTTTTACCAAAAAGGTTGACCTATATTCTTTGAAACCTATAACTTGCTTTTCCAGAAAAATTTTATTTCAGTACAATAGAAACTGTCTTTTACTTGGCTGGTCATTTATTTATAAGTACTTTGCAGTGGGATGATAACTAATTGAAACTGCTGAGATTTTACTTAATTTACAAATAGAGTATGAAGGCACTACATTTGTACTGAAAGAAATAATGTTTTGCTAAAGTAACGTTGCAGGGTTATTCTTCATAGCACACTGAAGGCACTCCCAAACAAAATCCACCACAGTGCCGTATACGTGGTAGCTGTTTAAGAAATATCTGCTGGCCCTGCCGGGCGTGGCTCAGCGGTTGAGCATCGACCTAGGATCCAGGAGATCGGGGTTCAGTTCCCGCTCAGGGCACATGCCTGGGTTGCAGGCTGGATCCCCAGTAGGGGGTGTGCAGGAGGCAGCCGATCAATGACTCTCTCATCATTGATGTTTCTCTCTCTTTTCCTCTCCCTTCCTCTCTCTGAAATCAATAAAGATATATTTTTTTTAAAAAAGAAATATCTGCTGAATGAGCCAGTGAGCATTGGATTTAATCTAGCTGTCATCATGGTCATAGGAACCTGCAGGCAAAGTCTCAGATGTCATTTATTAAAAAGATCCTAACTGTAAAATGTTAACCATTGTATACTAATTGTATTTATTTGTGTACGGGATGCAGGTGGCGATAAAAATTATAGATAAATCTCAGCTGGATGCAGTGAACCTTGAGAAAATCTACCGGGAAGTACAAATAATGAAATTGTTAGACCATCCTCACATAATCAAGCTTTATCAGGTATGATTTAGCCTTACAACTCTCCACACTTCTCATATTAAGTTCTCTATTTTTCATCATCATTTTTCTCTTTTATGTTAGTTTTATACATATTTCCAATGTATAAAAAACGAATAATGTTATGCTTTTATTAAGCTGAGTACATCCATCTTTCTATACTCAAGTAAAAAATTAGGAAAGTAAAAACTAGTAGCTTAATTTTAAGTTGTCTCTCACACTGTAAGTTATTTAAAAAGCTTGTAGTTGTGCATTTGTAATACTGTCTTAAACCTGCTGGATTTTGGTGGTGGTACTGTTAATGAGGACACGGAAGTTTTGCTTATTTAAAAAAATAGACTTATTGTTTTATGAAATACAAAGGCCAAAAATAGTATATTTCTTAGTGACATACTTGGTAATACCTAGAGCCAAATCTTATATTTTGTTGGGGTTGTTTTATCATTTTTTAAAAAGCAATTTTACTAAGATATAATTTTTTAAAATGAAACTGCACCCATTTGAAGTGTAAGCCTTGTTTTTTAAATGGAGGATTTTCTCATATTTTTAAGGAGTAATTCATATTTAGGAATAGTAATGTAATATCAAACATTTGTAATATTTTAATTCATTAATATGTAAAATTTTTATGTTGGAAACTAGTTTCAAACTAAAATGTTACTGTAAATATGCTTGACTATGACTTCGATCTCCTAAGTATGACGTGTGCACCTAGTGGTGTGCTGGACTCAGCTGTATTGGTTGGTGAGAGTTAATTATTAAATTTTCAGAAGTTTTGCAAACTGATGAACATCACGTTAGTAGCTCAAAATCAGTGATGGTAGGAGTATATGTACCACAGAGGCTGGTTTACAAGTCAGGGTTTTTTTCCTCCCCCTCAGAGACCTGGTCTAGCACACCATTGTGTGCACTGAAATAGGTTAACATTAGTGTACATTGGGGTTTAAGAAAATGTCAGAACTTCTAATTATGTTTATTTTGTAGATTTATCTTGTGTGCATTTTTTAATGTACATAATGTATTTATACAGTAGCACGAGTATGAAATTTGTGTCTATGTATATACTCATATATATACATATTTTATGTATGTATACATGTACATGCATATATATTTGGCTAAACAACTTTTTGTTTATAGAAATTTGCAATTAAAAAGGTGTGGGGACCGTTAGCACTACCATTAGCTAAAAATGAGAGACTGTGGTGTGCCCCCTCACAATTCCTGAAGTTCTAAAACTATATAGGACCTCTTAGGTCAAATGTATACCAGAGTATTTCTCCTTTTAAGCTATCTGTCTATTTATTATTTTTCCTTTAAGCCTTTTAAAAGAAATTTCTAAAGAGGATACTTCTAAGAAAATAATCACATTCTTAGAAGTCTCTGATAAACTATAAGCCAGACTGAGGTTAAAACTACCAGGCTTCACATGATAATTCTGTGTTTATTTGAACTAAATAATCAGTTAAATTGATTTGCTGTTTGGCCTGTTTAGACCCAAATTGTAGGTAGCTCTTAATCTTCCGGCCTGATAGGGAAGAGTCCGACACCTACATGTTAGAGCAAATTTGCTTCAGCCTTTCAGTAAATAGCAGTTCAATTTTATGCTGTTAGCATGTGTCAGTATATAAAACGATAGTTACA
Organism: Miniopterus schreibersii; assembly: GCF_964146895.1. NCBI lineage: Eukaryota > Metazoa > Chordata > Mammalia > Chiroptera > Miniopteridae > Miniopterus > Miniopterus schreibersii. Next base: position 9,222,078 of record NC_138112.1, on the reverse strand, counting down.
GAGAAGCAATCTAAAATTCACTCCTTTTGAATCTATAAATTCATTTCCTTTAGGTTCAGTATAGTTTGAAAAATCAAGTTTATGACAATGAACCTAGAAAATCTAATTTCAGTAAAAGTGTATATAGCAGTGGAGTTATGAAGAAGCTTTTAAACAATGTTTTAAAATAATAACACTATGTTACAGTATTAAAGTATAGTAGGAGAAATGTCACATTGTGTTAGATTAGCTAGGCTACAGGCCAGATAAACTGAGCTGTATTTGGTTTTCCTTTCCTTGATCAAAGTCTACCATATAACACAGGGCTAGAAGAGTCAGTGAGGAGGTGGTAAAAGGTTGATTTTCAAAACTCTTGTTACTTATATTAGCATTTTTCAAACTTGAATGTTCATAATAACCACCTGGGGGTTTTGTTAAAAGGTAAATCCTGTCAGTAGGTCTAAGATGGGGCCTGAGATCTACATTTCTAACAGTTGGGCAGTGCTGCTGCTGCTGGCCCATGGACCTTGGAAGAGCAAGGATCTAGATTTTTTACCAAAGTGTTAGCCTAAGGATATTGTGTCTTATAAACTTTGCCAGCTTCTGAATTATTCATAACTTTGACACTTTTATTAGTAGTTTTAAAATAAATAACTCTATAGAATATTGTGGCAAATTGCAATTCTTTCCTGTCAGAGTAATACGGAATTATTTATCCATAGGTAATGGAGACCAAAAACATGTTGTACCTTGTGACAGAATATGCCAAAAATGGAGAAATTTTTGGTAAGCACTTTTCCATAATTTTTTTAAATTTGAAAATGTCGCCCTGGGCAGATGTCTCGGTTGGAGCATCCTCCCGAACACCAAAAGAAAGGCGGGTTTGATCCCCTGTCCAGGCTGGTACGGGAGGCAGCTGATTGATGCTTGTCTATCATCAATCACATCAATGTTTCTCTCTCTCCCCCTCTCTTCCCTGCCCCCTTCTTCCCTCCCTTCACTCTCTCTAAAATCAGTAAAAACATATCCCTATTTTTCTGCCTGTTTAAGAGTTAGTAACATGAATTAGAAATTTTTAAGCATTAGAATATAATAAAATATCCAGTAAGCTAAAAATATGGAATATAATTTATTCTCCTATATTTATGATATTAAAGTAATGCTTAATTTTCTCATCTGCATTAAAGAGATTGGAAAATCAAAGATAGGGAGTTACTTTCAGTCATATTTCAAGGGAGATTTTCTTTCCTTTTACCTTCCTTTTCACCTTCCTTTTTAACAAATATTTATTGAGCTCTTACTATGTCTCAGACATTGTATTAGGTAAAAAGGATAGTGGTGGCCTAAATAACAGAATCCCTGCCATTGTGGATCTTAAACAGTTTAGTAAGCCCTTAACTGAAGCTGTAAGACCTTGGACAAGTCACTGTACTTTTCTGGGACTTCTTTTATCTCTAATAAGAAAGTATTTGAGTAGTTGGTTTCTGTGATCCAATCTAACCCTTAAAAATTATAAATATTTTATTAGTTCTAGCTTTCATCTATTTTATTTTTACTCTGTGGAGCCAGAGCACTGTAGGTAGTCTAAATATTTTTGGTTTTTAACCTAAATTTAAGCCCAGATTTTTTTAAACAGCTTTATTGAATAATAGTTCATATACAATAAATTGCACATATTTTAATGTGTATAATTTAATAAGGTTTACATATGTGAAAGAAACCATCACCACAATCAAGATACCCATCACCCTCAAAAGTTTATTGTGCCTTTTGTAATCTGCCTTGTCCCACATCACCATCAGGTAACCATTCATCTGTTCTCTGACTCTATAAATTAGTTTGTGTCTTCTAGAGTTTTATATAAATTTAATCATATAGTATGTGCTCTTTGGTTTCTTTCTCTCAGTAGAGTTATTTTAAGATTCATCTATTTTGTTATATGTATCAGCATGTCGTTTCTTTCTGCTGTTAGTAGATCCTATTGTATGAATAGACCCCAATTTGCTTATCCATTCATGTGTTGATAGACATTTGGGCTGGTTTCAGTTTTTGGCTATTATACATGAATGGCAATGAACATCCATATACAGGTCTTTAACTTATAGTCTACCTTCAAGTAATATTCAGCACTTCACATATAGTATAAGAGCCTTATAATAATATACTTCTGTTTTGCCTTTCTGGCCTTTATGTTCTTGTACATTTTTCTTATACCTATTTTATAAAACACAAAGTACAGTGTTGTCATTTTCGTCTAAAAAGTCCATTTAATTTAGTTTTAAAGAGATTTCAATATTTTTTTTAAATTTTACTTATTTAGCAGTGGAGTTATTGCAACATCTCTAGATGTAGATGAATGTATTCATTTTCATTCCTTTGTGTAAATACATTATTTTCATCTGGTGTCATTTTTCTTCTGCCTGAAGGATTTTCTTTACCATTTCTTATAGTGCAGGTATGTTGGTGATGAAATCTTTCAGTTTTCATATGTCTAAAATAATCTTATTTTGTCTGTTTTTGAAGGACATTTATATCGGCTATGTATTTGTAGGTTGACTTTTTTCCTTCAGTACTTTAAAGATGTTGCTCCATTTGCATTATTTCTGGCAAGAAATCTGGTCTCATCTTTTTCTTTATTCCTCTGTATATAACATGCCTTTTTCTTCTGGGTGCTTTTTTTCCCCATTGACTTTTTAGAGAGAGTAGAAGGGAAAAAGGGGGGAGAGAGAGAAAGAGAAAGAGAGAGAGAGAGAGAAACATCGATGTGAGAAATTCGTTGGTTGGTTGCCTCCTGCACATGCCCCAATCGGACCAGGGATCAAACCTGCAACCCAGGTACATGCCCTTAACCAGGAATTGAACCCATAACCCTTTGGTCCGTGGGCCGATGCTCTAACCACTGAACCACACCACCCAGGGCTCCTCTAACTGCTTTTAAGATTTTCTGGTATCAGTGGTTTCAACAATTTGATTATGAAGTGCTTTTGTGTGATTTTCTTCACAATTTTTATGTTTGGTGTTCATTGAACTTCTTGGATTTGTGAATGTATAGTTTCCATGAATAGTCAGCCATTATTTTCTTAACTAATTTTTCTGACTCACCCCTCTCTCCTTTTCTTCAGAAACTCCCATTATACATATATTAGGCTACTTGAAATTCTCCCACAGCTTACTGATATGCTTTTCCATTTTAAAAAATTCTTATTTCTCTATTTCATTTTGAATAGTTGCTAATGCTGTGTCTTTAAGTTTACTAATCTTTTCTTTTGCAATGTCTAATCTGCCATTAACCTCATCCAGTTAATTTTTCATCTCAGACATTGTCATTTTCAGCTTTATAAACTTGACTAAGGCTTTTTCTTCTTCTTCTTTTTAACATCTTCTATGTCTTTAGTTAGCTTGTTGAACATATGGAATACAGTTTTGTCCATGTCTCCTAATTCTGGCATCTCTATCAGTTCTGGATCAGATTTGAATGGTTGATATTTCTTCTCAGTTTTGGTAATATTTTCCTGCTTTTTTATGTGCCTGCTAGTCTTTGATTGAATGGCAGACTTTGTCATTTTTACCTTATAGGTTGCCACATATTTTTTAATTTCTGTAAATCAACTTGATCTGTGTTCTGGGATGTAGTTAAGTTATTTGGAAAGTTTGATCCATTTGGGTCTCCCTTTTATGACTGGAGCAGTGCTTAGTCTAGGTCTATTTCCCACTTTGGCATACTCTCCCCAATGCCCCATAAATTCTGGGTTTTGTTTTTTTCTAGCCTGGCCAGTAGGAATGTTCTCCGTGATCCTCTCAGATGTTTCTTTTTTGGCCTTGGGTAGTTTTCTCACACACATGTACCAATTAGTATAGTCCTAAATGCTGGGGGCGGGGGGGATCCTCTGCAGATATTTAGTGTTCTCTCTGTGTGTAGCTCTCTCTTCTCTGTACTCTGTTTTGTAGTTTCTATTTGCCTTCTTCCTTCTGGACTCTCAGCTCTGTCTCTTCAACTCAAGGAGTTTGCTTGGGTTTCCCCTCACTATATTGTGGCCTGCACACTTTCTCAAGGCATTCACTGGTCTCACCTCATTTATTTCCTGTCTCTTGGGGATCACTCTCCTTCTTTGACTCATGTCAAGTGTTTTATAAACCAACGTGTTGTATATTTTAGTCCGTTTGTTTATTGGTAGGGGAGGGTTGTTTCAGGCAGAAGGGTAAATTCAGTTCCTGTTACTACATCTTGATTGAAAGAAGGAATTATATATACTTCTGTCATTTTGGAAAAAATGTATTATTTATAGTTGAATTCTAAATAAATGGTTTTGATTCAATTATTTTCTAATTGTATTTTAGGAAAGACAGTTAGCTTGCCTCTTTTGCTTATTTTTTTCTTTTTTTCGATAATACTTATTGAGCTCATTTAAATTCTTAAGATATTTAACTAGATGTTTCTTAACTGATGTTATAATAGAACGGTATAGGCTTTGAAGTCAAGCAGATCTGGCTACACCAACTGGTTGTTTATAATGCTAAGTACACTATGATAATTGTTGCATTGCTTTGGGCAAGTTTCTTTCTTTTTGTTCTTTCTCTGTCTTCCCTTTTTTACATTCACTCTGTCTTTCAGGAACTCTTTATTGAAAACCAACTATGTGTCACCCACTCTTCTATGTGGTAAGAATACCACAATGAAGAATGCAGACAAAAATCCTTGTTGTCATAAACTTTACAGACTAGTGTGGGGAGAGAGACAATAAAGAAAGTAAGAAAATTATGTAGTGTATTAGATGGCAGTAAGTGCTATGAAATCGTACAGCAGGAAAAGAGGCATGGGGAGCGGGGAAGTAGATTACAGTAGTAAAAAGAGTGGTCAGGGAATGCCTCACCGATATGAGCAAAGATCAGAAAGCTCAGTCATCTAGATACAGGGTAAGAGGGTGATCGGGGAGAGGGAAGAGTAAAAGAAAGGTCCTGAGGCCGCCGTGGGTTTGGTGTGTTGGTGGACTAGCAGGGAGGTCAGTGTGGCTGGAGAGCAGCGAGCGAGAAGGAAGAGCCAGAGGGAACCAGGAGGAAGAGTAGTTGGAGATGAGGTCAGCAAGGCCGCGGCTTTGGGGACCTCATGGGCCATAAGGAGAATTAGGGAACCTTTAGAGGCGTTTGAGCAAAGAAGTGATTGTATCTAACATTTTAAAAGCATCCTTCTGGCTTCTGTGTTAAAATAGATTGTAGTAAGCAAGGGTGGAAACGGAAACCAGCTAGGAGGCTGCTGCAATAGTCTGGTGAGAGGTGGTGTGGGCTTAGACCAGGATGGTAGTGCTGCACGCAGGGCTAAGTGGTCAGACTTTGATGTTTTGAAAGTAGATACAGTAGGATTTTTGACAGATGGACACCACCTGAGTAGTGAGTATGATTAGGGAAGACACCAATGTCTGATCCCTGAGGCATTTAAACATTAAGAGGAGGAACCAGCAAAGGTGACAGAGAAGAAAACCAAGTGAATGCAGTATCCTGAAAACCAAGTGGCACTTTGCTGCCGAGGCACTTTGGGGTGAGATAGAAGGAAGATGAGTTTGTTCAGATAGAATAGATTTAATTCATCCTGTGATGTGGCAGATGAGGCATCAGGGAACGCGCAGTACATTAGCCACTAGTATGGGGAAGGGTTTAGAGCAGCTGGCGGTGCTCATGATAGTCAAGGGATGAATGAAAGCGCTGATAATTAGCAGTGAGGGAGTTCCTGGTAGACTCACAGTCAGCAGTGCTTTCAGCCCAAGAGGAGGGGTAGACAATATGAATGGCACATGGTGGGGGTTGGTATGGTAGAAGGACAAATGCACTAGGAGTTGCTGTGGCTGAAGAGGTGAGAGTTGAAATAGCTGACGGTGAGATCCAGGTTCAGGAGGGAGATAAGTGAAGCAACAAAGGAGTTTCATGAGCTGAAAACAGAACAGTGGCACGGTGAAGGAATGAAGAAGGTGAAGTACTTTTGGGGACATTCGTATACAAAATATAAAAACTCTAACCTTGATCCTGTATGTAACTTCCCAGCAGCTTGATGCTTTCAGGTTCTCTACTGCTGGCACTGACTGCCCTGACTGCACCCTGCACGTTCAGGAAGGGCCTCAGGTCTTTCCACACTCCTCAGCTGCTGTTTCTTTGCATAGAGAGGTGTCTTGTGCCATCTGGTTTTCTTGCCCCATCTGACTAGGTTTACAGCAAAAGAGTGATTTGGGTGGCATGCAGGGACTGCAATTACAGTATACATGCATGATTTGTGCATTATGAGTCTGCGGTATTTATGCCCTTTACTTTTGTTTGGTTAATTAGATTGCACCTCATTCCCTAAATGGCTGAAGTAGCTTTAAAGGAGAATAATACAAAAACAATAATTCTAAAATATAAATAAGAACAAAGAAGTGATTCAGAAAATACCTGGAACAGTAGGAAACAGTCGTGAGCAGTGGGAGAAGGGAACATAAATGTGCTGGCAGTAAGAGCCCAAGAGCTTCAGATACGGCTCTAAGTTTTCTGGCTGTCACAGTGAAGAGAATGTGCTGTCATTTACAGAATTTTATTCAAGAGAAAGACAGGTGCATATCCCTCAAAGAAGGCAAAATTTTTCTTGGTAGTAAATTTTTCCTTTAAGGTTTCTTATAAGAGTACTAAGTAAGCCATATTTTTAAAACAAAAATCTGATTTATACTATGACAGGAGCTTCCATTGTTTTTGGAATAAAGTCCAGGATTCTTTTTTTTTAATTTTTTAAATTGATTTCAGAGAGAGGAATGGAGAGGGAGAGAGAGATAGAAACATCAATGAGAGAGTCATTGATCAGCTGCCTCCTGCATGTCCCCTATTGGGGATCGAGCCCACAACCCGGGCATGTGCCCTGACCGGGAATGAAACCAGTGACCTCTTGGTGAATGGGACAACACTCAACCACTGAGCCATGCTGGCCTGGGCCAGGATTCTTAACAAGGCCAAGAAGGAAGATTAACTCTACACACCCCTGGCTTAAATATAATAATAAAGATTATCATTTCTTGAACATTTGCCACGTGCTAGGCATTGTGCTAACTCCTGTACATATACTGTGTTATTTGTCCTCTCAAAACCCTTATAAGATATGGACTTACTAATATCTCCATTTTACAGTAGAGGAAACTGAGGCACAGAGAGGTTAAACAATTTGCCCAAGTCACAGCACAAGTAAGCCGGCAAGTGGCATAACCAAGGCTAAGCCGTAGTCTGACTTTAAAGGCTGAGCTCTTATCAACCCCACTATACTAACTGGTTATATGCCTCCTTAAAGTTCTTTGAACTTAAGTTTCTTTTGTCTTAGTGACTTTGCACATCACTGTTTCTTCTGCCTGAAGGATTCTCTGCCCTCCCTACATCCCCTTAAGCATGTCAGTGGATTCAGTTGAATCTTGATAGATATAATTAATTTAATGTTATCATTAAAACTAGAAAGAGGCAAAGCATGTAATAGGTTTGTCCACTATGGTGAGTAATGGGCGCAGGAAGCACTTGAGCCCGTCTTCAGTACTTTGGAAACTGGCCAGTGGACTTCTTACCAAATCTAATGACCATGTCTAATCTAATGACCACAAAACCCATAACTAGGCTTATCTCCATATTGGTTTTCAAAACAGAACATGTGAATCTCTGATTCCAAATCTGTGCTCATGTTGATCTGGAGACATAGAAAGCCCCTTGCTCTCTGCATTTTCAAATCTTGCCTTGTTCAGAGGCCTACCAGAAGTTCCATCTCTTCAATAAAGTCTTCCTCAATTAATTCTGTCCACATTGATTTCCTCTTATGAGAGCATTATGGTTCTCTTTCCTGCACAATTCATTCTAGAATTTACCTACATACTGCCTTTCATTGCCATTTAAAGTCTTCGTGTGTATTTTTTCACTCTCCTGGATTGTAAGTTTCTGTTGAGGACTTAGCAGAAACAGCTTTTTATAAACACCTGTTGAATGAATGATGTAATAGTCTACTTTGGCCTTATACCCCGTATTTACTTAGTGAAGCTAGCAGGAGAGCACTGCCAGGTTAAGTAGACTGAGGTTCTTCTTTGTTCAGTTTTTGGAAGGACTTTCCTGTTGGTTTGCACTTCCGAAGATAAACATGAATGAGGAAATGCTAACTGAATCAAGGGAGAACACTGGCTTGCTCTAGATTACTGAGCAGTTTTTGAGTGCTTACTGATAGTTACCACCCTGCATTTATATTCTTCCAACTCCACACCGCCCCAGTATAATGGTGAATAAGGGCATATACATTTAATCTGAGTAATTTTTGTTTTCCAATTCTTATATAGCTGTTGGTGCTCATCTCTGAAGGATATTATTTTCCTGATTTGGCAGCATGGAGTATGTCATGGCAAATGAATTTGCTAAAAAGAGCCTTAGGTTATTTATAAATATTATAAGGTTTTAGCTCTAAAATTTTCCTTTGGATTCATAGGTGTGATTAATAAAAGTTATTCAAGATTCCTGCATTCTTTAGAACTATTTCTCATATTTGTCCATGTGGTCATAGGCGGTAAATGGTGCAAAAATCTTAGGGTGGTCACCTCATCAGACAATTTGGGCACTATTCAAACAATTAAACCGGCAGTCAGCAGTTTCCGGCCTGGTAATTAAATTACCCAGGGCCTTTGTTTTCAGATTTCTGCTGCTTGATATGCTGTGTCTTTCCAGGCCAAGCATGTGCCTGAGGTTTATTGATTCATTTCCTGTCTTTCCCTTTCAGTGGTAACATATTAGGATACTGGCTGTGGTGATTAAAAGGGGGCTTTGTTTTAGCCAAAATACCTTTAGACACTTGGTTACTCAGAAAATCTATAGGACAACTTTTGTGACCTTTGGTTACTATCTTAACAGCATGAAGGTGATGTTAGAAAAGTTGTTTATTTGCATTTTCTTATGAGTTTCAATAAACTTTGAAGGTTTCGCTCACTTTATAATACCAGTATGATTCTAGTTTATATTTTGGTTCTTTGGGTTTTTAAATTATTAACCAGGGTCCCAGGTGCAGCACTGCTTAAATCTGTACTCCTTTCTCCAGTTTGTTCTGCCATTCCTTTAGTTTGGACCTTCATCATCTCTCACTTGAATTACTTGAGCAAGCAGCCTGAAGTCTCTTTGCCCCCAGTTTTGTCCCTCTTCTAAAACATCTTCCATGTTGCTGCCAAAATGATCTTTCTAAAATGCAGATCCGATCCTTGTCAGTTTCGTACTTAAAATATTTCTGTGGTTCCCCAGTGCCTTCAATATGGAATTGGTATAATGATGCAGCCCGTCTACCTTTCCAATCAAATCCCCATCACATCTTATGAGCTTTATTAACTGCACATGATCTACTGTGCAGATGTATAGGCGAATGTTGCTTTAACACATCTGAGGGTGGTAGATGTCAGTGCAGAAAGATTAAATTCATGTATACTTCAGAAGGGATATGCAAATTTTGAATTCATGGAGATTAAATTAGACTGTCCTTGGATATAAAATTTAGGATCTTTCTTTTTGAATTTTATTACATGCATGTAAAATAGTTACCTTTGAAGAGGTCAGGTCTAATTGGATTATTTGCATATCTTTCTGGTTAACTTTTAAGGAGAGTGGTAACTACATGAAAGAGCCAGCATGATTCATGATTCAAAACTTTGTTGTTGCTTTCCCCCACACCTTTGTTTGAGTTGGGTTAGACATTAAAAAGTCTGGAGTAAGGTTTGTTCTATGTGCTAGTCCTAGTTCTATCTTCTAAATAAACCTGGAGCTAGCCATATGTTTCTGAACCTGTGTCTTCTAAAAATGAGGGGGTTGTATGAATTTATTAAGTACTGTGAGCTTGGTACTGTGACTAGTGCTGGGAATTTAAAAGAAAAAAGAAATAGGTGACTTGGCCACTGCAGTAGAAGAGATCATAGTCAATTTTCTAGGTCTAAAAAGTTGATGTCTATAAATCTCAAGAAACAAAGTTTAGTTGTGAATATTTGATGAATGAAATAGATTAGTCAGAGATGACTAAATATGTTTTTAAGCTTCATATATTTGGAAATATAAGCAAAACAGACCTTAATTGAATAGACATTTTAAAAAGCTGTCCAGTTTTCCCGTTAACTTGTATTTTAATTTCAGCTATCTCCTGCTGATCATTGGCAGCCTGCCTCTAGTTATGGTTCAAAGCCGACATTCTGGGCTGTGAGCAGTGAGCTCTCCCATGTCTGGCAGCTGCAGCCAGGCCATAGTGAAGGGCGGGAGGGAAGCATCAGCTGTTCTGATCTTGGCCATAACCATACCCAGCCCAGTTCTATTCATGTGAGGCTTTTGGCAGTCTGTGTTTTCTGTTTCTTTCAAGATGAATTTCCATTAAGTGAATCATACTATTAAGGAATTTCAATGAGATCGAATTAATTAAGAGAAAGCTACTTCTTTGTTTGTGAAAGAGGAGAACCAGAGCTAGATTTTATCTATTAATTAAGGTGGTAAGAGGGATGGATTTCCTACTTAGGATAAAACCAGAAAACCATCATCCACATAGGGATAATCTCTTCTTCCCTTTTTGGAAAATATTCTTTCTGCTTTCAGAAAGAGGTCTCTGCGTAAGACCTGTTTCTGAAAATGCCTGCATTTATCCTCATACACAAATAGATACTCTGATTGTGCTATTGCTCCATTGTCTTAAATTATGTATTTCTGTGAAAGCAATACATTGTTTGTTGAGGATCTGTTGAATATCAGATACAGATCTAGGTGCTCAGAACACATCAACAAACATGGGTAGTCCTTGCCCTCTTGGAGCTTATATTTTAGCCAGTGTTTCAGGTCTGAGGGATTAAAAGAAAATGTATTATGCCAGTGTTTCAGAGAAGGAGGGTATGAAAGCCAGGATGGGGGTGAAGACTTGTTCTTTTATAAAAGGTGGGCAAGGAGAACCTTGCTGATACACATTTGTGCAGAAACCTGAAGAAAGAATGCATAGGAGTACATTTTTTGAGACCTTACACGCCTTGAGATCTTGCATGTTTACTATAATACTTAATACTTGGTCTTGGAATAGAATTTTAACTTGGAAGTAATTTCCCTTCAGAATAATGAGAACATTGTTTCATTGTCTTATAGTTTCCAGGATTGCTTTTGAAAAGCTTAAACTGATCCAATTCCTGATCCTTTGTTGTGAATTACTGTTTTCTGTCTGTGAGCTTGTAAGATCTTCTCTTTGTCCCCAGTGTTCTGAAATTTCACAGTGATGTGCTTTGGTACAGGTCTATTCTGCTTCATGGTGCTGGGCTACTGGTGGGCCCTTTTAATCTAGAAACTCATATCCTTCAGTCCTAGGAAATTGTCTTGAATTACTTAGTTGATGGTTTCCTTCCCTAATTTTCACTGTCTTCTCTTTCACTAATGCCTGTTATTTAGATATTGACCACCCTGGATTGGTCCTCTAATTTTCTACTTCTTTATTCTTCTCTTTTTCATGTCTTTTTGCTCCACTTTTTGGGGGATTTCATCGTTTTTCTTCAGCTTTTCTTTTGCTATCATGTTTTAAATATCTGTGAGTTAATTTTGTTCCCTGATTGTTTTAAAATAACAGTCTTTTTATTAAATTTATTGGGGTGACATTGGTTAATAGGATCATATAGGTTTCACGTAAAAATAACAATCATTCTTTGATTGTTGTTCTCTGAGAACAACAATAATTTTGTTTAATTCTCTTCTCTTTTTATAGTCTCTTTTTTCCTCCAAGTTGATTCTTTTCTGATGGTGTGTATGTTTTTATCTATATATTTTATAATAGGAGGTTTCTTTAGGTGGTTGCCAGACATATTTGGTTATCAATTCCTAGTTAACAGCAAGAAACCAAGAGCCAGTAGATGGGATTTACTGTAGGAGTAATTTGACTGTGTTCTTTTATTAGAGATTCACAATGTTTGTACATTTTATTTTATTTTATTTTATTTTATTTTATTTTATTTTTTTATTTTATTTTATTTGCAAGAGAACATTTATTTGGTAAAATTACAGAGGTGGAAGGAGTAATTCCTAGAATAAATGGGCTTAGGGAGCAAGTTGTAGAGGTCAAGGAAAGGCCCTTGGAGTTTGGGATTGAGGAAGCTAATGCTAAGGCGTGGGGGGCGGGGGTGCTCCCAGGAGGGAGAGCGCTGGGTCCTCCATTCTAATGGTTCTAAGGGTGAAGATCTTAGGGCAGGTCCCAGGGGAAGCTCCAGTAGAATATTCAACGGCTTTCCAGGTGTGTCCTTTCAGGGTTGTGTTCTCCACTGATTGATTGGTCGACACCAGGGCGGGATCATTATCCAATGCAGCTGGTCCTGAGGTCAGTTGTGACTGTTTTTTGTTGCTTTTCTGAGCCGGGATCTGAAATACAACTGAGGCCTAGATGTTATCTCTAGGGAGAAAAGGTCAGGGGGTCCAAACCACATGGCCATCAATGTGCTAGGGGAGGAAAGTGCATTCTGGGGGTGAGGTCCCATCCTACAATTATCCTTTGCTAGGCACTTGGGGCTTTCCACCCTGGTAACCTTCTGTACCTGGCCCATTGTTCTTGCTCTGCTCATGTCTGTCTAAGTGCCTTTATTCTTGAGTCAATATAGTCCCCAGGAGAAGATTCTTCCAGTTTTCTACCCAGAAGGTAAAGACGTGGTCACCATAGATTTGGCCTCTTGGGTAAGGAAAGCTGAGGCATGTCAGTATCCAGTATGCACGTTTACTTGATCCCCCTGTTTTCCATGTGCTATCCCTGTCCTCAGTTGTGCCTAGGTTCTTAAGTCTAGAAACCCTCTGTTTTAGTCTTCCAAGAAACTGTCTAGATTTCTTCTGGAGTATAAGTCTGGGCACTCACCCAATTACACAGAATGAGAAATGAGATCTGGGGATTGAATTGCTTCTTCAACTGATATCCTTTGTTTTAGCTTCACTCACACCAACTTTCAGAGTTCCTGGTGCCAACAGTTTTTCTGAGTTTTTGCAGGACTCTATAGGGTTAATTACATCAATTCAAGGCATTTTCATTACTGAGGCTTCAGTTTTCTTGAGTCAGTTGAGGTTTATATTTCAATAGATTTTTTTTGTTTCCAAGTTGTCTAATGATTCTTTTTCCTATTTCCTGTTCTTTTTTTCTTAGATGTTCTTAGATGTGATATATTCCCTTACTTGGGGGAAGATATTAAATGTATACATTTATCTCTATATGTTCCTATTTTCTTATCACTGTTTTTTTTAAATACTTGAACATAGTTATAGTAACTCTTTCGGTGTCATTGTCTGATAATTCCATCATCTCTTTCATTTCTGGGTCTATTTTTATTGTCTTTCTCCTAGATTTTAAGTTACATTTCCCTGCTTCTTGGTATGTCTAATACTTTTAAATTATTATTATTATTGGATGCTGTACATTGTAAACTTTACATTATCAAGTCTCTGGGCTTTATTGTCTTCTTTTAAAGAGTGTTGAGCTTTATTAGGCAGTTAAGTTACCTATAGTTCTGTTTGATCCTTTCAAGTTTTGTTAGGGTGGGTGTTAGAGCATAACCTCTATGCTAAAGATAATTTAGGCTCTAAGGTGTGGTCCTTTTAAGGTTTCTACTGAATTCCTTGAATGATCAGTGAGAACTCTCCACTTTGGCTAGTGGAAATTTGAATGATTATTAGCCCTGTGTGAGCTCTGGAAACCATTCAGCTCACAGCACCCTAGTCATTCTTTGCCCAACCTTAGAGGCTTTCATCCTCTGCACACATGCCTTAGTATTCAGCAGAGACCTAATGGCAAACCCTTGCAAAATTGTGAGCTTCTTTTTTCTGCTTAGCTTCCTCCTCTCCAGAACTTTGTTCCACTTCTAGAAATCTCAGGCTTCTTGAATTCTGATTTCTGTCTCTTCTCAGTGAGACAGCCATGCTCTGCTGGGGATCTCTTTCCCTGCTATAAAATCAGAAAGCCAGGAGATCGGAGGCCTCCCCTCATTTGTTTCCCCTTTCTCCGGGATCACACTCCTATGTTCCCCATTGTCCGGTGTCTAAACACAGTTGTTTTATATATTTTGTCATTTTCTAGTTGTTTTAAATGAAGGTTCCACTTAACTACATTATGGTTAGAAGTAGAAGTCAACATATTTATTTTAAAATCATATTGTGATTATATTTTAACTTTTTTAATGTATGTTCATTTGCTGAGCTTATTTTCTGTCTTAAATGGTACTTACATTCCTTGAGCATTTGCTTAACCTTTAATTGTATATGCATCTTTTTAATTGAAATTCCTTGTTAGATTCTCTCCTTTGTCTATGCAGCCTGCTTGGGAGAGGGCTAAGGCTTATCATTGGAGTTTTCACTCAGTTTTTCTGAGAGCGTAAAAGCCAGTAGAAAATATTTCCGGGCTAGATATCCTGGTGGCTGATCTACTGAGAATGAACACTCCCCTTTCTTTATAGGTGTCACTAGCCACCCAGAACACTGCCCCGTGGCTCTAAGATCTTATACTCATTACTCCTCTCCCAGTACCACTGCCAGAGGTGTTGTGCAGGGGATGAATGCCGGCTAATTTGACTTAGCCTCAACCAATATGCTATAATAATGCTATTGACTGCCCCTTGGCCCTTTTCTGTTCCTACATTCCACCTTTGGGCATGGAATATTTGATAGATCTTTTACCATTTTTTGCATGTCTGTATTACCTCTGAAGATCCATGTTGATCTTAGCTTGTGATTTTCTTCTTTAGTTTGGTTTAGTCTGTTGTAGATCATTTGTACTCTTTATATTTCCATTGCCTTAACCCCAATTAGTCTCTCATTAATTTACTTCCAGATCAGGATTAGCATTGCAAGTGCTCTCTTGCCTCTAGTATTTCCCTTATCTATCCTATGCACAGTTGCCAGTTTAATCTAAAGCTAATTCATTCACATTCTCAGAGTTTTGTCTGTTGTAAAGTACCATTATCAGTTTATGTATCTTTCTTCTCCACTGTGATTTTTCTCTAGGGCAGGATCTGTATCTAATTCATTTTCTGTATTTTCAGCATCTAGCAAAGTGTCTGCCACATAATAGGCACTCCTTAGTTGAATGAAGTAGGTAGGACTTGTTTTGCTTTTAAGTTATATTAACGTTTTTAAATTTAGAGTGTCAGGCAATCATTACAAATGTATGAATAGACTATTTTTCAGTAACAATTTTTTATAATGGACTAATAATTTTTAAATATTGATGTTATTGATTCACAAAAAGCAGGCAGTACCTTGAGAACATGACCAGCAAACCCATCAGTATTGTAGTAAGACAGTATATGTACAAATCTGTGTATAAATATATGCTTACTTTTCTCTTAAATACCTAGGAATGGAATAACTGGATCGTGATAGGTATTTGCATTCTAAGAAATAAAAGTATACTTCTGTACCCTCTATAAAGTCAATAAATATATTCCTGTAAAGTTATTTTAAATCACTGCATAGTAGTCCATCAATTAAACATGGCATAATGTATTTAACCAATTCTTTGTAGGTGGACATTTAGATTTTTTCCACTGTTTAAACAATATTATCATGAATGTCCTTGAAACTAAATCTTTGGACATGTTCTTATTTATTTCTTTAAGATAAATGACTAAAAGTGAAATTGCTTGGCCAAACATTGAGGCTTTTATTACAGATTGCCTTCTAGACATATGACAAATTAAATCTTCATCAATCAGATATTTTCATTTGAATACTAGGTTTATGTCAGATACAGTTAGTCAAAACTGTATGTTAGATACAGTTAGTCAAAAATATTTCTTTTGTGTAGTGAAACCTTTTTATTTTACTTTCTTCAGGATTTATAGGTGAAAATAAGTCTAGTCTTAAAAATGGTTTATTCTACTTGTATCATATAGTAAATGAAATTTCTTTCTGAATCAAATGTACCTGTGAAAGAATTACCCTTGGAATTATGGAATCTGTAAAGTTAAGAGATAAATTGTTAATATATAAAAAAGATAAACTGCAGAATAGTATGTGTGGTGTGATTGCATTTATGTTTTCAAATATATTATTACTATTTATTATATAGCATTTAAAGCAATTTATATATGATTCATATTGATATGATAGAGTTTTATATAACAGATATATTTATACATTTATATTTCATTACACATGCATGTTTTCATAAGCATAAGGAATAATTTAGAAAATATGAATTGAGCTGTATAGTGATATGTCTGAGGGGTGGGGTCATGGGAGGTTTTCATTTATACTTTGTGTGTTTCTGTTTGAAGTTTTTTTCATAATGCACAGCTTTTGCTATTGGAAAAAATAAGTATTTTTTCATTTGGGAAAATAAGAGACAGCTCTGCAGTTAAGTTCAGAAGACGTTTTGGAGAAGGTCCAAGTAGATGGGAGGCTATGACAAGTATGTCCTATTGCTGGAGTAAATGTCTTGTTTGTCAGTTATGATCTCCCAGTCAGTGTTTTTGTCCTTGAATTGTTAGTCAGCAAAATGAATACTTTTTAATTCTTCCCTAAATTGTGTCAGGCTGCACATTTTAGGATTGATATGTTGTGTAGCTTGTCAGTCCCAGTGTTCCAGCACCTATTACGTCTCAGCGTGCAGCAGCCGGTGAGAGCAGCGGCACATAGTTTCGCTCCTCTTCTGTGCGTTTGTCTCTCCATCTGTGAGCGCAGCATCTTGTTGATCCTTGCACTCATTCCATGTATCTCTCTGTACGATGGCTTTGAATCTGCTGATAATACAGCACACACTCTAGCTGTGACCACTGTTTTCTAAAATAATATATCGTTATTGTGAGTATATAGCAAATTATTTTTTTCCTAGATCAGGTATCATCTTGTCTACAAGATAACCACAGGTAAGCACGCAAGAAGGTATTTGAATACTTGAAGTTTATTTATAGTACTATAATGGAGAAGTCAGTTAGCTCAGCACCAGGAGACGCAGGAGGTTATCCTAGCTCTATTATGTACTTAGGGAATTGATATCATCTTCTTGGGGCTAATAATACTTGCTTGCTAAGGTAACCTAACAAGGAGTGAACTGAGAGATATAATGTATGTAAGAGTATTTTATAAATGCTCATGGACAGTGCAGATGTAGTTCTGATATCTACATCTGCTTTTGTTATTGTGCTAATTGGGAGTCCTTGTGATGGCACAGGTGGGGGGGGTTCCAGGAGAAAGATATTGCTAGTACTTTTTCAACATCATATTTTCTCCAGAATACAAGGTGTTTTCTCCAGAATAGCTCTTTAATTTAAAAATAATGATAACCATTCTAGAAGCATTCATGTCTTTGTACATCCAGAAGTTGATCTAGGGAATGTAAAGAGGCAGAAAAATAATATTTGTTGATTTACTAATTAACACTAATTTAAGGCATGTGCAAATGCTGTAGTATCTTCTCAACATTAACTATAAACAGTTCATTAGGCCTGAAAGCTTTATTGCTTGACCATGATTCTATAGAATTTCCCCCCATAAAACATTGGATTAGTAGATGTTCATACTTTATGTCAGTATGCTGACCAACTAAAATTCCACTTAATATGCTTAATTTAGATATATTTTAAATCTTAGTTTTAACAGTTAATTATCTTCTTCTTTGGCTTTTCTGAGCAACCAAATTTCAACTCATGACTTGGTTAAAATGCTTATCTCTGTTACGAACTTTCTGAACAAGTAGGAAAAAAATTTCTGATCTTTATAGAAACACATGACTATGGTTATCATTAATTGTATATTCTACTTGCTATTGTTTGAGATCTTGAGATTTTTTTACCTCTGTACTGAAAATCAATAAGAAAAAGCTCTTATAAAACTAGCATTTCCCTAAAAAACAGAAATGTTTCTTGCTTGTCATTTAAAAAATATTTATTGTACACCTATTACAGAATTTGTAATAATATAGTGTTCTAGTAGACTTGTAAAATTTTTAGGATAATTATTAGTTTCAGGAGGGTAAAGGCTTAGGAATTATAAACATTTGCTCTTAAATAATCATTCTCAACCTCTTACATTTTTTCTGTTTAGACTTCCAGTAATTTAAACATTAGATTCTTTGAATTAACCATGTTGCTTGTTTTTCCCTAAGTTATTTATGTTTAAAATAGGAAAAAAATGGCTTTTATAAAATTATATAGAGTAAATGAAAGTAAAAATAATAAGCAAAGCTGTATTCAATAGAGCTAAAACCAAGGTAAGGTCTACTTTTATGTTTACCTAATAATACGGCTGGTCTCAGTAGACATGAGTTTTCTAGAAATAGTACTGTTTCTTTATGAGGCTCTGTAGCTTTCTTTTGGTGGGCTGATCATTTTAATAGAAATAATTTACTACTCCAAATGCATTATATAATGTTACATAAGACTAATTATTAGCTGTGTACTAAGGAGCCAGTATCAGCTTTTTATACAAATATGTATCCCATGTAACTTTCTGATTAAAGATGATGCATGGATACTTCTAAGATCTCATCTAAACACACTGTTTCTGTAAAAATCTATCAAATTTATTGAATACATGCTGAAGAACATACAGTAATAAAGGGATAAATATTATATGTATGAAAACATGTAAGTGTAGTATATATAGTTATATGTACACATTGTTATACATATTCACTATTATATATAAATGTAATCAAATCCCGAGTTATCACAGAAAACACATATAACTTAAAATCTTGTCATTAGATGCACTAAATCTATGGGAAATTGGTAGCTAGGGAGCTATGACCAAAATTAATCACTTTTAACTTTTTAAAGTCTGTATAATCAAATGGGTCACTCATTTGTGGAGAGGTGGGGGCAGGAGAAGAACGACAGAAATTGGTAGAGCACCAGCATCAAATCTCCTAGCTTGCAGTTTTGCCAAGAATCCTGGTGATGGATGGTGCGTGATTAATATCATCGTGGGGCTGTGGGCTGCCTTGGCTTATCACTCCAGTTTTAAACACGTGATTATGAAAAACATGAACCACTTAGATGTGAATGAGAGTCACTTGAATTTGTGTAAGAGGGCATCTAACATAAGTGCTTGGAGAGACAGAACCAACCAGAGTCAGATGGCCTTGACTGGAAAAGCTAAGTTTTAAATGATTTTTAATAGGGCTTATAACAATAACTGACATTTTATTATTAAGCACTCTGCTAACTGCTTTGTACATCTTGTCCCATTTAAACCTCACATAGGTTGATGTGCTATCATCAATCATCATCCCCATGTAGATGAGGAAAGGGAGACTCAGTAGTAAAATAAGTTTGCCCCTGGTAACATAGTTAATAAGTGGAAAGGGTAGGGATTCAAACCCAGATGAGACTTGATTTAAAAACCCATGCTCTTGCCCTTGCCTCTGTTTCTCAGTGGTTAGAGCATTGGCCTGAGCACCAAAGGGTCACGGGTTTGATCCCTGGCCCCCGGTCATGTGCGGGAGGCAACCAATCAATCTCTCTCTCTCTCTCTCTCTCCCTCCCTCTCCCCTCCCTCTCCCTCCCTTTCTCCCTCCCTTTCTCCCTTCCACTCTCTCTCAAATCAGTGGAAAAAATGTCCTCTGGTGAGGATTAATAAAAACAAACAAAAAAACCATGTTCTTAACCATTACAACAGTGTTTCTCAAAGTATGTTTTGTAGGCTACGTACCTCAAAATTATATTGGCTAACTATAGGTGCCATACGAGGCCTCATGAATCAATTTTTTGGATATAGGATTCAGGATTCTGCATTTTTAACCAGCTTCTCAGTGTGATTCTTAGGAACACTAAAGTGTGAGAACCACTGCACTGCACTATATTGCTACATAGTTTGGGTATATAAACAAATAACACTGATGGGTGGGAGAATGAGGAATATTTCTGATATTAGGAATGATGCGTATGAAATCATGGAAATGTGAATAGTTCCTATGGACTGGCAGTATTGGTAATATTGGAAAACAGGTTGTGATGTAGAGAGCTGGGAGGACTCGGAAGTATAAATTAAAGATTAGGACAGAGCCTTCGAAAAGAAGGAAGTTCCCAGTAGATGGAACAGAGTTGGGTGCGAATTCCCCCTGCCCCGTAACACCTTGCTCACACCTGTGTCATAATGCTGAGACATGTTTCAGCCCTCTCTTTCCTTCATGTGACTGTGTCTCTGAGACTGGATATTCTCTTTACCTGCGGCTGTGTTCCCATCTATTAGCCTAGTCCCTAGTACATACAGACCCTAAATAAATGTCGAAATATCTCACTTTGAAAAAAAACAAAACCAAAAAAAACTCTTGGAAATCCCAAACTGGGCTGTAATTCTTTCTGGACCAACTTTCAGCAATTTGAGATCCTTGAGCATCACCTTCCTGTCTAGGCCCACAATCCAAGTAGGAGTTTCAAGCTGTGACTCGTTTCCATGAACCAAACACTTAAGTTTCACCCAACCTCAAATCCTGAATCTTTCCATCTGCCTCAAGAAGAAAATTGCCAAGAAGACATAGCAGCCTGTCTCCCCTCCTGCTCAGCAGTGCTGACAGAGTGCTCGGTAACCTGACCTCAGCCCTGGGTCCAGCCACCCTTCCCCTCCACCGGGAGCGCCACCCCAAGGGCAGGACAGACAGGAAACTAACAACAGAGGCAATAGGAAAAGACATTGTTATTTCAATTCTGAAAAAGACAATTTAGTTGGAGATCTTTCAGTCGAAGTATATACTGTATTATAAAAATAACTTCAGACTTGGATTTGAATGTTGTCCTTTCTTGTGTCATTTGAGTGAGAAAAGCAGCCTTTCATTGGTCCTTCTCAACTCAGAAATGCTTAGAAACTTGTCCCTCAGCCCCGGTACCATCCTTGCTCTGCACGAGAAGAATTGTTCCAACTGCAGGAGACAAAGAAAATCCAACAAGAAGGGCAGTGAGAAAGGATATTGGCGTTTTCTGAACAAGGCTTCTAATACTGTTCTTTAATGAAGGCGTGTCTTCCTCACAGGATGGAGATCAGATTGGATGCCGACATTAGCATGCATATCACCTTGAACAGAAGCTTTCTAAAAACTTAAAACAGTGAGGAATGGTCAGTTTTAGCAACAGATTTATGCCAAAGAATCACTATCAGAAAGTAGATTTTTTTCATTAATTTTTTTAAATCTCTTTTTAAAAAAATTTTTTTATTGATTATTTTTTCGAGAGAGAGGAATGGAGAGGGATAGAGAGACAGAAACATCAATGAGACAGAAACATCATGTATCGGCTGCCTCCTGCACGCTCCCTACTGGGAATTGAGCCCGAAACCTGAGCATGTGCTCTCACCAGGAATCGAACAGGGACCTCCTGGTTCCTGGGTCAGTGCTCATCCACTGAGCCACGCCAGCCAGACAGAGAGATTTTTTTTAAAATATATTTTTTATTGATTTCAGAGAGAGGGAGAGAGAGAGAAACATCAATGAGAGAGATTCATTGATCGGCTGCCTCCTGTATGCCCCTTGCAGGGGGTTGAGCCTGCAACCCGGGCCTGTGCCCTGACCCGGAATCAAACTGCGATCTCCTGGATCCTAGGTGGATGCTCAACCACTGAGCAACACCAGGTGGTCCAGAAAGTAGATTTGATCCAGTTTCAGTGTCCGTATCAAAATGTTCTACCGGTAATTTTAGGATCACTGTGGGGCAAGCTGGGATGTTTCTAGAATACGAGTTACCTTTTTTCAGATCTGCCTTTTCTCCCTTTCCATGTTACGTGCAATTTATAAGATATCTATATAGATCGAGCACCCTTCTGATTTCACTTTGCTTTATCCCATTTTATTGATTAGCTATTCTTTGGCACCTGCATGTGTGTTTTAGACTTCTATAGTCAATTATAAGATGGGATCCATTGTTAAGAATTTGAAACAAAAAACTGTGGGAAAGTAAAAATAAACATTGTGTAAGTAAAACATAATTGTGATAAAGTATATGCCAGTAAATATTTTTTGCTCCATAACGATTATACCATTATTGCCTGTTAAAGGAATTTCTGCTCCGTTATTTCAGTGTTTTTTTTGTTTTGTTTTGATACAAAATAAACATCTTTAAAGGGGAGGAAAAAACCTCAGAAGCTCCAATGATGGGGTGAATCCTTACGGAAAAACAAAAAGAAAAAAACTCCTAGATGTCAGGATTGGAATAGCTGATTTCCTTTTCTCTGCTAAACATTGTTTCATTTGCCTGTTGAGCTATGCTGCAGATTTTTACACTTTGCAATACAGAATGCTCCAGGGTTCAAGTCAGTTATCCAAACAGTATTTGGCCATTGTCACCTTGTTTAGCTAAAATAGGTACTGTTATCTGCCTCTTTCTGTACTTATTTCTTGACTTAGTTGTATGATTTTGTCACTTGGTACTCTGTTTTTAGTCCTATCCATATAAAAACCCAATTATGAATTTTTTAGGGTTTTGTTTTTGTTTTTAACCCTCACCTGAGGATATTTTTTCCACTGCTTTTTAGATGTAGTGGAAGGGGGGGAGAGAGAGAGAGAGAGAGAGAGAGAGAGAGATGTGAGAGAGACACACTGATTGGTTGCCTCCCTCATGCACCCCTACCAGCCCAGGGATCGAACCTGCAACCCAGGTAAGAACCCTCAAC
Organism: Miniopterus schreibersii; assembly: GCF_964146895.1. Taxonomy (NCBI): domain Eukaryota; kingdom Metazoa; phylum Chordata; class Mammalia; order Chiroptera; family Miniopteridae; genus Miniopterus; species Miniopterus schreibersii. The sequence continues at coordinate 9,199,509 of NC_138112.1, read as the reverse complement.
TCTTCGATGGGTGCTCTAACCACTGTGAACACTGGTCAGGACAATTATTTGTTATTTTAAATGAAAGGTACATTCTCTAAATCTTAATAAAATAAATAAAAGGTAAATGTCTTAATATTGTTACGTTTAATCAGTATAAAGTAACTTTTTTACATGTTGTTTTACAAGTCTATGACAGGCATCTCAAGTAGCTTTTTCATTCGTTCCCTGCACCTAAATGCAAGTGAGAATTGTACATTTTTCTGCTTGTCATCAGCTGCCTCTTTGCAGCAGTCTTATCCATGTTTCACTAAACATGTCCATCTGTTGTGTCTCATTAAGAGTCTGTACTCCCATCCGCTTCACGCTTTAGGGGAGTATATAGTACAAAAGCTTCGCAGGGAACATGACTATGTTTTACATGAGGGGAAATTTCCCTCCCCGGGTAAGGGCTTTATTTTTCACTATAGGTGCAGGCCCTTTAGAAGATAATTATGTGTGTGAAATCTGATTTTGAAATACCAATTCCCTTGAGAGAAAATTTACTCAGGACACCTGTACTCTGTAACCGTTCATTAAGGAATTGAGAAAGTTGACTCTCACGTTGATGATTACCATTTTGAACTCAGATTGTGCTTCTGTGGACCAAGATAGTCAGCAAGAAACGTATTTATATTGCTTTTAACCATTTCTCTGTTATTTATAGTTGTAGATATTCACTTACTGGAGAATGTTACTTGTAAATTTACCAGGAAGGTTTAACACCCTAAGTGCATGCATGTGCAGATAATTTTGTTCCGTATAGTCAAATGTTGATAGGCCTTACTGTAAGGATACTGTGTCCTGATTATTACATGACTTCAAGCTAGTTTGTTACCCATTCTCCAGTTGTGCAACCCACCAGTTTCTATTTATCATTCTATGACAGTAGTTGTCGCCATATTTTAATCTCTTTTTAGAGAAATTCATTAATGGGAAGAAACTGGGACAAGTTATTTACAATGCAAAATAACCCATTCGATTTGTTTCTGAAATGCATATGTTAACATTTTTGAAATGTCCTATCTGAAATTATGTTTTGTGTTATGCCTCACACTAATATATGATCTTTACTGTCAGTGATTTGGGCATCCCAAATAAAATAATTATGCTAAGAAACTCTGACTAGAGTTGCTACTGAGCTAGTGGCCCAATCAATTCCCGTTGAATTTTCTTAATTTTTCTTAGAAACTTCTATTTCTGCCTCAGTGTGATATCATTACATATTTTAATTTTGTGTTTTTATACTTTAAACTAGATATTTGGCTAACTCAGATTCTCTTTAAGAGAGAAATAGAAACCCTTTTCCTCTTATTTTAACCTGACAATAGAAAGAGAAACCTCAGTGTCCCTTTCGTTCTCTTAGCCTGAGAATAAATTTAGGCAAATATTTATTGAACATCCATTACTTATAAGTCACTGTTCTTAGTGCTGAGGACTAAAAATTGAGTAAGATGTGGTTTTCTGCTTTCAAGTCTATTGGACTCATGAGACATATTCATATAACAATGACAAAGCTTAAAGGGCAAAGCAGAGTTCTTTTTAATGAGATTGCATTTGAGTTGGAACTTGAAGGACCTATTGAAAGGATCTGGCCTCTGACTGATACCTTTGGATAGTGCTAGGATTGCTGCTAACCTTGCTGATAAATCCCAGTTTGGGCTGCATTCTCTCTTTCTATTTTGGTAAAGTATAGCCGACTTTGTAGTCCTTAAAGTGATTTTGCATATATCTACTCTGGTCCGTTCATATACTGGTTTTATTAAGTAGAATATGCTACTATTTCTACAGATCTACTACTCCTTTGTGACATCTACAAGAGTGGAGGAGAATTTCGTTGCAAATAAACGCAACAGCATGAGCTAAAGTTCAGAATTAGAAAATTAGGAGGTTTATGTGGAGAACAGGAGTACAGCTTGACTGAAGCAAATGGGGGATGAAGGGTGGATGGTAGGAGGAAATGGTAATAGGAAGAGATAGTAAGGGCATAAAAGGTGGGTTAAAACTATATATTATGAAGATTCTGTATGCTAACTAGGCCAAGGAGTAATATGGGCTTAATGCCATAAACGGAAGAGCTATTGAGAATTTTTTAGTGGAGGAATGACAGACGCATTCAGAGTTCTGCTTTAGAAAGATTATTTTGTATTGGAGTTGGGAGATCCTGGAGCCATGGTGATTAACTTGACAAATATTACAGTAACCCAAGTTAAATGTACTCTGCACTAATGTAGGATAATATTAGCAGAACTCAGTTGGGGTGGGGGAGGGGAGAATGGATGAAAGAGGCACCAGATGGGAGAGAAGTTGCAGAGAGAAAATGTCAGGCCCTGGCATTCTTTTCCAAAAGCATAAAAATAAATGAAAGGTAAAAGTGTGTCAGGAAAGGATTTGAAAACCTCATGCTGGAGTCGAATACCTTTTTCTATGTATAGAGCATCTTTGAAACTTACATGATTTATTCTCTTTTAGTGGCCACTTTGTTTGATACTGATTATGCGATTATTTTGTTCACTTTTTATTTCTTTTTACAATCTCATTTGTCAAATTTTACTATCATTGGGGCCATTCTTTCGTTCCTCATCTGTTATTTTTTACCCCTTTAATTTGCTATTTTAGTCTAATTCTACTTTCCCTTTTCCATCTGCTCTCATGCGTCCTAAGACAGGGCTTGTTAAGTAGCAGAGAACACACCCAGCCTGACTCTTGTGAAGGGGATACAGGGTAAGGCTACAGAGATACCTCACGGAAAGTCGTGGGTTAGAAGAGCTTAGCTGGGCATCATGGGATGTCAGAAAGCTAAAAGAATATCTTTTTCTTAAAGGACAGGCTTGTTCTTTCTAATGGCTTCCCTGCGTCCTGCTACACATCTCCTCCCGCTTCTCTCTTCCAGCTGGCTTCCTCCGCCAGCTTATTCTTTCATAACGGCTCATCCGCGGCCCCTGCCTTCACGTACTCATTCGGTTCAGTTCCGCACAGCTCAACAGCAGTCTCCCTCTTTGTCTCTCAGCCCTGGTATTTCCCAAGAGGGAATCTGACTCACCCAACTCACTCCATCCAAGTCATAGTATCATTTCTAATACAGCAGTCTTTCAGCTATAAGTCATAAAAACCAAACTCAAATTGGCAAAGTTTGAGGGCAGCCTTTAGAGTTGGTTGGCTGGAGGTCAGTAGTGTATTCAGAAACCCCAGGCTCTTTGCATTACTTCTTTCTTCCATCCTCAGGATTGACTTTACCCGTAGTAAAATAGCTATAGCCATTTCTGTCCTCTGTGGCTTTTTCTTAGGAATGAGAAAAATTTTCCTAAAAATCTGTTCTAGAAATGAGTAAGTTTCCCCTCATGTTTTATTGGCCAGATTTGCAGTCAGAGATTTGTTTGGTAAGAAGGAGAAGCCACCAGAATATACCATTCCTAAACACTTCACTGGCAAGGGGATGGGATTACACGGAGACTAAACCAGGCTTGTCTCTGGGGTTGGAATGGAAGACATTTTCCTCTGTGGCCAATTAAGCCTTATATCTGGAGGGTGGAAAGAAATGGCAGTCTGTTGATGGGGACCCAGAAAATTCCTTCTGTTCAAAGATACATGTCCATCTATATTGGTGTATAAGCTCTTCCTTTAAAATAATAATTATTGGGGGAATTTTCTCTGAAGAAATTTGAAGTTCTATCAGAATGAAAGACAGTTTACTACAGTTATCCTTGGGTCAGGTATGTGCCCCTTTCCCAGTTAGCTATGACCTGGAGAGGGAGCATAGCATATAGTATACACATAGTATAAAACAAACCTACTTTATAGCATAAGGGAGAACTCTCCCAAAAGGGCACGGCAGACAGGTACTCTTTAATATAACTGGCGTGTACCTCTTTTGGATCATTTTCTGAATTCTTATAGACACAGTCCGTCCTCAGACATTTTCAGTAATGAATACATTGATTTCAGTGAAACAGTGCTTCTTACTATTGTCATTAAAAACAGAATATCCAGTCATATAACATTTTTGCAAAATTTGGAATATAATTTAGAGAAAGCCCCTTGTTCACAGTGAGCATACCATGTAAGATTATAGTATCAGTAAAGGCATTCTTTCCAAAACCTGAACTGGATAGATTTAATATCCAAGCTGCGTTATCTAATATGATTTTCAGGATTAATTTGCAGTAAGGAATATCCACTTTGCATGGCCTGAATCTTGCCTAATTTGTTCATACTAATTATTAAGATGAATCTAAAAATTCTGAGTATCTACTATGAGACTCTCTCTTTGCTTGACACAGTATGCAGGCCAACAATTCAAAATACAGCATATGTTTGTTGAAAAACAACACTATGGATCAAAGGGAAAACTATAGTAGGTTAGAAGCCCAGAAAGTCTCTTGTTTTCAAAGATACATGCCAGTGCAGTTGGTGGGGGGAGGGAGTTTGTTTGTTTTTGCTTAATAAGCTTTGTTAGTAGAAAAGAACCCACAGAATGTGGAAAAGGGGTGGTGAAAGGAAAAGGGAAGGGCACCAAAGACAACTGTATTTTCATTTTTACCTAGACCCCTGATGGCCACTTTTGAAAGTGGTCTTAGATACTTCTACAGGCCAGTATTTCCTACAGCATATTTCACAAAAGCTAAGTCCTTGACCTTCCCCTTGAAAAAGGACTCATTCTATAGTCACAGACAGTGGGAAATATTAAATTCTTCCCAGGGAGATACACTGCACATTCATAAATTAAAGACTGAGAAGTTCTGTGATAAAGTAACACAAACTTCTCAAATCCTGTAGTTTCCAAACTTTCTTAATCACCAAGTCCCTCTTCTCACATGACCTGTATCAAATCTGACCCAGCATACTGAGGACCTGCTGGGGGTGGTCAGACGGGTTCTTGAGCAGAGGAGTAACATCATGAAAGCAGTGTTTTAGTAAGAAGAATCCAATGGTATATCAGTGAATTGGAGACAGAGAGACCGGAAGCATAAAGTCCCGTGTGGAAGCTGTTGGAATTATTGGTGAATAGTCATTCACTCATTCATTCATTCATTCAACGTATATATATTGAGCCACTATATGCTAAGCATTGTTCTAGATCCAGATGATACAGAAAAAATCAAAATATTTGTTCTCATGGAGTTTGCTTACATCCTAAGAGAGGAAGAAATACAGTAAAAATACAAATATACAAAATGGGGGGAAAAAAGATCAAAATGGCAGTGGCGAAGAGTGCCAAAAAGAAAAATAAAGCAGGCCGGCCGGGTGTGTCTCAGTGGTTGAGCAGCGACCTAGGATCCAGGAGATCGAGGTTCAATTCCTGGTCAGGGCTCAGGCCCGGGTTGCGGGCTTGATCCGTCAAGGGCGTGCAGGAGGCAGCCGATCAGTGACTCTCTCATCATCGATGTTTCTGTCTCTCTCCTTCTCCCTTCCTCTCTCTGAAATCAATAAAGATATATTAAAGATAAAAGTAAAAATAAAGCAGAGAAGTGGAAAGGTAGAGTCCCTGGGCAGTAGTTGGAGGAAGGCCTTCCCAGTGAGTGGACATGTAAGAGACGCCTGAATTAGATTAGGAAGAAAGCAGTGTGGGCATCTAGACAGAGGGAAAAGCGACGCAGAGACTTGGAAGTAGGAACCCAGTGTGGCAAGAGCGGAGGGAGGTGGAGATGGTAGGAGATGGAAAGGGAAGTACGGGGCGGGCGCTGGAACGGGCGAGATCGGGTAAGGCCTAATCGACTATGGTAAGGACTTTAGATTTTATACTGAATAAAACTGGAAGCCATTGGAGAGTTTGAGCAGAGGAGTAGCATGGTGTGATTCAGTTTTTAAGTTGCCACTCTGGCTTCTCTCTGAAGAGCAGACTGGGGTAGAATTGGAGTGGGAACAAGGAGACTGGTTAAGATTATTGCCAAGGTCCAGACAAGAAATGATGATGCCTGGACTTTGGAAGTAGGGTGCAGGTAGTAGGTACCCGGCAGTCAGCTTCAGGATAAATTTTGAAGTTAAGAGTTTACAAACACGTCAGTTGATGACACCATGTGCCAGGTTTTATTTTAAGTGTTTAAACCTAATTGTTTCATCTTCATAGAAAACTTTGGAGGTAAGTACAGTTATTATCTCTGTTTTACAGTTGAGAAGACCAGGCACAGAAAAGTAGCTTGGCCAAGGTCATGTGGCTAGTAGGTGGTGGTACTGGATTTGGACCCCAGGCACTGTAGCTCCAGAGCCTATGTGCTGTCCAAAATGCAGCTCCACCCCCATTCTCACCCCACCTCGCTAAGGAGGAATTAGGGGGAACCCTGGGCCAGCACCAGGCAAACACCACATTAATCTTCTGCCTTTCGCCCAGCCGGGCGTGGCTCAGCGGCTGAGCGTCGACCTAGGATCCAGGAGATCCTGGTTCGATTCCCGGTCAGGGCACAGGCTCAGGTTGCGGGCTCCATCCCCAGTCTGGGATGTGCAGGAGGCAGCCCATCAGTGACTCTCCCATCATTGATGTTTCTCTCTCTCTCAATCTCTCTCTCTCTCTCTCTCTCTCTCTCTCTCTCTCTCTCCCTTCCGCTCTTGAAATCAATAAAGATACATTTTTTTAATCTTCTGCCTTCTACCTTTGTCCAATCGTGCAGAACTCATAAGAAATAAAATCTGTTTTTCTTCTTTAATCTGCTTTTAAAGTGTCCGCGCTAGTTCTGCATAACCTTGTCCTTTTCTTTGTTTCTCTATGGAACTGTTTTTGAAAGACTCAGTTTCTTGTGGAAATCATGTTTTCTGACCATTTTTCACCGCAGAAAAAGGTTGAGGCAGCATAAACTGGTGCCAGGCAGGCGGGAGTGTGAGAGAAAGTGAGATAAGATTCCAGGTATTCTTTTGCGGTTACTTCTGACAGTTCTTTGAAACATTCTGCATACACACACACACACACACACACACACACCCTCCTGTTAGAGAAATGGGATCACAGTCAGGATGTTGTAAACTGCCTTCCGTTTCCCTGCTCACAATGGCCTAGCTGTTGTGAGTGATTCTGATAGGTGTGATTGCGGCAGGAGAACTCTTACGCTGCTCATCTTGCCTTATCTTTTCCATTTTCCTTTTGGCTCTGGGCTTCTGAGCACTTTCTGGAAGAGAGGAAACAGTCCTAGAATTTACACATTTGAAATATTTTTTCTGGTTTCTGATCCAGCACATAAGGAGCTTGGAAGTCATCACCTCATCCTAACAACAAATAAAAAAGCTGAGCAAACTAAAGCATCAGCAGTCACAGGGCAAACTGCTGCCCCCCAAATTGGAGAGACAGGTGAATGCAGAGAATCTCATCCTACCAGAGCAGGAGCCCACAAGCAGAAACCTCTGCAGCACCCAGTATGGGATGGGGAAACCTGCATGATGAGTTGCTGGAAGCTCAGTGTGGGTGGGTGTGAGAGTTAAAAACTCCAGGGAGGGGGGTTAGGCCTGAGGGTAGGGTGTGGGCTTCACACTTGGTGAGTTTTAGAACTAAAGAATGCTTCCCTTTCTCCCATACCTCATCACCACACCGCTAAAGGCGATTTACTGAGTTCCTTTACCCAGCAACATCATGTCTGGCTTTCAACAAAAAATTACAAGGCAGCCCTAGCTTGTTTGTGCATCAGTGGTTAGAGCGTCAGCCCATGGACTGAAGGGCCCTGGGTTCTATTTTGGCCAAGGGCACATACCTGGGTTATAGGCTCTATCCCCTGGCCCAAGTTGGGGCCCATGTGGGAGGCAACCAATGGATCTCTCTATCCCTCTCTCCCACTCTCTCTGAAAAACAATGAAAAAAAATCCTCAGGTGAGGATTAAAAAAAAATTACAAGGCATATTAAAAGGTGAAAAACACAGTTTGAAGAAACAGAACAAGCATCAGAACCAGACTCAATTAAGACAGGAATGTTAGGATTATCAAAATGAAAATCTAAAACAACAATGATTAATGTGCTGAAGACTCTAATGGGAAAAGCAGACAACATGCAAGAACAGATGAGGAATATAAGCAGAGCTGGAAATTCTAAGGCGTCTAAGGTACAGATGAAAAGCACTCACAAAAATGAAGAATGCCTTTGGTGAACTTACTAGTATACTGGACATGACTAAGGAAAGAATCTCTTGAGTTTCTGGATATGTCGATAGAAACTTCCCAAACTGAAAGCAAAGAGGAAAAAGTGGACATAATGGAGCAGAATATCAAAAAACTGTGTGACAACTGCAAAAGGGATAACGTGTGTTGGGGAAGGAGAAGAAAGGAATGGAAGCCATATTTGAGGCAATAATAAATGAGAATTTTCCCCAAATTAATGTCAAGCACCAAACCACAAATTCAGGAAGCTCAAGGAACACCAAGCAGGATAAATGCCCCCCTAAAAACTGTACCTGGGCATGTTGTATTCAAATGGCAGAAAATCAAAGAAAACATCTTGAAAGAAGCCAGAGGAAAAACTCCTTACCTGTAGGGGAGCAAAGAGTAGCATCTAGCTTCTCAGAAACCAAGCAAGCAAGAAGTGAGTGGGATAAAATATATGAAGTGTTGAGAGAACTATTTTCTCCAGTTGCATTGGCTCTGATCCAACCAAACAAGTCAGTGTTCAGTGAAATCTGACCCTCCTTCCACAGTTCATTGAAGCTTTTTTCTAAAAGAGTGGACTTGGTTGAAACTTAAAGAGAAAGAGAGAAAAAAGAAAGAAAGAAGAAAGAAAGAAAGAAAGAGAGAGAGAGAGAGAAAAGAAAGAAAGAAAGAGAAGAAAGAAAGAAAGAAAGAGAGAGAGAGAGAGAGAGAGAGAGAGAGAGAGAGAGAGAGAGAGAGAAAGAAAGAAAGAAAGAAAGAAAGAAAGAAAGAAAGAAAGAAAGAAAGAAAGAAAGAAAGAAAGAAAAGAAAGAAGAAGAAAGAGGAGGAGGAGGGAGGGAGGGAGGGGAAGGAAGGAAGGAAGGAAGGAAGGAAGGAAGGAAGGAAGGAAGGAAGGAAGGAAGGAAGGAAGGAAGGAAGGAACCCAGATACTGTAGGAATTTCCATGGGATTTGGAAATGCACCAGGAGTGCTGTGAGGCAGGCGGAGACCAGGGATGGGGTGTAACAATCAGAGTAAGGTCAAGGTGGGTGTGAGATATTAGACTAAAAATTCAGAAGTGGCAGAGAACCACGGAGCCTGTCTTGTTTTGCAAGGACTTCGGTTTTCCAAGTGCTGCTCTCTGGGTCACTAGACCACCAGTAAGGGTCAGAACCTTGGAGAGTTCCAGACAGACCAGGGCCCAGAAATGTGTGTAACTGCCGCACTGGCATGAAGGGGAGACGGGGATAAAAGGCTCTTAAAATAGATGCTGAAGCAACCCTCCTGTGTGCTTCCTATCAGAATCTCCAAAATGTAAAAGACTGGCACCTGCCTCCCCACAACCTCATGGAGAGAGTGGGGCTAGAGATTTCCGTCTGTCTTGTGGAACAAGCACAAAGACATAGTGGCAGCGGGGGTTTTGTTAAATTCTGCTGGTACAGAGGGACACAATTTCAGACACCGTGCTTTCTCCTCAGGACTCTTCATAGGTATGGTATTGCTTCCCTGTTATTTCCTGAGCTGTTACAAAATTAATTAAGTCCTTGGTGGACTGAGAGGATGGATTGCCTAAAAGTCGTTTTCTGGTGGGTACTTACGTTTGTACTGGGAAGATAAAAAAGATACTCTGTGTGTTAAAGATGGTTTGTAAAAGCTGAAATAAATTCAGGCTCGTGCCAGCAACAGCAGACTTGCAAATATAGTTGCAGGCTGATTAGCCTCCTAATTTCAGTAATCTGGTTTTGTTTTGTTGTTTGTTTGTTTTTAGGGCACTAAGAAATCCAAACACTTATATATTGTATTAGTGTTCTTTTTCTTCTCAGTTTTAGGGCCTGTTCATGGTTTTTCACATCAGATTAATAAATTTCTAATGCCTCAATTAAGGTTTCACCTAACTTTTTAATCAGTCTACATTTATGATGCCAAATCAGGCTAAAAATAGGAACTTGAATGCAAGTTTCAGGAAACACCTAAGTAGTGATAACTTTGTTATCCTGGAGGTAACAAAACAAAAGGCAGAAAAATCTTATGAAAATGGAACTTATTACAAAGAATAATCATCACATATTTACACTCTGTTAAGTACTAAGATATATCCACTATCTTTTTATACTACCTGAGAGAACAGGAGAGTTAGAGCGAACTGTTGAGTGGCTGATTGATTTGCAGCGCCAAGAATAAATGCAGCCTCTAAAAGGTGTGTGACGAAAAGGGAGTCTCCAGGACTGCATTAGCATTTTAATCAGATTTGGGAGATAAGGAAAGTTAGGTTTAGTTATGGATAACAAAAACATCAGTGAGAAAGATACAAGACTGTAGCAGATGTTTGTGTCTCTTTCAAGAGGCATCTTTTTAAATATTTATTGAAGGTTATCCTAATGAGTATTATTTTTTATGTGATGAGGTAGACCCAGTTTGTGGTTGAAAACTGAGTTTGGATTGAGACTTCAATTCTTAGTTCACACCACATGCATCAAAACACCAAGAGGCTAACTTCAGGAAGGTTTCAGGTGGGCTGAATAAGAGGAGGGAATTGTATCCGGAGTGTGATTTGCAGCCGTGAAATCCTAAGTAAACACCAGAGATATGACAGAATGAAGGAAAGTCAAATGTCAGAAATGTCTATAGGGGAAATACTGGTGTCATTAATAGGAATTGAGGTAGTTACAAAGGAACCCAGTCAATAATTAGTTCCATTCGGAACATGTTGAATATGAAGAATTAAGTGATATTCAGTTGGAAAGATTTACTAAATAGTTGAAAATTTTATTCATTCAGCCTTTCTTAACATTTGAGGAAACTGAGAGTAGTACAGGTTTCTTTCCTCCTCCTATAAGCCCAAGAATGTGGTCCCCAGAAGGATTTTCTTAAGAAAGTATTTTAAGCCAATTAGTGTTGTTTATAAAAGTAATTCTGCCTGTGAATATACTAGAAAACATTGAATTGGTTCATTTGAATGGATGAATTGTATGTTGTGCTAATTATCTCTCAATAAAGCTGTTTAGAAAATTCATCTTCACTGCACACATTTCCAAGTATTTGTCTTTAGGACCACTAGGGAAAGACCATAGTTCCACATCAGTGGTTGAACTTGCAATACACAAATTACATTGGATATGAGGGCAAGAGAGAATAGACACCACTTAATTTTTAGAATGAAGTTTCAAGCTAGGTTTTAGAATATAGAAAATGTAGATGTTTTTCCTTTAGTCTACTCAACAAACATTGAGCACCTGTCCCTACCCAGCCATAGGCATCAGGAAATACTGCCTTAAGGAGATGATACTCTGAGATGAGGCTTGAAGGATGAGTAGAAATCAGTACAGTGAGGAGGGTAGAGACGTTCAGAAGAAACAGTTGTGGAAGGGCAAGCATATGTCAAAAACTGCATTCAATTTGGACTTACTACAGTGAGGGGGCGGGGGAGGAAGAATACTTCTATGTAAATAAATACATAAACATTCACCACATTTTTAACAGCTTCATAGTGTTCCATAGTATGATTATATGCCATAAATTATTTAGCCACCCCTCTATTGATGGACATTTAGATTGTTGCTTGGTTTTGGCACTGAACTTACTTGTACACATGTCCTTGCAAACTTTAAATGTAATTCTGTGTCAGAGGTTAGGCCTTGTTTTTGATAACCAGCATTGACAAATTTGAGTACATACCTTAGGTCTGGGTGATGACCAGTCATACTTCACTATATTTTAAAATTGTTGAGTTCAGTTGTTTTGATTAAATCAAAGTTGTTTTCAGTTTGAAATCATTTATGGCTTTGAAATCATTTTGGCCGTGGTAAGGACGTGGCTTTTATTCTGAGCGATATGGGAAGTCGTTGGTGGTTTCTGCACAGAGGGTGGACATAACATAAAGATGTTTCTAAAGATCCTCTGGCTACTGTGTCAAAAATACAAGACAGGGAGGCAAGGACAGAATTAGGAAGCCCAATTAAGAAGCTATTGTAATAGTTCAGGCAGGGGATAGTGGCTTAGACTAGAGGAGGAGTGATGAAAGTGAAGTAACATGGTGGGATTCTAGACATGTGCTGAAGCTGGAGTTGACAGGATTTGCTGATGGATTGGATGTGGGTGTGAAGAGAGAGAAGGGTCTCAAAATTAAGATTAGAGTGGCCTTTTCTTGAGTTGGGAAGATTGAGAAAGATGTATCATTGATAGGTAAATTAAGGAAATGTATAAAACAAAAGAGAGCAAGAATTACAGTTAGCTCCTTTAGTATGACTCACGTAGAAGGTCCTTTTCTCTCCACTTCCAGGTAGGTCTCATTCTGACTAGAATAGACCCAAGCTGGTAAGAGTTTGGAGAAGTGGGGGGCGCATATACTTATATATATGTGTATTTATTTCTCTCAGAATCTGTCTGTATCTAAAAGATGACAGTCCCCAGAAATATAGTTGCTATTAGTAATTATACATAGAGATATTTTGGCTTTATGGAATTGATATGTTTCATCAAAGTGATTATTAAGCCCTGGCCAGTGTGGCTCAGTTGGTTGGGCGTTATCCTGGGAACTGAAGGTTGCCGATTGGTTCCCTATCAGAGAACAATCCTCGGTTGCAGACTCAATCCCTGGTCCAGGGCGTGCAGGAGGCAGCTGGTCGATGTTACGCTCTCACATCGGTGTTTCTCTCTCTCTCTAAAAATCAATAAACTACATCTGTAATACTCTTCAACAATCAAGGTGTTTTTTTAAATAAAGTATTTACTAAGGTAAGAAAGTTTAATAAACTGTTCTTTAAAAAAAAGATTGTAAAGAAAACCACTTTTCATTTGAACTTCCATGTAAAATTAGAAATGTTGCCCACAAAAAAATTCCACTAAGCTGGGTTGGAAAATGTCATAGTAACCTAGCAGTAAGAGATTAATCATGCTGTAGCATTCTATGGTGATTTAACCAGCCACAATGGCATTATGGTTACTTAGACCTTAACTTCAGCTTGCTGTTTGAATGCATCATTTCTTTAATCCCCTACTGTCATCTCTGAACTTGACTATCCCTTTCTTGGTGATCATAGACTACACTTCCAAACCCTGCTACACATTCTCAGTTCCCAGAGTATCTTTTCTGCCTTTTATCTGTGTGTTATGGGGCTGCCCATGTTTGAGAAAGCTTCATTCCATTCATGGCACAAACTTCAGTCTAATCATAGTAGTTTACAATGCTGTGTGTCAAGTCCTTGTCATTTCTCTGCAGGAGGAAATATAAAACCAGAAACTCACTGCATGTGAATGATAAATCCATGCCCACACTGATTGCTTAATCCTGTAGATTCCAAAGGATCGAATCCAAAGGCATTCACAGGTCTCACTGGCTTTTTCCAGTTTGTTTGGTTTATAGACATCCTTATTTACAGAAAAGCTTAATGGTCCACAAATATTTGAATGGCACATAAGCTATTCTATTTGAACTGTTGGTAATACTAGCACATGATGGACTTTAAATTAAAAATATGGCAAGCTCAGAATTTCCCCAAGGCTCTAGCTTTAGCTCCTCTTGGAGTTACACAGCTCTACAGTGCCTAGTATTATGAAATATGTTAAACTTATTCTTTGACTATGCTTAGGATGTTTAATAAACCTTAGAATGGAAATTTTTTTTATTGGTTTTTAGAGAGAGAGGGAAGGGAGGGGGAGAGGGAAGAGGGGGCAGAGAGCGAGAGCGAGAGAGAAACTTCGATGTGAGAAACGTCGGTTGCCTCCAGGATGCACCCCGACCAGGATTGAACCCGCAACCTGGGTATGTGCCCTGACAATGAATTGAACCTGCAACCTTTCAGTACATGGATGACATTCAACCAACTGAGCCACACAGGCCAGGGAATAGAGTGGAAATTTTTTAAGTGCACAATAAAAATTATAAAGGAATCAATTTATTCTTTATTGCTAGCATAATTGGCTAAACAGTGATTAGATTTAACATGTCTTAAGAAATTCCTAGAAAGCACGGGTTTACCATTAACTTCTTTTTTTTATTGCTCAAAGATGATGGAAAAGATTGATTGGAAAGATAGGTCAGAGACCATTGAAAACTGCTAACTAAACAACAACAGGTAATCAGAAAACTCTTGCTCTGAAATCTATAGACAACACCTGCAAGAGGATATAAGGACTTTTAATTCTTTCAAGTCATAGAGCTGTATTCTAACTTCAGTGGATGTGGAGCTTTGACATGAGGAAGCGGACACTTTCTAAATTGTAGATCCAACCCTATTAGCTTAAGCTCTGACTTAATTAAAATTTAGGGATTGGTGAGAAAGGTACCAAACTGTGTCTTAGAGTGCTTTATTTTCAACTTTTGTGTGTTAGCAGTCATGGTAATAGTGTGCTTGGTTTTCCTAAGAGCAATGACTAGAAACCCATGCTGATCCTCTTTCCTGGTTAACCCCCCTGTAATAGGCCCAGCCGCTTAAACCACCTGAGACATCAGTAAATGTGAGAGTTGAGTCTGCAAACCAACTCTCTGAAGTCATGTCCTTTGTCAAATATTAGTCTTTCAAAGGCCACTGAAGAAAACTTTGCTCAAGACTGTACCTGCTCCTCTGTTATTCAGGGACGTCACCACCAAATTCTTAGAACCAGCAGGTTTCATAAGCATTTACAGTTTCTTTTTCTGTTGTTAAAAAGGAGCATTTATTATCAGCTACATGGTTAGCGTCCATGCTTTCATTTGATTGTATTTCTGTCACTTGGAGCACGCTTGTTTTGTCACACTACTACCAGCTTTATGAAATATCAATCGTGTTTTCTAAAACTAGATTTTAGGAAATCTGCCTGTGCTGGACCCTGAGTACTGCCCAAACTGGAACCATGTGCCTCTTGCCTTCCCTGTGCGCCTCTTGAGTTTGGTCTGTTCTCTCCCTGCTTCTAGCCATTTTCCACCTCGGATCCTGCCCTTTCCCCTCACTGCCGAATGAGGAGTGGTGCAGAGCTCCCACCCCATGCACCTAACTTCTCTCCAGTACCCAAAATACATGCCCTAGCAGTGTTTATGCCAGAAATTACAGGGCAAGTTCATGAAGAGGTCAGAATAAACCAAGGGGGAACTGTACACTTAAAAACAGCTAAGGTGGTTAATTTTGTATTATGTGTATTTTACCACAATAAAAACATTTTAATAAATAAACCAAAGGGAAATTTGAAGTCGATTTATACAAAGCTGATACCGATTGAAGTATTAATACTGAATTTAAAAGTAACCTTAGAAATTATATTAAGTTATATTAACTATATTTAGAAACTGAGGCCTAGAAATATTAAGTGATGTGCATAAAGGGGGTAGGGAATAAAGCCCAGTGTTTTCAACATTAGTCCATGTTGTTTTGGAGCTATCCTCTTTACTCCCTTGACTTAGGAGTTAGCCATAGCTAACCCTTCTGTCTATTTTATGTTCCTTTGGAACTGAATCATAATTTGTTCTTCAGAGCCATGCCTAACCAGTGCCCCTTTCCTGGAAATAGGAGGCAGTGGATAAGCCTGGGTGCTAATAGTGGGTAACCTGGCTTGGAAAAAGTGATCAAGTGACCTTCTGAGAGGAAATCAGACTAGTGTTTTTTATACCATCTTACATGATAGAGCCAATAATTAATACAGTCTACGTGAGAAGTTCACCCAGTTATTCTTCAAAGCCAGTCAGGTTTATTTTAATATCTAATGATGTCATCCAGATGTGTAAAAATAAATACAAATGTATGTGTAATAAGTAACACAAAATATCATCTAAAGCCCTGGCCAGTGTGGCTCAGTTTAGTGTCAGCCCCTGCAAAGGTCTGCCGGTTCGATTCCCCGTCAGGGCACATACCCAGGTTTCAGGTTCAGTCCCCAGTCAGGGTGCGTACTGGAGGCAGCCATCAATGTTTCTCTCTCACATTGATGTTTCTCTCTCTTTCTCCCTCTTCCTTCCTCTCTCTCTAAAATCAATAAAAACATATAAAAATGTCATCTAAATTGTATAGCAAAAACGTTCAAAAGATTTCTTCGTGCAATTGTAGTTTATAGCTAAGCCAACCTCTTTTCTAATATTGGAAATTTCATCAGGCATATTTCTGCTGTGATATTTTGTCTGTGCGACACCTGAGGTGGCTCTGTTTCAAGCTCTACATTGGGTACAGTTCTGTTCCACGTGTCTCTCATTTCGGGGCATGCTCTTTTCACAGTAGATGGTAGAAACACAGGAGACCAAGTCACACCACACGTATTCCCCTTGACCAAGACCAAAAGCTGTAGGGCAGGGATGTACACCACCTGTTCTCCTGGGAAGCCTGTCAAAGTCACACAGCAGAGAGGATGGATAACCCTATTACAGAATGAAGAATTGGGGACAGAAGTCTACCACAGAAACGTTTCAGCCTTGTGATGTCAGTGTGTTGCTGAACTAACTGTCCCTTTTGGTTTCTGAATATTTGAGCAGACAGCTAGGGTCTTGGTTGGTTGGTTTTTTTCAGGTAGCCCTTCCCTTTCGCTGTTACCCTTTTTCCTCTCTGACAAGTGACTTCACGATGTCACTGTCACCTAATGTGTGAGACCCCAGGAAACATAGCCACTGGCTGATAAACTAAGGGGCTTGACGTTGCCTGAGCTTTTTTACCTAAGAAACTTGATTTGCTGTTTAAGTAAATGTATTGCAGAAGCTTCATTGAAAAATTGTTCTTACACAGCACAGTTTAATCTGCACTCTGAATTCTCCGTGTCCATTTCTGAATGATCCAATCCAGCCTGGCTTCATTTTCTTCCTCTCTCAACCCACCTCAAGAACTCAGTGAAAAAAATCAAACAGTGTCTTTGCCCTTTGACTTATGAGTAAATGATGACAATACCTTAGAGCTCAATTATTTGCTAAAAATGTACGTTTAGAGTACATACATACAGAAACCAAAATGTTAAACTGAGCAGATTCACTGCCTTCATTGTCGGTGTCTTATTCCCCAGGTTTGGCATTTCTACCCTAATTCCTAAAACTTGCATGGTTTGCTAAACTATAATCTCTTCTTTGGACTGCATTTCTTTCCTTTTTAAGAAATAATTGCCTATCAAAATAGCTATCTGGATGTATTTATGTGTGTAAAGAATGTGTTAGAAGTGTGACCAGATTGCATTTATAAATATTATTATAACACTACCACAAATTGAGTAAATAGCACACAGCATCAGGAGTTCAGCTTAGAGTGACTCATTAGTCCAGTTGTAGTCATTACTCAGAAATAATTCACAGCAGACCTTGATTTGAGGTCCTGTGGAGATGATAAAAATAGGTGGGATGAAAATACCTATTTAAAGAATTGTCTGGAATGTTTTCATGCCTTTGAGATGACATCATCATCTGGTGGTATTAAATGTAACTCCGGGTACTTTCCTAGGTTATTCAATTGACATAATTTTTTTTTAAAAAAATCACTGCCTTAAAAACAGTTCTGGGACATTTAATGAAATGTTACTACATATATCAAAATCAGTAAGAAAACCCAGCAATTGTTCTGGAATTAAGAGAGCTTGTGATGTTTCAGACAGTATCTCATCTTATGTCTCTAAGCCAGTATTGCCTCATGACATCTCTTCTATTATTGTCTGGAAGGGCTGATTAAAGTTCTTATTATTTAACCTTCTTTTCTCACATGTATTGTAAATTTGTTTGCATTAGGGACTGAATTTATCTCCCGGTGGCTCTCACATTAAGCTATCAGGACCATTCCCATAGGGGTGCTTAAATTTTTGTTTGAATTTTTGCTTAATGGAACCTTACAAGTTATTAAAATCGAGTTCATAATTTCAGATTATTTTAAGTGCTCTTAAAATGTAAATTAGATCAGGTCTCTCACCTACTTAAACCATTAAATGGTTTCCCAATACTTAAAAATATAGACTCCCTCCTTAGGCGTCTGTATTCTTACTGAGTTTGACTTCCACTTCCTCAGTTTCATCATATACCTACGCTTCCTCCTTGCTATTTATGCTGTAGCCTTATTTGGTGTCATTTTGGTTTCATGAGTTTGCTACCTCGTTCCTTGAATGCTTTTCTCCTCTGTTGAGATAGTACCTTTTCATTAAGGCCTCTGCTGATCACCCTGTCTAAAGTGGCCTCCCAGCTGGTCACCCTGTTTCCCTGGCCTTTATATATATAAATATTTATATATATACTCTATATATTTTTATATGTTTTAATTTATCTTTATTGTTGAAAGTATTACAGATGTCCCTTTTTACCCCCCATCTATCCCCTCAACTCCACATCGAGCCCCCCCTGCCCAGACCTTCCCCACCCTATTGTCTGTGTCCATGGGTTATGCAGATATGCATACAAGTTCTTAGGTTAATCTCTTCCCACGAACCCCCACCCATGCCTGCCTTCCCTCTGAGATCCCTCAGTCTGTTCCATGCTTCTATGTCTCTGGATCTATTTTGTTCATCGGTTTATTTTGTTCATTAGATTGCACATATGAGTAAGATCGTATGACACTTGTCTTTCCCTGACTGGCTTATTTTGATTAGCAGAATACTCTCCAGTTCCCTCCATGCTCTCTCCAAGGGTAAGAGATTCTTCTTTTTTGCAGCTACGTAGTATTCAATTGTGTAAATGTCCCAGAAGATGCTTGATAAGATTTCAGTCTTCTTGAACTTGTAGAGACTTCTTTTGTGTCCTAAGATGTGGTCTACCTTTGGAATGTCCCATGTGCACTTGAGAATGTATATTCTGCAGCTTTGGGGTGAAATGTTCTGTAAATGTCAATTAAATCCATCTGATCTAGTGTGTCATTTAGAGTCACTGTTTCCTTGTTGATTTTTTGTCTGGAAGTTCTATCCAGTAAGGTCAGTGAGGTGTTAAAGTCCCCTACTATATTATATTGCTGTCCATCTCTCCCTTGAAGTCCTCCAGAAGGTTGTTTTTCTTCAACCTGTGTGAGTCTTTTGTTCTGGGGTGGATTTCTTGTAGACAGCATATATTTGGGTCATGTTTTCTTATCTATTCAGCTACCCTATGTCTTTTGATAGAGCATTTAATCTATTTATATTTAAGCTTATTATTGATAGGTACTTATCTATTGCCATTTTATTTCTTTATGCCTATGTTTCTGTCTCTCTCTATTTCTACTTCTTATTACAGCAGTACCTTTAACATTTCCTGCAATACTGGTTTGGTGGTAATAAACTCCATTAGCCTTTTTATTGTCTGGGAAGTTCTTTATTTCACCATCTGTTTTGAGTGATAGCCTTTCTGGATAGAGTATTTTTGGTTTCAGATCCTTGCTTTTCATTACCTTGAATACTTCATGCCATTCCTTCTGGCCTGTAGAGTTTCTGATAAGAAATCAGCTGACAGCCATATGGGGGCTCCTTTGTAGATAACAAAATGCTTTTCTCTTGCTGCTTTTAAGATCCTCTATTGGTCTTGAATTTTTGGCATTTTAATTATGATGTGTCTGGGTGTGGCCTCTTTGAGTTCTTCTTGCTTGGGACTCTCTGTGCCTCCTAAACTTGTATGACTTTTTCCTTCACCAGGTTAGGGAAGTTTTCTGCCATTTTTCTTCAAACAAGTTCTCTAACCCTGGCTTACTTCCTACACCTTCTGGGACTCCTATGATGCGAATATTGTTACGTTTCATGTTGTCCCACAGCTCCCTTAAGCTGTCCTCCTGTTTTTAAATTGTTTTCTTTTTGGTTCTCTGATTAAGTGATTTTTTCCTACCCTGTCTTCTAATTCGCTGATCTGATGCTCAGCTTCCCCCAATCTGCTGTTTATTCCTTCTAATGTGTTTTTTTAATTTCTACTATGTCATTCTTAATTTCCTTCATAGTTCCCATAGCTTTTCTCATGCTGTTGAGCATCCTTACAATCAGTATTCTGAACACTATATCAGACAGATTAATTATCTCCATTTCATTTAGCTCCTCTTCTGGATAATTCTTTTGTTCTTTCATTTGGGACTTCTTTTTTTTTGTCTTCCCATTTTGGCTGCCTCTTCAGGTTTGTTTCTATGTATTAGGTAGATCTGCTAGAACTCTGTCTTTTTGGATGGTCTCTGGTACTGGCCAATGTCAGACACTGTTTGTGACTGACCTTGAGAACCCTGTTTGAAGCTTTCTGCAGTCCACAGTGTGTGGCTCCCTCTGCTGCAGCTGGGTACATTTGGAAAGGACCAAGATGCACACCAAGGTCTGCTTTTCCAAGTTTGGTTCCAGAAGCAGATCAGGCAAAGACTCAAAGCACCCAGAGGCTGATTGTTAATCAGTCTCTCAGTGAGCCTCGGGCTGTAGACCACAGCAAGGTGTAAACTCCACATGGTGGAGTGAGAGGTTTTCAACAGGTGGGGCAATTGCTCCTCCCCCAGGCAAAAGCTGTCTGGATAGTAAATGTCTGCCTGGGAAAGATGTCCCCTGCAGTATGGGGAAATGACTCAGCACAGGAATCCAGATGGCTGCCTTCTGAGCTCCACTGCCCCAAGCCAACAATCCCGGACTCTCCTCACACATCTGTAGTCCACTCTGCCAGAGCCCAGGGTGAGTGTCTGCACACAAAACTTTGTGTGTTGGCCCTTTAAGAGGATACCTGCATTTCCAGCTGTCTCTCCCTGGCAGACAGAAACCCTACCTTTTCACAGCCAGATATTATGTGGGCACCTTTCTCAGTTCTGGTGCTCTGGGCTGGGGAGCCCAGCTTGGGGTTCAGACCCCAGAGTTCTCAGTGGGAACCCCCCACAACTGAGATATCCCTTGGGAACTTCAATTGCTGCCTATGGGAGCTCAGCCAGCGCTCTCATGCCTCTGCACTTCCTACCATCTCTGTGTGGTCTCCACTTTGCATCCTTGGTTATAAGGGTGCCCTTCAGCTAGTCTTCAGTTGATTATTCAGGGTGGTTCTATATTTTAGTTGTAATTCCAGTTTGGTACTGGGAGAGTGTCAGTGTAGCTTCCGCTTAATCTGCTGCCATCTTAGAATCTCAGTCTATACTCTGTAATTTTTATTTTTCTATTTATATATTATCATTTCCACCACCCAAAAAGAAGTTCCATGAAGGCAAAGCGCTGAGTGTAGCAGCTAACATAAAGAAGTCACCAAGTTTGTTAAATGAATAAATAAATAGATGACTCTTACACTTTAAACTCACAGTAGAGTTCAGCTTTCTGTTTAAAGGAGAAAGCATTGTGCTCTGACATTGACCTGAAGAGAATCAGTACAATTGAGGCTCCAAGTAGTCATATGCGAATGTGCTCATTAGCATATGTGTGATTCTTTTGTAATTGACTTTATTCTAATTCATAACTGAGGGGTGTGTGTGTTTTTATTGAGAGCTGTACCACATATATGGAAAACTGGGCCAAAGTCATATTCTCTGTACATGTTCATTTTTATAACCCTTCTTGCTTGATTTGTCCATTAAATATTTGAAAATATAATTTTTTTATAATGCATACTTTGTGTTGTATCCACTAGGTACTTATTAGACACAGCAGACAGCATATTTTCATGCAATGGGATAAAGAAATTACTGTGTATGGACAGAAGCCAATTGTATAGATGTAGAAATGAAACACTCTTAAAAGGTCCTCTTCCATCAAGTTAGAATTTATGTGCAGAGAGGTTTAAGGTAGGACCCTCCCACAAATAACAAAACTTGGGGTTTATTCCTGAGAAATCAGAATCATTCAGGACCTGAATAACTTGTCCAAGGTCACACAGCAGTGAGAAGTAGAAACAGCATCCCAAATCAGGCTTGTTTGACTTTAGAACTCATTTCTTCTATATTTTGAAGTCTCCCTAGGTATAAAGAGATCAGAAATTTATTTCAGTTGTGTGTTTTATTAAAGATACGAAACTTTTACTCTGACTGGCTTATTTCACTTAGCATAATAATCTCCAGTTCCATCCAATGCTATAGCAAAAGGAGATGGACAGATGGGGAGAGTGGGGACATCTGTAATAGTGTCAAAAATAAAAACAAAGTTGAAAAAAAAAAAGAAATCTTTTGAAGTCTTCTGTTTGTTTAATATCTGACTATAATCAGATACTGCAACCTATTGGCTTCCTGATGGGGGTTATAAATAATTTTGGAAAAGTTTAATCATATTTGCTTTTAATTGTTGCTGAAAACTTTAATATATAGTTACAGAATTCAGTTGTAAGTAATCTTCAAAACTTTAAACTATGTACTCAAAACTCATTTACTTCTCAGAAGACTGTGGTTTGCTTCAGTAGTTCCACATAGCTGGAAGAACTGATTCGGAGTCTAACAGATGCAAACAGTCTAATGTTGGAAAATTGCTGAAAGCACAATTAAATTGCCAGAGTATACCACAGCAACAATTTCCTTTAATTTTTGTCAAGCACACAATTTGAAATGATTACATACTTACAAAAACAAACAGAAAAAAAGCAAAATGTTTTAAAATCTATAGTTTCATATTTCTAAATGAGTCTCAAGGTTAAGTTTAATGTAATTTAATATGATAAGTAATATCTAAGATTTAAAATTAGAGTAACTCAGTTATCCTAATTTAATACAGATCGTATATTTAATCCATTTTTCATTCGTGTTCACAGTGTAAAGTGATACATATGTTAATGTACTAAAAACTGTTTTCAGGGTTTTATTTTATTAGTGGACCTTCCTTTCTTAGTTCTCTTTTATCCAGGAATGATTGAGTAGAACCAATACAGTCTAAGTTGACAAAGACCAGAGTGCTAAGTTACAGTGAGATAGTTTTGTTTTACGGCGATATTTTGTATTGGTTAAAGGAAAGAAATGTTAGAGGAAAAAGAGGAGTAGAAATTTGAATCTGGGGATTGAAAATAATGGATCTTCACAATACTTCAAAGAGGACAGATGAGCCAGTGTTGATCACTGTATTGGAGCCTCATGGTCGATAGTGGTTATATTCCTGAAAACACTATTTCTCTTCAAATTTAGTGATTTTTGGAAGTGTGAAGTTTTTGTAAATTTGTGGGTTAGGAACCTTTGACCAAGATTTAATTATCTGAGGTGTGGGGGTTTCTTAGCCTTTTTAAAAGGTGAGGTAAGCATAAAATATTAAATCGGCATCAGCCTTTTTACTCCCAAATCACAAAATGATGAAATTACAAATATAATTATTTAAACATAACATTAAATAATTAACTGAATAAATTATTAATGTTTTGGACTATTACTCAGCTCCAGCTTTAAAGGATGCTAATAATTTCCAACTGAAGAACATTAAGCTTAAAGGAAGTCATTCAAAGATTCTGATATTCCCTGAAACTTAAGGAAATGCAACTGGTTGGGTTTCTCCATTTTGATAAGATGCTGGGAAAGCCACCTCTTATCCCCCAGGAAGAGAAGGGATGTCTACACGGTGGTGATGGTGGTGATGGTGATGGTGGTGGTGGTGGTGGTGATAATGATGATAGCGGCTAACATTTACTGAGCATTCATTATGTGTCAGGCGTTGTGCTATGAAATCTAGACTTATGTATAAATACAGGATGAAAACATTTATTAATTATGCTGCATAAAACTTGTATCTATATAACTTGAAACTTACGTATTGTGGCTTCAGCTATACTTAATTTAGGGGTTGGTAGAAGGTGACCCTTGAGTTTTTGAGGTTGAGTGACTAAGATAGTAGTTATAGTGGCTTAGAAGGTGGTAATGAAGTTTATAAAAAGAAAGATGAGCTCAGTCTTGATAACACTGCAATAGCAGAAAGAAAAACCTATGTAGATGTGCAATTGAGTAGCTATTGAAAAGGTCAGAGACATTTGGAAAATCTGGAATTTATCTTTATAAAAATTCTAATCAATGAATGAAATCCCCCAAGGCAGAGTTTCTTAACCTTGGTTAAACCTAAAACTTTATAGACCCCTAGAAATTTCGTATCAGATTTTATGTGAGTGTTTGTATGTAAATCCAGTTTTCATTAGATTCTCAGAGTCTGTGGGCAGGAGGCTGCAGGCCAGTGTTAAGGCACGTCTTGACTGCGGTGACTAAAGAGGCACCCACGAGACAGGCACTGAATGAGAAGAGTGTGAAAGAACTAACATCATCCAGCTAAAAATAAAACAGATCGGAGGTTACTCACAAGAAGGTGATAATTTAGATTAATTCTATGAGAGGAGTTTAGAAAAAGAAGGGCAAAGTGCCAGAGCTAGGCTGTGGGAGTTTTAGTGGTCAGACAAGAAAGAAAAGCCACTAGTGAAACAGATGGAGGAAAACTAGACAAAAACAAAGTCTATGGGGAGAGAGATTTATTTTGAAAGCCAATTTAGTATAAAATTTAATGAAAGGTCCTAAAAGGTAAGAACTGAGAAAGAGTCATTGGCTTTAGACTAGGGAAGTTACTAGTGAAATTTAAAACAATTTCAATGGAGTGTGAAACATAGATACGGTATCATAAGGGCCTAGTGGATAGATGGTGCGTAGGGAAGGAAGGTAGCCTGAGTCAGCCCCGGGCAGCGTAACAACAGTAATTAGCATAGTTGAAATAATAGCAGCTAACATTTTTGAGCACTTGTATATGTCAGGTACCGTGAAGAGGTGTGTTGTGTTTTGTTTTTTCTTTTTCAATAGCTTTTTTCCATTTAATCTTCACATAACTTTGTGAAGTGGATTCTACTATTATCCCCAGTTTTAGATCAGCAAATGAAGGTTTGGGGAGGTTAAGTAATGCGCTCAGGGTCACATAGTTTGCAAGTGTGAAGACAGAATTTGAACCCAGGCAGCCTGACTCCTGAGCCTTTATTCTTAGCACCACACTACTAACTTTTAGTATCTGCAGTGTGTCCTGCTGTGAATGGGGGAGAAAAAAGGACACACGTTGTTGTGTAAGAAGTAGGGAGAATACAATTGTATATACATTTTTTCACATATAAAATGAAACATAGAAGGGTAAACCAAAAACTAATAAAAACAATTACCTTTAGGCAGGGGATAGGAACAGACTTTGTGGACTGTATGGTGTTACATAGTTTTAACTTTGGCTTTATATTACACAGAAGGCATTTTAAATATTCAAAATATAAAGTTAAACAGGAGAAAGAAAAATAATCCCTAATATTTAAAAACAAACACATAAATGTACTATCTTTATATCATGTTGGCAACACACGACAGAGAGAGAGCTTTTCAAGTAATTTTAAAACTGTATTTGGCCTGTGCGTTCTTAGGAAAATATAATCTCAAGTTAAAAAGGACTGCAAAGAAATGTTAACTTTTAAACTTTATCCAGTAATTTTATTGTTAGTAGTCATATTAGTATAGCTATTTTGAATGTATTTTATGAGTATTGTAGAATAAAACAAGTAGTGTATGTTAATGTTAAGAACCGGAACCTTTTATATTTATATAAGAGAAAAAGAAATGCAAATATAAAAACCAAAAGAAAAGTAATATCTTTAACCTTAAGTTTGAAGTGGAATAAATTCATTATTATTTTCTCTTTAAAAGTACTCATTTCCTAGCTCTGTGCCTGAAAAGCTTAGGAGCAGTAGCAGCCCATTAATGAAACTGCACCCGAGCACCCAGGTTCCATTCCCAGGAAAGAGAACCAAGGCTCCTGGAGAAATGACTGATTCCAGGTTTGGGGCAAGAAGTGTTCAAGAGAAGCACGAAGCATTTTTATTATATCAGAGAGCAGTGAAGGTATTGAGTGTTGCTTGGTCATTGTAAAGGGCTTCCCGCTGTCAGAGATGGAAAAGTTTGAGCATCAAAAGGAATGAGCCCTGGCCGGGTGGCTCAGTTGGTTAGAGCATCGTCCTGATACACCAAGGGCACGGGTTCAACCCCGGTCAGGGCACACACAGGAATCAGTGAAGGCATAAGTGAGTGGGACAACAAATCGATGTTTCTGCCTCTCCCTCTCTCTCTAAAATAAATAAATAAATAGTATTTTTTTAAAAAAGAATAATGACTCACCTTGGCCAGCTGCTCAGTGGTGAGAGCGTCAGCCCTGCGCCGAAGAAGGGTCTTGGTCCAGGCACGGTCAAGAGGCTACTCATCCCTCCCCCTCTTTCCCTCTCCCTCCCTTCTTCCCCCCTCCCTTCTACTCTTAAAAATCAATGGAAAAAATATCCCCGGGTGAGGATTAACAAAATAAACGAACAACTTAACCATTACAACAGTGTTTTTCAAAGTATGTTTTCTAGACTGCATACTTCAAAATTATATTGGCTATATAAAAAGATTTCTAGGTACCACACCAGTCCTGGATACTCCCAAAAAATATATAAATTCATGCCCGGCCAGTGTTGCTCAGTGGTTGAGTGTTGACCCATGAACCAGGAGGTCACATGCTGGGGGCTGCAGGCTCCATCCCCAGTAGGGGGTACACACCGTGCAGGAGGCAACCAATCAATGACTCTCTCATTGTTGATGTTTATCTCTCCCTCTCCCTTCCTCTCTGAAATCAATAAAAATATATTTAAATATATGTGTGTGTGTATATATATTCTTGGGCCCCTTGCAACAATCTACAATATGGCAGAAACTCCGGGAGTAAGTCTCAGTAATCTGTTTTAACAAGTCCTGTGAGAGTTCTGATGAATACTTGAGCTTTAGAACCATATTCGGAGAGTGATGAGAATCTTTAATTGAAAGATCAATCTGTCATTCTCAGAATTCATTGATCAATCTTAGCATTCCTAAAAGTAGGAGAACCACATCTTATATTCCTCCTAGTAAAAGCGTCTGTGACATATTCTTTCCACCCTCCAAAAAAATTAAACCTGAATCTATTCTATTCTTGATACTTGAATTCCAATTCATAGGAAATACAGGAGATAGAAAAATAAGTTAAACAATATTATAGAGAAGCAAAGGACAAATCCAGAATGTAGGACAGCCCGTCCAGTTTCTTCAGTAATTCAGTGACATGGGAAAAGTGGGGAGGGGAGGGGAACTGTTCCAGAATAAAAGAATTCCAAAGACAAAATAAGTAATTGTGCCCGGCCAGCATGGCTCAGTGGTTGAGCATCAACCTAGGATCCGGGAGATCACAGTTCGATTCCCGGTCAGGGCACATGCCCAGGTTGTGGACTCAATCCTCAGTCAGGAGCGTGCAGGAGGCAGCCGATCAATGACTCTCTCATCATTGATGTTTCTCTCTCTCTCTCTCCCTCTCCCTTCCTCTCTGAAATCAATAAAGATATATTTTAAAAATAAGTAAATAAATAAGCGGTTGCAAAATGTACATCTTGTTTGGATCCTGATTCAAATTGCCCACTGGGGAAATTTGAGTTCAAACTGTGTATTAGGTGAAGTTAAGGAATTATTTTGTTAGGTATAATAATGGTATTGTGGTTATGTAAGAAAATGGTGGTAGTGTTTTTTAGAGATACATACAAAAGTAGGGTGAAACAAAATTATGTCAAGATTTACTTTAGGTTACTACAGCAAAAGAAAAGAAAGAAGGATTAAAAGGAAAAAAGAAATGAAGCAAGTATGGCAAAATTTTGAGAACTCTTGAATCTTGGGGATTCATTATCCTATTTTATCTGCTTTCATATATATTTGAGACTTTCATAATAAAAAATTTTAAATGATCATCAAAAATAATATATTTATTAGGCTGTATTTATTCCTGTTCTAGCCTTTATCACGGCGTATGGTAATTGCCTGTACAGTTGTCTGTATCAGTATTTCTCAAACTCAGTATTGAAAGACCAATTTTTTCGTTGCCCAATCTGTCACATGCCATGACTTTTGTAATATACAATAAAAACCAATTACCAGGGAAACAACATGGGGAGTGGGGGGAAGGACATACAAAATATAACTGTAAAAAGTTTTGTTTAATTAAAGTCAACAAGCATAAAATTACATTTCACTTAACAATCAGTACAAATGCAAACTCAGGAGAAAAACAATTTTTGGGAAACGGTATCCATTCATCAAAAATACATAGGCTCATAAGTTTCTTCTGTAACCACAGTTAGTTACGTTGCTAAAGTGAAACATGGGTGTGCTCTTTGCAGCGTTAACTTGTGGTCCTTGTTTATTAACCAGAGCTTGGATTGATAGCAGTGCCCTTCGCTGAGGATGGTGTATACCTAAACTGGTTTTATTGGCAGCCACAGGTTTTTGCCTCAGTTCCTTCTGTTACTATT
This sequence comes from Miniopterus schreibersii, assembly GCF_964146895.1. Taxonomy (NCBI): domain Eukaryota; kingdom Metazoa; phylum Chordata; class Mammalia; order Chiroptera; family Miniopteridae; genus Miniopterus; species Miniopterus schreibersii. The sequence goes on along the minus strand of NC_138112.1, from coordinate 9,171,361 downwards.
TGGAGGCTGCCTACACTGCAGAAATCATAAAGAATGGGAGAGATGATAGATAGACTGTAATACTCGCCCAGATTTTTGCTTAAGGGGTGAAAATACCACTTCTTTAAATAGTTGGCCTCTTACTCTCTGGACTGCAGATGTCATTTTTCTCACACTGTGTTACGTATTTGTTGACGTGATGACTGTGGCTTTACATGATAATTTTAGGTTCATGTGTACTGTGCCCTTGTTTTTCAGACAGTACCCTTCTTGCCGAGCTTCAAAGCTTTTCCTTCCCCTGGGCTGTGGTGGTGCCAGTTTTGACTGCTTCTTCAAAAAATGTCAATTGCTGTAGATTGTGTTATGCTTCCCAGGACTCATTTTGTAGGCAACAGTTTGGACTCTTTTTCCATATATATTAACCTGTACTTGTTCACATTGGATCTGTTAGGTTTGTCTGTGTTGCCAAAATTTCAAAAATCTTTTCCACCAATGCACATTAAGTCAGCATTTTCAACAGGAAGAAATTTTGTCTCCTGGGAAGCCAGTCATTTGTCTATGAAATGACTGCCTCACTTAGTGATACAATTTTATAGCTAAATGTAAAGCCTGAATTTGGTGTGGAATCATAGGAAAGATACTACGAACTAGCCAAAAGAGATTCCCTCGCAGAAAACGTTGCACTCCCTCGCTAAGTTTGTGCACCCCACCACCACCACCACCACCGACCCTTCACTGTGGATTTCCCAGCTAAACCCGTATAGAAGGGGGCTCAGGTTTACTCAGGAACAGAAAGCACATTGTCCACTCGCCAGTTTACTGAGACATAGTTTGGACACTCTGACCGAAAATTCTGCATGTTTGTTCTTAAGTAACCCTTTCCCCTTTCAGAATTGTGGACACTGCCACGTGGGCTCTGTAAGGGCAAAGGGCAGGCGTGACGAGCTGATGGTCTGTGTGTGATGCTGGCAGAGGTGGAAGGATATACAAAATGCCCACCTAATGTACAGCCTGAACTTGTGGAGTATGACACCACTGCTCTGCATCTTGGAATGCTGTTGGTGGGAAGGCTCGCAGCAGCGTCCAGGATAAGGCCTTACTGAGCAGCTGTTTAGTACCTGGCGCCGTGGGGGTGCAGGGCGGGTGGTGTGACCCTGGCCCAGGCAGCTCGAATGAAGGCATCTTATTTTCTGAAGCACAGTGTGTTAGAATTGGGGCCGTGTGTGTATCCAAACACTAACACGGGCTATTTAATGATATCTATGCAGATAATTAAAGTGTGAGGCGTCATGTTATAAGTGAGGAGTTCAGAGAAGAGGGATTTGAAGTGATTTATTTCTATTTGAAGTGAGGGGGGACTGCTTAGGATCAAAGTGGCATTTGAGTCCGGTTTTGAAAGGATGGTTAGGATTTCAGCAGGAGTGTAGTAAAGAAGCAGCTTGATATAGTAAAATTCAACATTTCTAGTTCCGGATCAGCCATTCACTACTAATTCAGCCAGATAGCTTAATTGCTCTGATCTTCAGCTTCCTCAAATATAAAGTAGAAATTAGAGTAATAGTTATAGAGAGGTTTAAGAAGACTAAGTGAGATACTGTGACATGAACATGCTTTATATACTGTAAAGGGCTGTACGAGTACTAGTCAATTTCATAGTAAATACTGAGGATCACATGAGCCAAAGGCATGGAATTTGAAAACAGTAAACCAATCAGCTAGAGCTGAAAACAGGTGCAAGGTGCTGTGGCCAGTTCCTTACTTGGGGAAATAAATAGAAAAAGCTGTCATAATTTATATTGCCTTCTTTCCCTCAAAAGATCATTTCAAAGGCCGTTAATAGAGATTATAACATTGCTCAACGATAGCTCATTTGTCTTGCAAAGTATATATTTTTAGACACAGTGCCTCTCTTATAGGAGTGTTTGGTTTCAGGAGCAAGTCTGCATATTCTTGGGTAGATGCGAATTACTCCTTTGAACAAGAAAACGGAGTAATTATTTAAGCTACTTCCAGGGACCACCGTGTCTCATGTTACAGGTGGTTTGTATAATAACTGCATAAAATGATTTTTTATAAGAAAGCTAACTTTGTCTCATTGCATATCAGAGAAGTGATTCATGTTCTTTGTTTTACATAAATTTTATTCTTTAAATGTAGTTAGGAATAGTCGATATTCAGTAAATTTTTCAAGAAAAGAAGGAGTGCTTGGGCATAAAATGCATTTTGAGTTGTACTATGAATATTGTGCCATTTGCTATGGTCTGGTCTTGGACTGTCTTTGTTTTTCTGGACTGTAGTAAAATATGATTGGAATTACTTTTCTTAAGGCAAGAAACCTGGAAAACCGCGTGGTCTTTGAGCACTAACCTTTGGTCATATAAAAGTTTTTTGAGGGGAAAAAATCCCAAATCCTAACAGTTGAGTCATTTTATTTTGGTGAATATTCTAAATTCTCTCTTCTTTTACAGACTATCTTGCTAATCATGGCCGGTTAAATGAGTCTGAGGCCAGGCGCAAATTCTGGCAAATCCTATCTGCTGTCGATTACTGTCACAGTCAGAAGATTGTGCACCGTGACCTCAAGGCTGAAAATCTCCTGCTGGATAACAACATGAATATCAAAATAGCAGGTAACTGGGACACCGCTGGCTCTGACGTGATTGTGAGCTCTTGTGCTGGGTATTTGCAGAAAAAGAACTGCAGGCAGAGATTTGTAGCATTTCTACTGATGACATCAGACTTTCTCAAAGAACAAGTGTGTTTCATTCATTTCCTTAGATCTATGTGCAATGCAAAGTAAGGGAAATCGGTTCATTATTAATGTGCACAGTGGCAGGGCTATGGCTGATGTCTCATTCGTATCCTTGGTCTGATTTGTGTCTGGGTCAGTTTGTGGGGCTCTGCCGGAGGAGGAGGGCTGATAGGTCTAGAGCCGCAGTGCCGGTTGCTGGGGTTGGTGGCTACAGTGAGGTTACAGGCAGGAAAAAGAAAAGGGAGGACTGTGGGTTGATACAGGAGGAGCAGGTAGGCAAAGACGAGAATGTGAAGGGTCTTGAGTGCCATGAAGAAGATTCTAGAGTTTATTTTGTGGGTCATAAGGAGTCTAGCCTATTGAAAACTTTTGAGTGGGGGTAAGGGTGAAGTGGGATTGGGATGGCAGTTAGATTTGCAAGTTAGAACGATGTGTGTCTGGCAGCAGAGTAAAGACATGTGGGACGTGAATAAGACTGAAGACAGGAAGATTAATGAGGGCTCCACTGCATAGTCCAGTCAAGAAAATGGGGATCTGAACTGGAGCCGGAGCAGGAGAGATTGCAGGGTGGGGCAGAGGGAGGAAGGGAGATTTATGTGGGTAGGGTTTTGAAGAAGGGAAGGGGCATGAAGCACAAGCTTAGCAAAATTGCAAATGCTGGTGTTTTGTTCTAGGATTATGAAAGAGGAACAGGGACCTTCAGATGAGTGGAGCTGGCCAAGAAATTATTGGTTGACCAGCTAGGTTAGATATTCACTAGAGAAAATTTAGGGAGAAAACTCCTTGGGGTATAAAATAGAAGTTAAAAGCCTCTGATTTGTTCATTTAACTGGTCTGTGTTCATGCCATTTCCCATTAGTTTTTATCCTGAGCATTTTGAGGAAGGTAAATAATTAATTTTTACTTACTTTACTTTAACTTTATGTACTTTTACTTTAATTTTAATAATTAATTTTAAATGCCAATGCTACATATGTTACAGGGAGGTAATGGGTTTCCATTCTGTCTGTGGTTTTTGATAATGGGATTGCTGAATGAGACAGTGTTTGGTAAGACAGAGCTGATTGCTACATTCCCATTATATATAAAGATCTCTATTGATTTGTCATTTCATTTTGAAAATACAATCCACCTGGTTAGTGTTGCGCCGCTACTTACGTATGTTCACATCTCCCATCCCTGTGTGTTCTCCCTCGTTCCCTTTACTCCTTTCTGCTGACCTTCTGTAACGCGCGTCCCGTCCCGGGATTTCTGTTTACTTCTCCTCCACCGCAGCTGCTGCCCTCAAACGGCCCTCTTCAGAGAAGGGCCTTGTTTTCTGAAGTCCTTGCCCCTGTAGAAAGAAGAGGGAAACCCTCGCTTCACCTTTGCATTCATTTATCACCAAAACAAAAAATCCACAAGACAGTACCTCGGAGGAGTTTTGGGAGTGTTTTCAGGCAGAGAAAGGTTAGAGGTGTGAGTCATGTGCTCTAGGAATTACACAGTGCCCTGTCATGAACTTCTCGAAGGAAAATGTCCAGGTAGAACCAAAGAAACTTGCAAATGACGTACTCATTTTGCCTGGCTGTCATGTGTCTACTATGATACAGGAATATCAGTAGTAAACTCAGTATTTCTAATGTCATTATGAGATTGCTAGTTTTTTGTTTGTTTTTGCTGGTTTTAGTTTTGTTTTTTAATATCTAAACTTCGAGGCCTTCTAGTTTTTATCTAGAAGACAGGTAAAATGTCTAAGACCTGAAGTGTTCTCTCTGGTTAAGCTGGTATAACAGCTAAACATTTATTGAGCCTTCACTGTTTTCGGGTACTCTGCTAGGTACTTTACCATTTAATCTTCACAGCAACCCTAAGAGCTGCATAGCTCTTGCCAGTTTTTAGATGAGAAAGATGAAATAAAAAAAGATTAAATAACTTTCTAAGGTGACTCAGACAATAAGTAGCAGACCTGGAATTCAAGCCTAGGTCTCTCTGACCACAGTGTGTGTTTCTTCCACTGCACCATGTTGTCATTTCCAAGCATTTTTGCCAGTTCCATCATTCTGCATTTATACATTTAGTGTCCTTGATTCCTTGCCACACAAGTATAGACACACACTGTATCTAAGCACTCACATATCTTCTTGCCCACACTTTTTTGTCATCCTCACCACCACTACTACAAATTTTAGTAAATGTTTAATTATGCATCTACTATGCTCCTAAGCTAAATTTTAGAGACGCAAATATTTCCAGACAAAATGGCAGCAGTGCAAAAACACTGCTCTCACCTCTAGGAGTTAATCCAGAGCCAGACCTTCAAGTCACTGTAATACAAAGCGATAGTTGTAAAGGCAAGGAGAAAGACTGGCCCTGCCATCTGTGGCGGGATAGTGGGAGTGGGTTGAGGGGGTAAGGTACGGATGGCAGCTCCAGCGACGTGGATCTGCATGCGCAAAGGCAGGCCGGCCAGAAAACTCAAAGTACGTAGGGAAACTGCAGAGCAGAGCTAGTGGGACATAGGTGCCCCTGAGGAATAATAGGAAAAGAGCCTGTACAGGTAGGCAGAGCCAGATCGGGAAGGATTCCGCATGCCATCAAAGCTTAGATGTGCTCCAGTGCTATGAAAGAATTTCTCCCGTAAATTTATGTCTTCCCACAGATTTTATAACTTTTTTATGGCCCTGCTTTATTTTAAAAACATCGTCTTCTGATTTCAGAGGATTCTTTTTAAATTTTAAAGAAAGTAGGAAAGATGGGGCTCCATGGAAAAACTGCAAGAACCCAGAATAAAATATGAAGTTATTTCCTCAATCTCTGTTTATTCTACTTATGAAGATCTCTTTAATTGCTAAAAAGGCTGGATAAATGAACTGTTTTAGCCATCTTGTGTGTTGAAATTGAAGAGAAGTGCAAACCAAAACTAGGTTTAAATTAAACTATTTGTCTCTGTTTATAAAACAGAAAATGACATAGTTCATTTTAATAAATACAGAAACATAGCTTTGAAATCAGCGTCTACTTTATGCTCCTCCAGTGGACAAAGTCGCCAGACACTGATGGGCCGTGGGCTCATCCACACCTGCGTGTGCTCAGCGCCTGTCATGAGACCTGCAGCCTTCACAAAATCCCAGTGTCAGGGCGCTCGGAGGGGGCGGCAGAATGCGAAGAAACACTGCCTTTCTTTCGTATCAGTGTTACAGCACTCTTTCCTCCTGGCTATTTTTGCTATTATTATTTAGGCATAAAGTTGGGAATAAATAGGTGAAGGACGTTTCGTTTTATTATTTAACTTTCCTAATCTAAAATGTTTACAATAAATACTTAGATAAGGATTAAAATGTATCAATTACCCGGAGGAAGCTTCACAAATATCAGAGTTCAAACAAGGCTTCACATAAAGAATGTGGAGTTTGAGACCAGACAGCACAGGTGCAAATTCTGGCTGTGTTACCTTGGGCTGATTATTTAAACTCACGGAGTCTAGGTTTCCATATCCGTTAGGCGAGATTATTCTGTTCCTCAGGAACATCATAGGGATTAGTGATAACGCTGGAGACAGTGAGGGTGGTAGATAAGAGCATGGGCCCCGCAGCCAGGCTGCCTGGGTTTGAGTCCTGGCTCTGGCACACTTACTAGCTGCGTGACCTTGAACACATTACCTAACTTCTCTGTCCTCAGTTTCCTTATCTGTAAAGAGGAATGACAGAAGTTCGTATCTCGTAGTGGTTACTGGTTAATATTTGTAAAATACTTAGAGCAGTACCTGGTACATAGTGCTATTTAAGTGTTAAATAGTTACTGGCATCATGTAACACTCAATTAAAGGTAGCTGTTATTTATATTCAATCTGTAATTGAGTCCATGCGAAACCTGAAATTTTTGATAGCCATATAAACCCCCCCTTGTGTTGTGTTTTTTCATTACCAGGTCCTTAAAGCCTTATTAATACAAATCTCAGAGGAACAAGGAAAGTTTATCATTTATATTCTAAATTATCTCTGCTTGATGCAATTAAATTTTTTCCCGAGAGACCTTCAGTGTAATTAGTAATGTGTAATGAGCCTCATTAATCTGACCTGTGCATTACAAGTCCCTTGTCTTTGGCCAAAGACCAGTGCTTCCTTTCTGAGTTGACCCATGATCTCTGAGTGGCCCATCATCTTCCATTATTGCTTCTAACAGTCTTCCTGCTCACTAGAAGGCCTTGAGACAGGGTTTCTGTAAATAAAATTGCAGTTTTATGCCCTGGAACCAAAAAAGAGTTGGGGAGCCTGAGGCAGATTTCATTGGTAAAATATTTATTAAAAGTCTTCCATTCGTCATCCTCCTGCCACTAGTATTAGGTAAAATGTAAAACCACTTTGCCTGAGCAAGCCCAGTGAAACTGCGTCTTTTTCCTGCAGGCCCTTAGCCCCAGCAGCACATCAAGCCTGGAGTATGGAAGAGGGCTCACAGGGTTTTGTTTCATTTTGTTTTGGTTTTCCCCCATCTCCCTCCCTACTCCATTTTGGGCTAAGGAAGATAATTTATTTGCTTCTTAGCTCACTGAACTCTCTCATTGGACAAATAGATGTCTCACACTGCTCAGCAAGATCGCATTTCATCTCAGCTGCGGTGATTGTTTTTGTGCCCTCCTGTCAGGTGGGGATGGAGTGACTGATGTTTGGAAGTCACCTATGCGGCTGGCCTTTTCTTGCTGGTGGGCGACAAAGTGTGCATTGACGTCAGTGTTGCCTGATGGCTGTTCAGTTTGTGCAATGGGTCGGCTTCAACTCTTACCACTCGCCTCCTTTCAGTTGTCAGCTTTCATTTCCTCATCATTGTCGTCTTCATTCCTATTATAATAGTTACAAAGAAAGTGTAACTCTTCAGCGAGACTGTATATCTGAATTCTACTTGTAATTTTGGAAACAAATTTAACCCTATAGCCATCTGCTGCTCTGGAGGGGGATTTTTTAAAATTATGAATTAGACATTTTAACACTGCTGGAGTTTAAAAATTGCCTTGGTTGTGTCCATTCCTAGAAATTGTTTATCTTCTCTTAGCTTGAAAGACTGGTTTTCAATGTTTTGTTTGCTTTTTCCCTTTTCTAAAAAATGACTTCAATCATTTACCTAATGACTGCTTCCACTTGGTCTTTCTGTCATTTAAATTAAACTCCAAACATTCAGTGATTATAATCATTTTGCAGCAGTGAGAGCTGTTTGGCACCTCTGTGCCCTCCCCATGGCCTCTGGGCCATCCTCTCCTTCCTGGCATTCAGAGCAGTGGCCTGGGGCCAGCGCATGAGCCCCACTTTGGAGCTTGTCAGAAAGGCAGCATCTCAAGCCCATCCCTGGACCAACTGAATCAGAATCTGCATTTTAGCAGATTCCCGCATGGTTTGTGTGCATGCTGACGTTTGATCTCTGTCACTCCAACAGACACCACAGAATTCTCTACTGTGCTTGGTTCCCATCAGACAGTAAGCGTCAGGATCAGCTTATTCCCTCTGTGCAAGGCCCTGTCGTTCCTAAAACAATGGCCCTTTGCTAATGGTGTTTAGGCACTGATAATTGGTGTGATTTAACGACGGCACTGATAATGATTGGGCTTCGTTATCAGGAAGATACAGGTCAGTCAGTCACTTTCAAAATATAAAACAAAACAATAATAGCAGTTCTAGTACTGTTTTCAAATATATTCATAGTCTGTTACCGGTTAGTTAGATAAGAGGTAATTAGAGGATTCCGCTTTTGAGGCTAAGTTGATTTCCATGAGAGCCAGTCAACAGTAATTTATCTTTTCTGTGGTTAAATACTCTACCCCAGGCTCTCTCTCATAAACATTTTAGGCCACACAGAAACCAGGTATAAGAATATGGCAGTATAAGGAAATCTCAAAATTACTGTTAGAGTAAAACTTTGGAGTACATGGCTTAGCATCAGGGACGGGCGCATGGATCATCTTCACATGAACAGGACAAGATAGTGTGTTTAACGCATCGTGCATTCTTCAAGTAAATACAGAGCCCTAAAGTGAATGTCAGTGGGCATTTCTAACATTTACTGTGTGTACATCTGGATTATTCCCACTCACTGAGTCGGGTGCTGTTAGCATAGCATCCAGTGTTGCAAGGAAGAGAAAGCCCTCACTTGTCCATATCTGCTGGCAGAGGGGTAAATTAGAAAATCTCTCTCTGTGATAGAAAGTTGGATTAAGCTGCTCTGACGCATGGTATTCTTGGAACAGCTGTGATGTACTGAAAAAGGACACTGGGCTTGGAGTTCAAAGGACCTGTACTTGAACACCGGCTAAGCCACTTGGAGCTGTGGATACTCGGGCAAGTCAGTTAACCACTTTGAGCTTCAGTTTCCCGCTTGTAACGTAAGGACCGTTACACCTCACAGGGCCGTCACCATGATTAAGTGAGATAATAAATGCAGAAAAACCAAGTGTGTCATGCTTAGCCCAAAGTAGGCATGACATAAATGTTTTTGGATTTTATTAAACGGTGTTGAAGTACTAGTTGTCATTTTGTTTCTAAAACTTATGATTTTATATTGAACTTTCTTAAAATTGAGAAACTTAAGATTTTTTAAGGAAAATTTGTCTTTTTCCTGCTATGTTCAAGAAATGTTAAAAACCTGCCCTAGCCAGTTTGGCTCAGTGGTTAGAGCATCAGCCGAAGGGTCCCGGGTTCGATTCCAGCCAAGGCCACGTACCTCGGTTGCAGCCCCAGTCGGGGTATGCGCGGGAGGCAGCCAGTCTGTGTGTCTCTTGCACGTTGATGTTTTCGTCTCTCTCCCTCTTTCACTCTCTCTGAAAAGCAATGGAAAAAATATCCTCAGGTGAGAATTTTAAAAAAAAGGAAATGTTGAAAATCATGGTTGATCTAAAAAATTCAAGGTATGTTATGAGGGAGAGGCCAAACAATTACTCTTACCCAAATGACAAATTACAGCAGAAGAAAGAAACTTCCTTGTGTCACCGAAGCCAACCTGACATGGGGCACTCTGTGACCTACAGGTTCTTAACTTTGTGCAGGAACGAATTCAAGGTCAGAGTTGGAGTGAAAGGGGAAGCGAGTTTTATTTAGGTTGAGAGAAAGCATCCAGAACACAGGTTCCTGGAGCCAGGGTCAGGGGGGAGCCTGAAACAAGCTGCCCCTCCCTGCCACGCGCGGTTGCAAGTCTCCCAGGCCCGCTGTGAAAGAAGCCGGTGCCGAGTGGTCTCGGGCAAACTCGCCATGAGGTGTGCGCCGCGGGCAGTCAGTTCTTGGGATTTTGTGTTTTCGAGCGAGGGTCGTTCCTGAACTCTGTGGAGCCAAATTCTGCCTCCACCTTCTGTTGCGGGGGGGTCTTGTTCCTAATATGGTCATTCTTGAAATGTCATGACATTTGTCACCCTCAGTGCCCCATCTGCTTATGGTGTCAGTTTTCATTATAATGATGATATAATGAGCTTAGGGTCGGTTTCTGGTGACTTTTTCCTCCGTCTTGGATTGATCTGGTTTTAGCCGGTTCTTGTTGCTGACTTCTGCCACCACCTCAGTAATTTCCTGCCATAAACTGTTTCCCTTCGACCGTGTTTTCCGGGAGCTTCCCCTAACTTCTTTCTGTCCTCGTTTATATCGTCAGAATTTTTCAGAGTTGCTCAATCATGTTTGAACAAAAATAGTATCAAAAGAATACTAGACTGAACCCTGGGTTGGTGTGAGAAGTATCAGTATGAACTTAAGGTTTTTTAAAAACACATATACATATAGATAGGTACAAAAATAAATATAAGTACATATGTATACGTGAATTAGCGTTCATACATATATTTCCTAACTGTCTGCTGACAGGGCTTAGAAACAGTGACATCCTAGTTGTAATGAGCACATCTAGGTCCTAGTCTTGGTTTCTAAATACAATTCCTCTGTAAAAGGAACCAGGGCCCCTTTGGAGAAGTGGTTGATTTCAAGGCTGGGGCAGGGAAAATATAAGATGAGCCTGGAACATCTTCTGGTGCCAAAAAATAAGGAAATTCTTAAAATGAAATTTTAAGAAGATGGGACATGTTGAAAGGCTACAGGAGCCAACCTGAATTAACTCCTAATGGCCAACTCAAATGGAACTATTTGAGCATCAAAATAAATAACAATATAATAGTATTGAACTAAAACCCAAACAATAAAATAAATACTCATGACAAATATGATATGGCAATATTATAAATAATAAGTAAATGATTTAATAAAAAAAAGGGGAAGAAGGGACAACTCTTCCTTAAAGAATTGTAATTCATAAGTGTAGAAGGAATTGGGGCAGTGAGCTCACCATTAGAACACCATGCTGAGAAGAGCACTTCACCTCTGTGATGTTCTTCCCAAAATTCACAGTCTTAATCTAATCGTGAGAAAACATCAGCCTAGCCCAAACTGGGGGACAGTCTATGAAATACCTGACCTATACTCTTTGTGGTCATGAAAGAGAAGGAAAGACTGAGGAACTGTTACAAATTGGAGAAGACATGACAACAGTGCGTTGTGGAATCCTGAACTGAAAAGGGACATTAGTAAGAGAAACTGGTGAAATCCATGGTTTTGTTAGTAGTATTGAATTGGTGTTACGTTCTTAGTTTTGATAATTGAACCACTATAGTTATATAAAATATTAGCATTAGAGGAAGCTGGGCAAAGGGCATAGGGAATTCTCCTCTATTGTTGCAACTCTTCTGTAAATCTAAAATTATTTTAAAATTAAAAGTTAAATAATGTCAAAGTGAATTCAACATTACATGGCATAAATTTTATGACTGAGAAACAGGAAACAGAATGCCTGAGGGACATAGCAGCCATCATGTTAGGTATTAACTAACAGATCAGTGTGTTGCAGAAGAAATTAAACTAGAAAGATGTTTCCTTTCCAGCAAGGCCAGGCTGGGTCTGGGTCTGGCATAAAGAGGAATAATGCCCAAGAGATTATTTTCATAATGCTTTCTAAAAATCAGATGCAAATGTAGCATCTTTTATTATCCTCTGTCGTGGTTAGGCTCTCTTCTGTGTTTGCACAGAGGTTGATCCATATATGCACTCAGATGTTTAATGAAAGAGTGCAGTGGGTATGGTTGGTAGGATGGCACATCGGTGCATCCTGTTTGAATAAATGGCGATAAGAAACAAATCCTGCATCGCTGTGCCGTTTTCATATCTCATCCCTTTTGCTCATCCTTCATTTTACCATGTGCTTCTAGGCAGAAAGCTGCAGACCGAATGAAGCATGTCATCCAGATTCCTGTGAAGAAATAAAAAGGCTTTTATTTTTAAGTGCCTTTCCATTGCCACGTCTTAAACCTGACTGTTATTAACGTGCTCAAAAATAGCTCCATATCACTGTGCCAGGAGACATACAGGTGGCAGTTAACAGTGAGAGCTTGGTTTCTCTTCCAGTTCCACAAATTCAGTATAACCTCTAGCAAGGTTCTTAACTTTCTACCCTCATTTTCTCCTAAAATAAGGATATCAAATAGGGTTATTAAGAAGAAATCATCGCCTGACCGGGCGTGGCTTAGTGGTTGAGCATCGACCTAGGATCCAGGCGATCGGGGTTTGATTCCCAGTCAGGGCACATGCCCGGGTTGCGGGCTCCATCCCCAGTCAGAGGTGTGCAGGGAGCAGCCGATCAGTGTCTCTCTCATCATCAATGTTTCTCTCTCTCTCTCTCCGTCTTCTTTCCTCTCTAAAATCAATAAAGATATATGTTTTTAAAAAAAGAAATCATCTTCAGAGGACTTCAATAAGTTTCTGACACATTGTACTTCTGAAAGAGATGATGACTATCTATTCGTTCAACAAACCTTTATGGAACAGCTGCTGTCTGCAGAGAGTGTGCTAAGTGCTGGGAGTTCAGACATATCATTTCCCCCTCACTCCTCTCAAGCTGTTTAGTCTGATGGAGAAGGCAGATAAGGAGAACAAGGAGAGGAAGAATTACTGTTCTCCTTTCGAGTAGCTCAAGCATTATATATCATCTACTTATAAGTAGTGGCATAATATACAGTAAGTTGCTCACAGTGATTTTATGAAGTGTGAGTATTGTCCCCATTTTACAAATGATGAAACCAAGGCTTCGAGAACTTAATTTACTTAAGATCACACAGCTAAGTGGAAAACCCAGGATTTGATTCCAAATCTGCCTGACTCCACAGTCTTCCTTAACTTTTATATCAGATCATCGATTACAAATACGATGTGTATAAGTGCTTTGGCAAGGTTACAGAAGACATCTGCATATATGCCATTAATAATGGCCTTCATGCCCTGGCCAGTGTAGCTCAGTGGTTAGAGCATTGGCCCTCCCACCAAAGGGTCACAGGTTCGATTCTCCATCAAGGGCATCTGCCTGGTTTCAGGTTTGCTCCTCACCCCCAGACGGCACCTGCAGGAGGCAGCCAGTCGATGTGGCTCTCACATCGATGTTTCTCTCTCTCTCCTCCCTCCAGCTTCCCTCCCTTACACTCTCTCTGAAAAAGCAATGGAAAAATACCCTCAGGTGAGGCTCAACTAAAATAAATAAGTAATGGCCTTCATGAGCCTGATTGTCTTTTGGTGTTTTATTGTTTCTACAGGCTCAAGTTCCTATTTTCTTTAGTTGCTTTCTGGAAATAGAAGTAAACATCTCCTTGGTGCCTCTCCTTGTAAGTTAACAGGACACTTTCTGTGTCCTAGGCATGTAAAGCCAAGGTTGAGACTGGGAAGCCACAGGCACATGATGCTTTCCTCGCTCTCACCCTTTTTGCCCATGAAGTGTACCAGGAGCAAATTCACAATAAAGAGGTCAGGCTGCCTCCCTGACCAGCCTCCGTCCCAGTCACTCCTTTGAGTTCATTCTGCCAAAGTCCAGGGAAGTTCAGAACAAAGGAGTTCTGCAGTGGCTCATTGAGACGTTAAAACTTTACAATGCTGTTTGGAGTGTATCCTCAACTTACATGTGCTAAAGCCCATCCTGTGATTATGGTTTAAAGTACAGCAATTATCGGACCTATTTCAGGATCTCCAAACACTCATCCAGAGCTTCTTGTGCTTTTCGGTTGAATGAAATTAACATTTTCCTCTTTAAATGTTATTTGAACATGAGTTCTTGACTCATTTGAGAATATAGGTTTTCTAGAAAATTAGAAGCATATCAATATGGACATCTGATGTATGGTGAGTGGCTAGTCATAGAGGTGGAACTGAGAAGATAAGACCTCTCTGAATGATAAGATAGTCATTTTGGGAAACAGTGTAGGACCGAAACGTAGTCCCACTGTGAAGGGGGAAGTTCGCATTGTCTCGTACTCCTGGGTGCCGAGGACAGACCACAGTGCTGCTCCGCCAGGTTTAAACTGCGCCTGAGGCTCACGTATCCTCTTTTCTCTCTGAACCCTTAAGCCCGCTATACTTTTCCTACCCTTCTTGTATATTTTCTCAGGACCTTTTTCTCTGAAAGACAGTGGTTGGTAATGATGCTCCACAGAAGGAGAAGGGAGCTGACAGTTCATATATGTTCTAGGCATTTTACATCCTCAGTCTTGCTTAATCCTCACAGCATCCCGTCTGGGCTGGGGATTATCCCCACATTTATAGATAGAGAAACTACGGTTCAGGGAAGTTAAATTATTTACCTAGAGGACTTGAAGCTAGAAAGTGGCAAAATGGGAGCCCAGCTGTCTTCTCCCTAACGTCCTAGTTTGCACTCTGCTCTGAAGCTGTAGTGTTGGAGATTGTGACTGTTGTCGCTGTTACTACTGCTTGCCACCAGCTTTTACATCAACTAGCTAAGGGAATGCGTCCATGTAAGGTTCAGACTCAAGGTATGAATAGAGTGTGAGTTTACGTTATCATTGGATTCCCGCAACAGCCTGCTAACTGCGTATGTTTATTATTTCAACTTTACAAATGGGGAAACTGAGGCTCACAAAGACTGATCCAAAGTCACACAGCCAGTCATTCTGGCCCTGGAGACTCAATCCAGTCCCCTGGGGGCACAGACCTCTTAAAGCTCACTGTCCAACTAGTGCTGTACACTAGCTGGGTGCAGAGCCAGTTTCTGTCACTAGGGCAGTGTTCTTCAGCCAGGCGTGTGCTGTACAGAAAACAGCGGGGCTATAACTAACGAAATAATAGGAATCTGTTTCTTCCGTAAGAACATGAGACTATGTGAAGGCTGAGCAAAATGCCACAAGCTTGCATTTATACCAAAGCTCACTGAATTCTGCTGTAATTTTCATGCACATTGAAGGCATCTGAGTATAGTATTTCCAGAGAGCAGGCTGTAAATCAAAGCTGTAGATTCAGCATGACTAATAGGAGAAGATCATTAACTGTTTTAAAGTATACTGCCACTGCATTCCATAAATGAGTAAGTACTGGTGATGCATGGCCTGCGGCTGAGCCATGTAGCCGTCACATGTTAATGAGCTATTCAGATAGGTGTCTGCCTAAATCAGGATGTATGGGCCAACACATAGAGAGCTGTTACTTAGGAAACACTGTACTTGGTTGCCTAAAAGGTTATATATTTTGCTACCCTGGGATAATGACTGTAAGAACAGCCAGTCACTCGGTTGTGTTTAGGTAAATATCTTAGAGTTTTACTCATTTGGTTCTTTTTTTATAGACCATACAAGACAAATAACTCTTAATCATGGAGTAATTAAAATTCTGAGATTATCAAATTCAATTTGGTTGTCCACACCAGTGGATTTTCTTTCAGCCTTAAAAATACATTATTAAAGTGTTTTCCAATCTCTTACTCTCTTTGAGAAGAAAACTTGATTCCTTTATACATTCATTCAAGAAATATTTTTTGAATGCTTAATATTCGCTAGTCATTATGCTGAGTGCTAGGGGAACCTCACAAGGTAGATGGCGTCCCTTTCCTCACAAAGTAAATAGTAGTGATATTGTTAATGTAGCATATTATAAAATCTGTTACAGAGAAATTCAGTATAGTTTGAGACCATAGATGAAAGTAACATTTATTTCTATTCCAATAGATTTCGGTTTTGGAAACTTCTTTAAAAGTGGTGAACTGCTGGCAACTTGGTGTGGCAGCCCGCCTTACGCGGCCCCGGAAGTCTTTGAAGGGCAGCAGTATGAAGGACCGCAGCTGGACATTTGGGTATTGCTTTGCTTTGCTGGGTTAAGTGCTTCTGTAGTGATAGTACTTGGTACTCTGGCCCGTCTTTGAAGCTCTTGGTTTCTAAGACATAGGCAGTAAGTAGTTCATACTTTCCTGTCCGCTGAACTCTAATAAGTTGAGCATCTTGAATTGGATTCTAGGAAAGAATTTTTAAGGACAGATGTTATCATTCTAACAGGAGCAATAATTTAAAGTTAAGTAGTAATCAAAATGATTAAATTCAGATATTTTGGTATTTATTATAGGATACTTTATTGTAATAATTAGGGTTTCAGATTTTTTTTTCAAATTCAAGAAAATAGTAAATTCAAACAGGAATTTTTTAGTCCATAGGGTTTTAAAAGCCCTGGGGATATTTGGGAAAACAAAGAATGTTTGAAGTTCTTGGTAGAAAAATGACCCTGTGGTTTTCTTCCCCTAGAGCATGGGAGTTGTTCTTTATGTTCTTGTCTGTGGAGCTCTGCCTTTTGATGGACCAACTCTTCCTATTTTGAGGCAAAGGGTTTTGGAAGGAAGATTCCGGATTCCATATTTCATGTCAGAAGGTAACAACCTGTTCATCTTACTAATTGGGCATTACAGAATTTGTGCTCCAAATGAACCGCCTAGGCAAAGCCACCCTTAGAGTTTGGGTGCTAAATAAAGTGACTGAGTTACTTTAAAAGCTGTGGAAATAAGCAGCCCCTCCATGTAGGTGAGAGAAGTTCCAGCCTTCCTGCTAAAAACAGAAAGTTCCCCAGATTAAGAGCAGCAAGTCTTCCCACTTACTCTTGGTCTATAAATGTCCCAGGTTTATTTTAGACTGAGAGAGGCTCTTTGTAGATACAGATTCACAACCATTTTACTCTAAGTTTGAAATGGATTTTCTCATATCTTTTGGCAGGAAGTTGAAAAATTAAAATTTTGAAATTAAATTTGAAAACCAACTGGCGAAACTATTGAATTAAGATGAAATGCCATAATCCCAACTAGTCTTGTATTGGGTTGTGACATAGGCAGCAGTTAAGTTTACTCCTTAGATTCGTTTTGGGTTATCACCCGTAACTCTTTTGTTCCTCGTAACAGTAGAAACAATGCTCCGATAGTCAGGAGTGTAGACTTTGGAGCCAGACTGCCTGGTTTCAGTCCTGAGTTCACCACTTACTGAAGGTCCATCCTTGGCAAGTTATATCTCCTCTCTGTGCTTCAATTTCCTCAATCTATAAAATGGAAATAACCATAGTTCCTAATAGAGCTGTTGTGAGGATTAATTAAATTAATCTGTATAAAGCACTTAGCATGGTGCCTGGCACATAGCAAGTGATCTAAGGTTAGTTTATGTGGGGTGGTAAAGAGCATGATGTCAACTCAGAAAATAAGCTAGTGCCCAGACTTGCAGCAGGGTAGTTTTCTTAGTGTAATCAGAAGTAAATAATGTTTCACGTACATTTTTCTCCGCTGCACTGATAGAGAAAGCAGCAGTCCACTGGCAAGCTCTTGCCTCACAAAGCCTTAGCGTATCAGCCTTAGACATGACTGAGGATCATTTATTATTTGCTTATTCTAGGAAGAAGGCTTGTTTTTTCCTTTAGTGTAAATCTAAGTCTGTGTCTAGGTATTTGCAATCACAAATTCAGTAGAAAGGTTCATTTAGCACAGAATTGGATAGACCTGGAGCCTCCTGTTCTTAAGTATTCGTTCACGGTGATGGTTAATTCAGTGTGTCAGCATTCATCCTGAGGACTTGACAAATATAAATAACCATCATGTATGCATTTATTCATTTGACCTTCTGCTTTCCAGTGGGCACTGTGGAGGACACGAAGATTACTGCCATTGTCCAGAGTCACATGAATCACGCAAACACCCTGAAGTGCAAGGCGATTGACATGACTTTTGTTGCATTGTGTTTTCCATAGATTGTGAGCACCTTATTCGAAGGATGCTGGTCCTAGACCCGTCCAGACGACTAACCATAGCTCAAATCAAGGAGCATAAGTGGATGCTCGTAGAAGTTCCTGTACAGAGACCTGCTCTCTATCCACAAGGGCAAGAAAATGAGCCATCCATTGGGGAGTATAACGAACAGGTTCTGCGACTGATGCACAGCCTTGGAATAGACCAGCAGAAAACCATTGAGGTAAAGTGATCAGAGATTTGACCGAAGATATTTTAGGATTCTGTTGTACTCGGTAACTTGAAATTTCATGCTCATACCTGTCATCCTGGTCTTTTAGCATGGCCAGCACCTAGGCATACTGTTCAGTTTTCCCTGAAGACTGCATCAGACTCTTCTGTTGTCATTGCTTTACTCAATGTATAAATTCCTGCCTTTGCCCCATCTGCCAAAAGAGGAAGGCTTTATATAGAACTGAGAAAAGACAAACAAAAGCCTAACGGTTACAAAGAACAAATTTCTTCTAAGATGAACCATAAAGTTTCACAAAGGTAGTAAACTAATTTATATGGAACAGATGTGCAGCTATGGAACAAGGCCGAGGGCTGAGCAGAAAATAAGAATGGTGGGCATTCGGTTTAGGAAAGCCAACTGGATTTAGCTTGTGACCTGGAGAAACTGAGAAGACAAAAACAGCTCGATTCCTAATATGGAAATATTACGGGCCATAGAACTGAGATCTTGAACCTGGAAAATTTCTCATCACTTTTCTTTCTTTAATAGCATATTCATAAGATATACATATTCTTAATACCTCCACAACAGTAAACACACAACAGTACTTTTAAGGAGGGACCATAACAAGAAAGAATATTAAATGCTTCCTTGTAAATACTGAGCGCTCCAAACCGTGCTGCTTTTCCCTTCCTTATAGCCCTGAGTGAAACCAGGCAGGCTTTCCTGCTTTGCTCATCATGCGCTCGATGTTCTTCTGTGCTTGCCCGTGAAGTAGATGCAGAATGGCAGCTGCGAGCACAGTCCGCTGGCCTGGGGTTTTTGCTGAGTGCTCTGCCTCTTAGGTGCTCCACACAGTGCCCGTGCAGACTGTCAGGTGGAATTAGAAGCCAAATGAGCAGTTGTTTCTGTTTCATTAGTACCCTGGGAAATCTGGCAGACAAGGGATGTGAAAAATTGGGAGGCAACTTTATTTTCAAGGTTTCAGGAGGGCGGGACTGCAAAAACAAGAGGAAAAAATTACCTAAGAACAGAGACATAGTGTCTCTCAATCTAGCATCCAAATATCATTCTCCAGCCCAAAATAATCACCAGGAAGTTCCCCAAAGACTTTAATCAATCACTTCAGAGTTTGCAGTGGTCTGGGCTTGTGTTGAAACTATGGAATTAGAGCCTCTGGGCTCAGGTTGCTAACCGACCTTACGCCATAGTTACAGCTATGAGATGGGCCCATATGACAGCACTGGGGAATGTCTGCATGAGGCAATGATGGCATTTTTCTCTGAATGCCAAAAAATAAATGGATCCTGTTAATGTCAAAGGGGCTGTCAAGTCATTTAAAGGTATCACCCTTTATATAATTAACACTAGGAACTTGAAATGATCTGTCTTTCATTCTAAACTCTGGAACAGCTTTTATTTTGAGGCATACTTTGTTAACTGTTTTTAAGAAAGAACACATGATTTCTTCCATCTTTTTTTAGAAATGTATAGATCATTGGATTGGTTTTTATGGTTCTTGGCCTTCAGCACTTGTTTTCTCTTTCAGTCTTTACAGAACAAGAGCTACAATCACTTCGCTGCCATTTATTACTTGTTGGTGGAGCGCCTGAAATCACATAGGAGCAGTTTTCCTGTGGAGCAGAGGCTAGATGCCCGCCAGCGGCGGCCCAGCACCATCGCTGAACAAACAGTTGCCAAGGTAACACCCCATTAGCCAGTAGTCTTATCTGTGCATGTGCCTATTCACATGGTTGACACATTTTTCATCTTGTATTACAAAGGGTTAGGATTTCTCTCCTCTGTGCTCTGTTTTTCCTTAAAGTTTCTGCCTGTCATTCACTAGGTTCTCAAATGTTTTAGCACCTTCCTATTTTTTTTTTTCAATTACAGTTGATACACCATATTATATTAGTTTCAGATGTACAACCCATGACTAGACATTTATATATAACTTACAGAGTGACCACCCCAATAAATCTTGTACCCACCTGACACCATACATAGTCATTACAATATTATTGACTAGATCTCTGTGCTGTACTTTACATCCCCATGACTGTTCTGTAACTACCAATTTGTACTTCTTAATCCCTTCACCTTTTTCACCCAGCCTCCCAACCCCCCTTCCATCTGGCAACCCTCAAAATGTTCTCTGTATCTATGAGTCTGTTTCTGGTCTGCTTGTTTGTTTGTTTTGTTTTTTAGATTCCACATATAAGTGAAATCATCTGCCATTTGTCTTTCTCTGTCTCACGTCTTTCACTCGGCACAATACCCTCTAGGTTCATCCATGTTGTTGCAGATGGCAAGATTTTATTCTTTTTGTTGTTTTAATTTTTCAATTGCAGTTTATATTCAATATTATTTTGTATTAGTTTCAGGTGTACAGCATAGTGGACAGACAATCATATACTTTACAAAGTGCTCTCCCCCAATATTTTCAGTACCCACCTGGCACCATAACGTAGTTGTTGCAATATTATTGACTATATTCCCTATATTGTACTTTACATCCCGTGACTATGTTATGACTACCAATTTATACTTCTTTTTCTTTTTTAAGGTTTTTATTGAATTTTAGAGAGAGAGGAAGGGAGAGAGAGAGAATCATCAATGTGAGAATGAAACGCCGATTGGCTGCCTCCTACATGCCCCCTACCAGAGATCAGGCCCACAACCCCAGCACATCCCCTGAACAGGAATCAGACTGCAACCTTTCAGTGCACGGGAGGGTGCCGTACACTGGCCAGCCTAGCCACTCCGGCCAGGGCGCCAGGTGTACTTCTTAACCCCTTCATCTTTTTCACCCAATCTCCGTTCCCTCTGTGAACCATTAGTCTGTTCTCTGTATCTAAGAGTCTGTTTCAATTTTGTTTGTTTATTTTGTTCTTTATATTTCACATATAAGTGAAATTATATGGTATTTGTCTCTCTGACTTATTTCAGTTAGCATAATACTCTAGTTCCATCCATGCTGTCACAGATGGTAAGATTTTATTCTTTTTTATGGCTGAGTAGTAGTCCATTATGTATGTGTAGCACCACTTTTTTAGCCATTCATTTACTGATGGGCACTTGGGGTGCTTCCATACCTTGGCTGTTGTAAATAATGCTGCAGTGAACTTAGCGGTGCATATATTCTTTTGAATTTGTGTTTTGGTTTCTTCGGATGTATACCCAGAAGCGGAATCGCTGGGTTATAAGGCAGCTCTATTTTTTATTTTTTTGAGAAACTTCCATACTGTTTTCCATACTGGCTACACCAGTCTGCATTCCCACCAACAGCACACAAGGGCTCCCTTTTCTCCACATCCTTACCAACACTTGTCATTTATTGATTTATTGATGATAGCCATTCTGACGGGTGTAAGGTGATACCGCATTGTGGTTTTAATTTGCATTTCTCTGATATTAGTGATGTTGAGCATCTCTTCATATGTCTTTTGGCCATGTATGTGTCCTCTTTGGAGCAGTGTCTGTTCAGGACCTCTGCCCATTTTTTTAATTGTATTCATTGGGAGTTTTTTGTGTTGAGTTGAGTGAGTTTTTCATAAATTTTGAATAGTAACCCCTTATCAGATGTATCATTGGCCAATGATACATCCTCTCCCGTTCAGTGAGTGAGTTGTCTTTTCATTTTGTTGATGGTTTCCTTTGCTGTGCAAAAACTTTTTAGTTTGATGTAGTCCCATTTGTTTATTTTTGTGTGTGTTTCCCTTACCTGAGGAGCTATATCAGAAAAAAATTATTGCTAAGAGAGATGTCAGATTTTACTGCCTGGGTTTTCTTTTAGGAGTGTTATGGTTTTGAATCTTGCATTTACATCTTTATTTTTAGCTTATTCTTGTATGTGGTGTAAGAAGCTATTCTAGTTCCATATTTTTGCATCTGTTCAATTTTCCCAACACCATTTATTGAAAAGACTGTCTTTACCCCCTTGTATGTTCTTGCCTCCTTTGTCATATATTAATTGACCATATAGGTATAGATTTCTTTCTGGGTGCTCTATTCTGTCCCAGTGATCTGTATGTCTATTATTAATCCACTACTTATGCTGTTTTGATTACTATTGCCTTTTAATATAGTTTCATATCAGATAGCATGATAACTTCAACTTTGTTCTTCTTTCTCAAGATTGCTGTGGCTATTCAGGGTCTTTTGTGGTTCCATATAAATTTTTGGATTATTTGTTTCAGTTCTGTGAAAAATGCCATTGGTATTTTGATAGGAATTGCACTGAATCTATAGATTGCTTTGGGTAATAGAGACATTTTAATGATTCAGATTCTTCCTGTCCATGAACACGGTATATGCTTCCATTTATTTGTATCTTCACCTTCTTTCTTCAGTGTCTTATAATTTTCCAAGTACAGGCCTTTTACCTCCTTGGATAAATTTATTACTAGGTTGTTGGGATTTTTTTGATGCAACTGTAAATTGGATTGTTTTCTTAGTTTCCCTTCCTGATAGTTCATTATTGGTGTATAAAAATGCAACTGACTTCTGAATATTTATTTTGTATCCTGCTACTTCATTGAATTCATGTATCAGTTCTAGTAGTTTTTTTGGTAGAATCTTAAGAGTTCTTCTCTATATACAATGTCATGTTATCTACAAATAATGATAGTTTTACTTCTTACTTTACAATTTGAATGCCTTTTATTTATTCTTCTTGTCTGATTACTGTGGCTCGGACTTCCAGTACTATTTTGAATAGGAGTGGTGAAAACGATGACATCCCTGTCTTGTTCCTGAAACACTGTTAGTTTTTCCCATTGAGTATGATGTTAGCTGTGCGTTTGTCTTATATGACCTTTATTATGCTGAGGTATGTTTCCTCTATTTCCACTTTGCTGAGAGTTTTTATCATAAATGGATACTAGATTTTGTCAGATGCTTTTTCTGCATCTATTTATATGATCATATGATTTTTATTCTTCATTTTATTTGTGTGGTATGTCACGTTAATTGACTTGCAGATAATGTACCAACCTTGCATCCCAGAAATACATCCCACTGGATCATGGTTTATGATCTTTTTAATGTATTGCTGAATTTGGTTTGCTGATATTTTGTTGAGGATTTTTACATCTGTGTTCATCAGCGATATTGGCCTCTAATTTTCTTTCTTTGTAGTGTTTTTATCTGATTTTGGATAATGCTAGCCCTGTAAAATGAGCTTGGGAGTCTTCCCTTCTCTTGAATTTTTTGGAATAGTTTGAAAAGGATAGGTGTTAGTTCTTTCAGTGTTTGGTACAATTCATCTGTGAAGCCATCCAGTCCAGGACTTTTGTTTGTTGGGACTTTTTCATTACTACTTCTGTTTTGTTGGTTGTAAATGGTTTGTTTAGATTTTCTGTTTCTTCTTGATTCGGTTTTGGAAGATTGTATGTTTCTAGGAATTTTTCTATTTCTTCCAGATTATCCATTTTGTTGGCATCTAGTTGTTCCTAATATTTTCTTATAATCTTTTATATTTCTGTGGTATCAGTTGTTACTTCTCTTTCATTTCTGATTTTATTTATTTGGGTCTTCTCTTTTTTTTCCTTGATGAGTCTGGTTAAAGGTCTGTCAATCTTGTTTATCTTTTCATAGAACTAGTTCTTAGTTTCATTGATCTTTTCTGGGGGTTTTTAGGCTCTATTTTGTTTATATCTGCTCTGATCTTTGTTTGTTGTTCTTTTTTTAGCTCCTTTAGATGTAAATTTAGGATGTTTATTTGAGATTTTTCTTGTTTCTTAAGGTAGGCCTATATTGCTATGAATTTTCCTGTTAGGAGTGCTTTTGCTGTGTCCCATAGATTCTGGGTTGCCATGTTTCTATTTTCATTTTTCTTGAGGTATCTTTTGATTTTTTCCCTTGATTTCATTGTTAACAAATTCATTGTTTAGTAACATGTTATTTAGCCTCCATGTCTTTGTGTGTTTTTAAGTTTTCTTCTTGTGATTGATTTTAAGTTTCATAGCATTATGTTCAGAGAAGATGCTTGATATGATTTCAGTCTTTTTTAGTTTATTGAGACTTGTTTTGTGTCCTAACATTTGGTCTGTCCTGGAAAATGTTCCATGTGCACTTGAAAAGAGTGTATATTCTGCTGCTTTGGGGTAAAATGCTCAGAAAATATCCATTAAATCCATATGATCTAGTATGTCACTTAAGGCCACTGTTTTCCTGTTGATTTTCCATGTGGAAGATCTATCCATTGATGTCAGTGGGGTGTTAAAATCCCCTGCTGTGACTGTATTGTTGTCGGTCTCTCCCTTTATGTCCATCAAGATTTGCTCTGTATATTTAGGTGCTCATATGTTTGGTACATAAATGTTTACAAGGGTTATATCCTCTTGTTGGATTTATCCCCTTATCATTATGTAATGTCCTTCTTTATCTCTTATTATAGCCTTTGTTTTAAAGTCTATTTTGTCTCATATAAGTATTGCTACCTCAGCTATTGTTTCCATCTGCATGAAATGTCATTTTTCATCCCTTTACTTTCAGTCTGTCTGTGTCTTTCAATCTGAAGTGAGTCCCTTGTACATAGGATATATATGGCTCTTGTTTTCTCCATTCAGCTACCATATTTTTTTGGGGGGGGCAGTTAATATATTTTTATTGATTTCAGAGAGAAGGAAGAGAGAGATAGAAACATCAATAATGAGAGAGTCATGATTGGCTGCCTCCTGCATGCCCCCTGCTGGGGATTGAATCTGCAACCCAGGCCATGTACCTTAACTGGGAATCAAACCTCGATCTCCTGGATCACAGGTCAATGCTCAACTGCTGAGCTACACCAGCCAGGCTACCTTTTTTTTTTTTATCGGAGCATTTAAGCCGTTTACATTTAAAGTGATTATTGATGGGTATGTATTGATTATCCATTTTATTTATAATTATGTCCCCTTTTTCTTCGTCTTGAAGAAGTCACCTTAACATTTCTTTCAATACTGGTTTGGTGGTAATGAAGTCCTTTAGCTTTTTCTTGTCTGGGAAGCTCTTTATTTCTCCTTCAGTTTCAAATGATAGTCTTGCTGGGTAGAGTAGTCTTGGTTGTAGGTCCTTGCTTTGCATCACTTTAAATATTTCGTGCCAATTCCCTGTAGCCTGAAATGTTTCTGTTGAAAAATCAGCTGACAGTCTTATGGGAGCCCTCTTGGAGGTAACTAACTGTCTTTCTCTTATGGCTTTTAAGATTCTCTCTTTGTCTTTAACCTTTGGCATTTTAATTATGATGTGTCTTGTGAGCCTATTTGGGTTTATCTTGTTTGAGACTCTTTGTGCTTCCTGTACTCGTGTGTCTTTTCATTTTTCTTTCACCAGGTTTGGGGAATTTTCAATCATTATTTCTTCAAATAGGTTCTCAATCTCTTGCTCTCTCTCTTCTCCTTTGGTACCCCTATGATACGCATGTTGTTTTGCTTCATGTTGTCCCAGATTTCCCTGAATCTATACTCATTTTTTTAATTCTTTTTTCTTTTTATTGCTCTGATTGGGTGTTTTCTGCCACCTTATTATTCAAATCACTGATTCAATCCTCTGCTTCATCTAACCTGCTATTGATTTCTTTTAGTGTATTCTTCATTCAGATACTGTATTTTTCATTTCTGACTGGTTCTTTTTTATATTTTCTGTCCTTTTTAATACTTAATATCTCTTGGTTTAAGTTTTCACTTATTTCATCCTTTTTCCCTAAGTTCTTGGAGCATCCTTATAACCATTGTTTTGAACTCTGTATCTGGTAAATTGCTCGCCTTCATTTCATTTAGTTCTTTTTCTGGGGATTTCTTCTTTCACTGGGGGCATGTTTCTTTGTCTCTGCATTTGTGCTGCTTCTCTGTATTTGTTTCTGGGTATTAGGTAGATCTCCCAGTCTTAGTCGAGTGACCTTATATTGTAGGTGTCCTGTGTGGATCAATGGCGCAGCCTCCCTGATTACTTCAGTTAGGTTCTCCAGGAATGTTCCTTGTGTAGGTTATGTGAGCCCTCCTGTTGTAGTTTAGTTTTGATTACTGTTGGCCCATTCATGGGTGGCTTGGCTGACTATGAGGGTTCACCTCAACCGCAGTGTACAAACTGCTTTGTGCTGGCTTACCCCATGAAGTGTAACTAACCCCAGCGGGGTCTGGTGCACTCCGTTTGGGTGTGCCATTTGTAGAACTAATTGGGTCATGCTCTGATGTGGTCTGAAGCTCACCACTAGGTATGTTGGTTCTGAGGTCTCTTGGAAGAGGCTCTGGTGCAGGTCAGTGTCACACACTGCCTGTGGCCGGTCCTGGGCTACCTGTTTGTAGCTACAAAGCAATCCACAGTTTGTGGCTGCCTCTGCTGAGCCTGTGTGCACACACCTTCTTATTTTTATGGATTTACTTTATTTAAAAAATTTCTTTAAGAGATTTTTCATTGTTTTATTATTCGCTTATGTTGAGAATTAATGTAACTAGCTAGCTATGCAATTTCATGTAATAAGTTTTTATTGCAGCTTTACCCTGTGCAGGCCTCTATTAATAGGCACTATAGAGGTTAGGATATATAAAACACAGTCATTGCCCTCAGGGACATTACAGTATTGAGGCAACATAAGACATAAATAACCATGATTCAAAATAGAGAAAGATAAATGCTGTGGAAGAACTGAGGTCAGAGGGGAAAGAGAGATCTGAATGAGAAAGACTTCACGAGAGAGATGGCATTTAAACAGATCTTCACAAATGTGTAGGGCTTTGTTAGGGAGAGGCAGTAGTTAAGGACATTATGTGCAGGCAGAAGAAGCAGCACGACAAGAAGGAATCAGGAAAGCTTGTTCAGATTAATCTGTTTAAATGAAAATACATGGAAATAAAAAGTTGGAGTGGTAAATTAAAGCCATACCAAGAAAGCCTTTGACTGCCAATGTAAAGAGTTTACTTATAGTTCAGAAAATACTGAGGTGCTAAGTAGAAAAGTAATATAGTTATTTTCATGCTTTAAGCTAATTAATCTGGTAACAGTGGGAAGGATGGTTTGGATAGGGAAGAGAAGAAATTTAGAGAGAGCAGTTAGGAGATTATAATAGTAGTTGAGATGAGAAACACCGAAGGCTTGAACAATATGGTCCCAGTGGAAATAGGAAGGGACAAGTGTAAGGACCATTTAGAGTAGACTCTGAACTTAGCAATGGTTTGAAGAAGCAGCCCAGCGTGGTTGTTAAAAGCAGGGACTTTACCCAATTTATTAAAAATTCAGGAGCAAATTTCAGACTCTGCCATTTCCCGCTATGTGACCTTAAAAAGTTGCTTGTCATTCTATGCCTCAGTTTCCCAAGCTGTAAAATGGATATAATTATAGGATTTTATGATGTTTAAATTAGTTAATAATTGTGTAGCACTTAACAACAGTGCTGTGTAGCACTAGGTAAGTGTTTGTTATATAAAGTAATATATAAAGTATATATATAAAGTAATGAGGAAGAGGGGGACAGCGATGCATTAGAGAAGACTCCATTCTTGAGTCAGAAGCTGAGAGAATAATTAGTAGGCATTGACTCAGGTACTTCAGAGGAAGATTGGATCTGGATCCCAGGAGAAAGGCTGGGACTAAAGAGAGTTGAGGAATCATCTGTGTAGAGGTAGAGAAGAGAAGTGGTTCATAGCATACCATCTTTTAGGATTTCCATATACTTCTGTGAGTACTTACTTTGTTCAAAGTGCAAAGAAGAGCCCAAGGATATTTCTTGTGTAGTAGCTTTACAAAATTTATAGGATTATAATAGCATTTTGTATTGGCTTCTAAAGAACATATGGGAAAAATAACCAAGGAAATTAAGACTTTCTTGATTTTAAGAGGCAAATGGTATACTTTGTTATACATACTTTAATATATAAAATAATGCGAATATTGATACTAATGTGAGTAAAAGACTGTGTCGATAAAGTTCCAGATATTTGCGTGAGAGTATCTCTGAGCACTTGGAATCCTCCAAAGTCGAATGGTATTTCTTTAAAGGTGGAGAGGAGGGGTAACATGAGAGCTCCTAAGCTGGAGTACTAATAGTGAGATACAGTGGTACATCTTCCCTCTAGAAAACAAAGAGGAAGCAGAAGAGCCCCACTGCTGGAGCTCTTCTGTAGTGCTGAGCGTGCCATTTAAATATTTATAACTTACCTACATCCCAAAAGACTTTGTTAGTTCCCTCAGTGGTTGCAAGAATCTTAAAAAGCAGACCCCAAAACCTACCATGAAGTGACTGTCACAATTTAAAATATTATTCCTCTATCTTTACCGAATTCATGGTAAGTTGGTGTCGGAGTCCAGGGTAGATGAGAGAGTTGTCAAGGACACTGTGTTACCATTGGTCTGGCACAGGTGGCCCTGCCCTGTAAAAAGTCACAGCTAATCAGAGGCAAGGGCTGGACAGCGCAGCACATCCTAGTAGCCATGTTGGTGTCTCACTTTGGCAGGGCCCCCTCAGGTAATGCTTTCACCTAGTAACGGCCACTTTCATGCAGGGCAGTGTAATAACCTTGAGAAACGGAAATCACATTGAGCTTTATCCTTTGATGAAAAAACTAATGATGAGGGTGAGAAGAATGTACCAAAAGTACTTCGTTACGAAATTTAACTTTACATCGTGATATGGTGGCTAAAAATATTAAATTACTAATGCTCGAAAGAAGAAAAAAGTGGTTTAGCCTCAAAAGGGGCCGAGGATGGAAGCCTACGGAATGATGATACAAGGAAAGCCTTTTGCCCGGCCGGCGTGGCTCAGCGGCTGAGCGTCGACCTAGGATCCAGGCCATTGGGGTTCGATTCCCGGTCAGGGCACATCCCCGGGTCGCGGGCTCGATCCCCAGTCAGGAGCATGCAGGAGGCAGCCGATCAATGATTCTCTCATCATTGATGTTTCTATCTCTCTCTCCCTCTCCCTTCCTCTCTCTGAAATCAATAAAGATATTTTTTTTAAAAAGAAAGAAAAGCTTTTTTTTAAAATCATGCTCAGAATAGTATACAGTGTATTTTTTTCTGTTTTAACTATCCATATAATAATCCAACACTTTGCTATTGCTATTTTATTCTTTATCTCATGCAGTATATCCAATGATGTAGGAATATCCCAAATATAAAATATATTTTAATATATTCAAAGTATATTCAAATACCAAGGACATTACTAACATAGCTCCCCACCATTGAAAACTATCAACCTGAAATTCTAACTGGGAACCTTAGATAGTGTCTGAAAACAAAACTCTATTCACTTTGCAGTCTAATTCCTTGTTAAATTCTTGTGATCATTTTAAGACTTTAGAAAGAAAAAGAAAGGAGTTAGCATTAGTGAGTGAAGGATTTTACATGTTACCTTTTACACTAACTTCACTAAAATAGATATCATGCCCTTTTTTATAGGTGATGAAAATAAGATTCAGAGGGGTTAAGTAACCTAGTGAAGTTCGCACAATTAGTAAGTGATGGAGTCAGGAATTAATCTCAGGTCTTGGGAGAGGAGAAGCTAGCATTATACTATTTGTTCCTTTTTGTTTGTTTGAATTTAAAATTCACTATCCTATACCCACTGAAGTGATTATGGCAGAAAAAATACAGACCATTCCTCTGCCTTTTAGAAACTAGTTTGATGTTTGTTCCCTCAGATGTTTACAATGTCTGTTATGTTCAAAAGGCATCTAATGAATTATTCTGCTGGTTTTAAAGAGATGGGAAGGAAAGGATTATCCAAGTTTCATCTTTAAAATCATTCCCTGCCCACTGTCAGAAAGGAAGATTTTTTTTTTAAATGATTTTTTAAAGGAAGAGTTTGTGATGCTTGTTTACTTAGAGTTCTTAACAAAGGAGACAGGAAAAATGGACTTAGCACGTCAGGAGCCTTCTTCAGTAGGCTAACTTCAGGAACTGAATTGCTCGGCAATAGCATCTCTTTCCACTGGGCCAGCAAGCTGTTCGGGCTGTGTGTCTCCTTGAAAGAAAGACATTCCTATCACCTCCAAGTATCTGCTGCTGCTTTTTTCTCCTTCACACATACCCTTGCCAAGAATTATATTCCATCTTAAACACACACACACCGCCCGCACACAAAAACAGACAGATAAAGAGCACTTACTGCAGTGTCCTTTGTATATAGTTAGTTGTGGGTGTGTATCTATCCCTGGTTCAATTTTGAGCTCCTAGAGGCAGGGACTTTTCTTTCTCTTTCCAGGATAATATACCTAAAATTATAGACAATATATGTTTGTTGAATTGAAAAGAAAAGAGCATTCTTAGATTCCTTACGAAGACTAGCTTTCTTGTCATCTCTGTGACAGTTATGTGCCTCGTCATGGAACAGGAATGAAATTCTGTGCAACCCGTCAGAATGATGGATTGCTCAGACGGCTTCAAATCAGTACCTTTCCTGGAGTTTCCAACAAATAACAGTTTATTCTTTAATTGTATCAGGAAGAATGATTTTATTCCAAGAAGTTTGTGTGTTTATATAGAAAGTATTAATGTTCCTAAACTGTCTGTTCTTGCCGTATTTACAGGCACAAACCGTGGGTTTCCCGGTGACCACGCCTTCGCCGAACGTGCGGCTGATGCGATCCGCGCTCGTCCCGCAGGCGCCGGCCGGGGAGGCCTTTTCCTTCGCGGCGCCCGGCTGCCCGGCGGAGGCGGCCTTCATGGAGGAGGAGTGTGTGGACACGCCCAAGGTACGGCCTGCGGGGCGGCCGGAGGGTTCAGGTGGCTCCGCAGGTGCTGGACTGGGACTCTGTTGAACTCTGTCATGTGCTCACGTCACTCAGGAGTGCTGTGTGTGAGCGGAAGAGCCTGAGAAAAGTATTCAGGGCTGAACTCGGCTCTCATCACCGCCTTGCCATTACCACCCTTACGTAACTTGTCAGACGTACTTTTCAAAGTCTTTCCTTCTCTTTCCTCAACCAGATCCTTCTCTCTTCAAGCTTCTGGATCCCACTTAGGTTTTATACTTTTTAAACAAATTGTAATTCTGCAAACAGCTATAGCTGTGGTGCTGACGTGCAAGCTCTGCCTGTGCTGACTGCCTCTCTTCCTCAGTGCTGCAGCTGGGCCATGACGAGCTGTCTGTCTGGCCTTTTGTCCTGTTTGGACATGCTTAATGGAGATAAGTGTATCCTGGTATACTACCTAAGGGTGGCTTTCAGGATGTGGAGGTGACAGCTTCTCTCATTTCATGAATATTTACTTCTGATATATGTTTCATATACTTTGCATCAAGTGGTAATACAAAGGATCATAGAAATGGGCAGGTCTTGGGTTTTTTTGTTTTGTTTTGTTTGTTTTTATTGGTTTCAGAGAGAAGAAGAGAGAGAGAGATAGAAACATCAGTGATGAGAGAAAGTCATTGGTCGGCTGCCTCCTGCACGCCCCCGACTGGGGCTTGAGCCTGCACCCCGGGCATGTGCCCTGACCGGGAATCGAACCTGCAACCTTTTGGTGCATGGGATGACGCTCAGCCAGCTGAGCCACACCAGCCAGGGCCTGACTAGCTTCTCTGAACCTCTGTTTTCTCTTGTGTAATATGAGGCTACCGACTTTATGAGACCATTGTGAGGATTAAGCACGATAATGTGTGTGAGATTCTGGCCAAATTGTAGGTACTTAACAAATTCTGGTTTCCCACCTTTTTAGCCTGTTTAGGTAATAAAAGGTGAGTCAGACATTATCTACCCCAAAGTTTATAGAGTAGCAGGAAAGACATGGATAACTAAAGGCCATGTGCCCGGTTCTGAATAAATTGATAAAATATTTATTTTTATCCTTTATTTTTTTCAGCCCCCTCCCCTTTGGCAACCATCAGCTTGCTCTCTGTATCTGTGGGTTGGTTTTGTTTTTTTCTTCACTTCTTCCCATTTTTTTAGATTCCACATACAAGTGAAATCATATGGTATTTGTCTCTGTCTGACTTATTCACTTAGCAGAATACCCTCTAGGTCCCTCCATGTTGTCGCAAATGGCAAGATTTCACTCCTTGGGAGCAATATTCCATTGTATATATACACTGCATTTTCTTTATTCATTCATCATTCGATGGAGATCTAGGTTGCTTTCATGACTTGGCTATTATAAATAATGCTGCTATGAACATAGGGGTGCATATATCTTTTCCAAATTAGTGTTTTGGGTTTCTTCGGATATATACCCAGAGTGGTATTGCTGAGTCATAGGGTAGCTCTAGTTTTGTCTTTTTGAGGAACCTCCATACTGTTTTCCACAGCGGCTGCACCAGTCTGCACTCCCACCAACAGTGCACGAGGGCTCCCTTTTCTCCACACCCTCACCAGCTCTTGTTATTTCTTGATTTTTTTTATGATAACCATTCTGACAAGTGTGAGGTGATATCTCACTATGGTTTTGATTTGCATGTCCCTGATGATTAGTGACGCTGAGCATCTTTTCATATGTCTTGTATTTCTTTATCTTCTTTGGAGAAATATCTTTTCGGGTCCCCTAACCACTTTTTATTGGATTGTTTGTGTTTTTGCTGCTAAACTGTATGAGTTCCATATATATTTTGGATATTAACCCCTTATTGGATGTATTATTGACAAATATCTTTTCCTATTCAGTGTTCTTTTTGTTGATAGTTTCCTTCACTGTGCAGAAACTTTGTAATTTGATGTGGTCCCATTTGTTTATTTTTGTTTTGTTATTGTTGCCCTTGCCTAAGGAGACATATTCAAAAAGATATTGCTGAGGTCAGCATCAAAGAGTTTATTGCCTATGTTTTCTTCTAGAAGTTTTATAGTTTCGGGTGTTACATTTAAATCGTTAATCCATTTTGACTTATTTGTGTATGGTGTAAGAAAGTGGTCCAGTTTCATTTTTTACATGTATCTGTCCAATTTTCTCAACACCACTACTGAAGAGACTGTCTTGACCCCATTGTGTACTGTTACCTCCTTTGTCATAGATTAATTGACCATATAAGTCAATTTATTTATTGGTGGATTTGTTTATTGAAAGATTTATTTCTGCGCTTTCTGTTCTATTCCATTGATCTATATATCTGTTTTTATGCCAATACCATACTGTTTTGATTATTGTAGCTTTGTAGTATATTTTGTAATCAGGGAGTATGATATTTCCTACTTTGTTCTTTCTCACAGTTTATTTGTTTATATGGAGTCTTTTAGGATTATTAGTTGTTCTAGTTCTGAGAAGACTGCCATTGGCATTTGAATAGGGATTGCACTTAAATCTTTATATTGTTTTAGGTAGTAAGGACATTTTTACAATACTCATTCTTCCAATCCATGAGCAATGGTATATGCTTCATTTATTTGTATTCGCTTCAGGTTCCTTCTTCAATGTCTTACAGCTTTTAGAGTTACAGGTCTTTCACTTCTTTGGTTAAATTTATTCCTAGATATTTTATGCTTTCGATGCAATTGTAAATGGGATTATTTTCTTAATTTCTTCTATTAATCATTCATTATTGGTTTAAAGAAATAGAAATCAAAGTGCTTCAAGACTAGAAGGGAGCGGGGGGTGGAGTTCATTTTAGCTGATTTGGACTGGAAGGTCTTTGGGTGAACTGTCAGGGCTAGCAATTGAGAGGTGTGCAGAATCTTGATGGATGGAACCTAGGGTGTGATACCTGGGTGGAGGAAACAGCCTGAGCAACAGCAAGCATCAGGAAAGACAAGTCCATCTAAGAGCAGGAGCTCAGTGTGCCTGAGGAAAGGGGCAGGAAGGGAATTGTATGAAATAAAGATGAATAGCTTAGCTTTGAATGGCAAGCCAAGGACTGTAGGCTTTTTCCCTAGGATAGGGTTCTCCCTGTAGGAATGTGTTCAGTATCATCAAGAGAGTTTTTTCAAATGGGCTTTTTCAAGATAGTAGAAAACAGTTGAAATTTTTTGATCAAAGAAGCACTATGATCCATGTTGTATTTCAGAAATTAGCCAGGAAGGGTAGGTAGACTGCACCGGATGGGGAGAGAGACTGGTGACAAGTGGAGAAGACCATGAGGGCCTGAACTAGGATAGTGCTCATGAAACTGGAGAGGAGGGGATGATATAAGTGAGATTATACAGATAAAATTGATAGAATATTAGCATCCAGAGAGAAGTACAAACTGCTAATAGTATTTTTAGCCTAGATGATGGGGAGGGTGAGTGCCATTATCAGAAACAGGGAGCTCTGGACGCAGAACTGATTCCGAAGGTAAATGATGAGTTCAGCTAGAGCACAGTCAAGGCAGCTGGATGCTGGGCTGCCACAAGCAGTTGTTACGCTGAGTTGCTGAACATGAAGGGTTAGTGTCCATGCTCCTGAGAATTCCACTGCTGCTGGGGACAGTCTTTTCCCCTCTGCTGTGGTTGCCTAGCATGTTCAGTAATCTCATAAACTGCTACTACTTTCTCACCCAGATATTTAGACATAAATTGGACAGCATAATTTATTTATTTTAAGATTTAAGTCCCTTGAAAAAATTAAATTGCAGTCTGCTAAAATCTTGTCTGTGAGGGCATCAGGCCCAAAACACAGATTGGGCTCTGTCTGCTGTATTATATAGGGCAAGCTATTTTTAAAGCTTATGATTGTTACCGTAACTAGGAAACAGACAGGAAATGAATGATTTTGTGAAAGATATAGATAGTAGCTAGATGGTGGTTTTGCATTTGTAGGAAAAGCAGTGCCATGCTAGAACTGGCCACCCACACTGGCAGAGCCTCCTTGGCACCTGGCCAGGCCGTAGACATTCACTGTCTTACTTGTGGACCATTTTGTTTACATCAGCAAAATTCTTGTGCTCCTCCCTCCCTAGGACTCTTTCCTCGGGGCCCATCAGGACGTGCACACACACACCAGACTAGCAGACAGAGATATGGTTCCTTTGTGGGTCATACTGCTTCATCCACATTTACTACAACACCATTTGTTGTCTCTAGAAGATGCTTCCTAACTGCCCGTATTGCTCATTCATTTCAGTCTCAATTGTGGCAGGTACTGTGCATCTCATATATTTCACTTCTCCTTCCCTTCCAGAAGTCCTCAACTTAAAACTGTCCAGTAAAATCCTTTAGGGAGTTTGTGTTGAAATGTTGGTTTGGGGTTCCTCCAAAAAATGACACCTTTCTGAGACAGTCACCCAACTCTGAGCACTAACTGGGACCCCAGGTGACAAAGAGACTATATGGAGGACAGATGCACAAACCTTGTAGTGTCATTCTTTCTCTTTTGAGAGATTCTTTGGGAATCATGAATTTTTTATACACACACACATTTCGGTCACTTTTAACATTTTATTAGAGATAGTAATAACTGGATTTTCCAAGTTACCATCTTCATAGCTGGGTGGCAGAAGGGAACTGTGAGGCTAAACTGAAAATGCCGGTATAGTAAAGGTGTCTGTGTCTGCTTACAGTGTTAATAACCGCCTTACTATAGAGAGAGGTAGGACAGCCCCTAAGACCAGGCCTGAGAAGGATATACACCCAGCTCCTAACAGTGTTCACCTCTCAGGCTTGGCAAAGGGAGGAAATTGCACTTTTACTTCTGAATCTGAATTTTTAAATTTATAATTGGAAAAAATAAAACCAGTCAGACTCACACATGGAAAATTCAGAGAGGGATAAAGAAAAAAACCAACTTATCCATAATCCCACTACCCCAGAAATAAGAATATTTTGGCATATTTCCTGCGGGGGGGTTACAGATAGATGGGTAGTTGGGTAGGTGAGTGTAGGGTGGCTCAGTAAGTAGCTAGACTTTTTAATTTGTATCTTGCTTTACATAGTATAACATCATGAGCACTTTTCCCATATCATGAAATCTTTGAAATCATGAGTTTTATGTAACAACTGCCTAATGTATTGTATTACATATACCTGTATTTAACTATGTACTCTCTTATTTTTGGACATCAGGTACTTACTTTTTTTTTTCAGCCTCCTATGTGCTTCAGGAGAGTATCTTTGTGTCTAACTCTTTGTCTATACTCTGATTATTTCCTTCGGAGAAATTCCTAGTACTGGGGTTATCCAGTTCTTTTCTTCTTCACCTCATTGTTTATTTTAACTTGCCTTAAAGATGGTAAAAATGCTTTAAAAGAAAATGTTGTTTTATTCTGTTGCTTTAAAATGTTCTATTGCTATAAAGCATTCTCTTTTGTTAAGAAATAGTAATAGATACAATATATTGAGTACCTAAGGTTTAGTTAATCCTCCCAAACAACTTTACTTCCATTTTACAAGTGAAAAACATGGAACTTTATAGAAGTTAAACAACTTGCTAATAAGTGATAAAGCTGAGGTTTGAGCCCACAGCACCTCCTCAACATGCGCCAGACTCACTAGGCTCTCAGATACCAATTCAATAAGCCACAGTCGCAGCCTCCAAACTCAACTGGCTGCCGTCACAAAATACCACAGACTGGGTGGTGGCTTAAACAGCCCAAATGTATTTTTTTGTAGTCCAAGATC
Source organism: Miniopterus schreibersii (assembly GCF_964146895.1). Lineage (NCBI taxonomy): Eukaryota > Metazoa > Chordata > Mammalia > Chiroptera > Miniopteridae > Miniopterus > Miniopterus schreibersii. The sequence continues at coordinate 9,134,955 of NC_138112.1, read as the reverse complement.
AAGGTTTTGACCAATTTGATTTCTGGTGAGGGCTCTCTTCCTGGCTTACAGAGGATGACCTTCTCACTTTCCTTCGAGAGCTTTCTTGTGTTTCTTCTTGTAAGGACAACAGTCCTGTGGGATCAGGCCCCCACCCTTACGTAAACCTCTTTTAAGTACACGTCCACACAGGCCCCACCTCCAAATGCGGACACACTCAGGGTTAGGGGAGACATAAACATCTGGTCCTTAGTCTACCCATCTCCTGTGCTATGATCTTGTATTTTTGGTCAGTGCAGGCGCATGGTACCAGTTAGTGGTAGAGTCTCTCAGTTTGGCTCCTACATGTGTAGGTCTCTTACCAGAAGTGCAGTGACTGATTGAGTTTTCATGAAAGATAAAAACAATGTATTGGAAAATGTACATTTCACCCATGTTGTATTTGAATTCCTGTAATTTACGGTTAGCCTAGAGCAAAATACCGTATTTCTAGCAGCCTAAGTAGATCAGCCCAATGCTTTGGTCACAAAATCGTAGAGCTGAATTCGGGCTCTTGTTATATCAAGTGCCCTGGTAGCAGATTGACGGGAGGGGTGGCATGATGGCAGGATCTGAACTCACAGCTGAAGATGTTCACCCCTGTGCGGCAGACCCCAGTGCTTTCTGATTCAGTTATCAAACATCAGCGCAGAAACTATCGTTGTTTTCTACCTGTCCCAGAATGCAACTGAATTCAGCAATCGTTTTTTAATGAAAGACATACTTCCTCTTGTAGTTGAAGTTTAGATGAGGAGATAAATTTATAAGCAGATCATTTGAGGGGAAAAATTATAAATTTAGAGAGACTGAAAGGGTTTTTGAGTACTCAGAAAAAGGTAACTTTTCTCTGTAAAAGGAAAAAAAGGACCTGGTTCTAAGACTACTCCGCAAGAAGTATCTGATAGAATTTTGACATAGGCTATAAGTGTGAAGATAAATTACTTAATAACAGTCTGTCTCTGTTGCTTTATTTATTTCTAAGTCATCCGCAGCTATTCTTGGAAAATTGTATTAGCAGACAGTTAAGGAGCCTAGACGTATGAATATCAGCTCCCAAACAGCCAGCCATTCTTCCTACAAGAAAACTATTAAGTGTAGTCAAAAAAGGAAACCTTATCTGGGGAAGGGCCATGGGGACAATAAGAGTTGCTGGCCAGATTTCAGTGTTTTGCTGGTGCCACGGGGAGGATTGGTCTTAGTCTGGAAAGAAAGCCGCTCTTCCTTTTAAATGACCACTCCTCACTTGAAAACGCTTTAGCCACCTAATCCAAGTACTGGCTACAGCCCCAGAGCAGTTTTTATGGGATTACCGTCCCCTCCCCCAAGCAAACAAAGCTCTGAGTCACCCAAGGCTCCCTCTCCAAATAAAGGGCCTTGCAGTGCCTTCAGACTGGTTGCCATAAGAGGAAAGTTTCCTGTGTCTGGCACAGGGATGTCCCACGTCACCTCTCACACACATGCGCTTCGCCTGCTTCCAAAGGAAACAATAGCTCTACCCAGTGTATTTCAGGTGAAAGTACTGCTTAGAAGTCAGCGCCTCATAACTGGCTGTTCCTGAGCAGCTATTCATAAGAGAAAACAGATTGGTTTCCACGGGGGGATAGTTAAGGTAATAAGGTAAATAATTGCCGCCTCAGTGGGGCTTTTACCAGCCAGAAGAACAGGCAACCACAACTCCCCTTTGTCTGCTGTTTCTGCTGTGTTAGGTGGTTTGCTGGGCAGCTGCCTGGGAAGGCGAGAGTTCTCATCGGAGCTGCACTGTGCTCCCCCCGGTGGGTGAGAACTGTGGGTGTTGTGTGTGTTGCTGTAGGAGAGGGTTCCGTGCAGCCGAGCAAGCTGCTCATTAGCCTCTGCAGGAATTCGGGGCCTGCGAGTCAGTTACTCTGTCATGTAAGGCTCTGGCTGTTTGCCAGTTGAATTTTTTTCAGTCCTTTTTGTGGTATCAGTCAATCTTTAAAGAATTCTTTTTCCCATTCCTCAGGCACATAGAACCAATTAAAGATCTAATCAGATGGGCAGGTACTTAAATTATAAACATAAAAGTATGTCTGGAACCTTGCAGTATGTTTTGTGGTTGAAAATATGAAGAATGCTGCTGACTACTCTTTTTTCTTAGCTCTGAGCCATGCTTTTTTTTTTTTTTTTTTTTAAGTCTCATTTTCCCCCTCTTCATTTCCCTTATTTTAAAGAAATAACCGGTAGGCCTCAACTTAATATACCCCTATTCATCTGGAAACCGCTAAAAAAAGTTATTGATTGTAATCTCGATGACTCAGAGAAGCTTGGGAGGCAGTGCGGCTTGGTCACAGTGCGCTTCTGTCTCAGTGCTGCAGTTGACCTGCCTCTGCAAGCTGTTGTTATAATGCATATGTACGTTTTTAATATCTTACTTAATTTCTAAGTTGCCACAGTGTTGACGTTTCCCTTGCAGATTTTTTCTAACGTCTCAGCAGAGCAGCAACTGATAGTTTCCTCTCTCACTGACTTTTAGGTCAATGGCTGTCTGCTGGACCCTGTGCCTCCAGTCCTGGTGAGGAAGGGGTGCCAGTCCCTGCCCAGCAACATGATGGAGACCTCCATCGATGAAGGACTGGAGACAGAGGGAGAAGCTGAGGAAGACCCCAGCCAGGCCTTGGATGCGTTCCAGTCCACACGCGGTGGGCAGAGACGGCACACTCTGTCGGAAGTGACCAATCAGCTGGTCATGGTGCCGGGGTCAGGTATGATATCCAGTGAGCTGCAGGTGAAGTCTGCACAGCATCAACTCACACTCCAGTCTCCAAGAAATAGTAATGATACCCACCAGTTCCTAGGATGTAGTCCATGACGGAGAATTTCCCCCGTGGAAATCAGTCTGCTTTTCCTTTATGGACACCATGCAGCAGCTGCAGAGCAGTAAATGAATCATCCCTGAGTTGGCTCCTTCACCCTCAGAATTCACCTGAGTGCATGTGACTCATCCAGGACCCTGGCACTTTGGGGTGGCAGAGATCTGGTGGGTACAGGTTCTGGAGTGTTCTCCCTACTAAATTGGAAGCTGATTAAATTAACCTGTAAAACAGTTCTGAAGAGATGTGTTGGTTGGAGATTAAGGATGTCATAGCCGTGAGAACTCAAGCTGGCAGCGCTTTGTATCTCCTGTTCAAAGAGGATGCTGTTTACTATTCGTCATATCTTTTTTTTTCTCTCAAAGGGAAAGTTTTCTCCATGAGTGACAACCCCTCCCTTGACAGTGTGGACTCTGAGTACGACATGGGGTCTGTTCAGAGGGACCTGAACTTTCTGGAGGACAACCCTTCCCTTAAGGACATCATGTTAGCCAACCAGCCCTCACCTCGCATGACATCTCCCTTCATAAGCCTGCGACCGGCCAACCCAGCCATGCAGGCTCTGAGCTCCCAGAAAAGAGAGGTGCACAACAGGTCGCCAGTGAGCTTCAGAGAGGGCCGCAGGGCCTCCGATACCTCCCTCACCCAAGGTGACTGACTGCTTTCCCTTCTGGCTTTTAAAACTCAGCGGGTAGGATTTGAAGGGGTTTGTTGCCATGTTGGTACCATACCTGTGGTCACTAAGAGGCCTGTGTTTTATTTAAACTGGTCATTGCACTTTCTTCCAGGAATTGTAGCATTTAGACAACATCTTCAGAATCTGGCTAGAACCAAAGGAATCTTAGAGCTGAACAAAGTGCAGCTGCTGTATGAACAAATAGGCTCAGAGGCCCACCCCAGCCTGGCGTCAGCTGCTCCTCAGCTCCAAGACCTTGCCAGCAGGTGCCCTCAGGTGAGTGCTCTGGGCCCTTTCTGCAGTGGCTCGGCAAGTATGAGGAGTGAGTGAGATGTGTCATTTCACTGAGAGGGTTTACTCCAGTCCTGGAACAAACAGGTTATTTTGGAAAACTTCCCTTGCTGCTGCCACCTGCCGCTGACAGGCTAGACCTGTCCGTGCTGGCCCCAGGTGTACCACACGAAGGCCTTGACAATGTGAAGCTGTGTTTGGTTCACACGGCAGATTTTATGTGAACTCCCCTCCCCTCTCCCCAGGCATATACACAAAAATTAAGCATAATAAACTTTACCCAAATGAGAAGCTTATCACCACTACTTTTGATGTGCTATCACTTCATTAAATATTATAAATGGATTCTTTATGCTAAAGATATAAAAAACATTGCTATTTATCCAGTAAGTTTTATTTTGAGCCTATTTTTAGTGTATCGGGATATTGTAGCCTTCGGGGCCCATGTGAAGGTGATGGCTCCCGGTGACCAAGAGCCTTTGCCTCCATACTCACTACAAGATCCATGTATAGATTTTCTGCAAAATCATTAACCCTCAGCCTGCTGGTTGTGTAAAAAGCTTTGAGTATCATGTTTTACAGAGTTGCAGTTCCTCTTGGACATTTGCCAGGTGCTTAAACTAAAAGCTGCAACTCTCCCACATGGAGAATTGAAAATGCTTTCACCCTTGCTCCTCAGGAGGAAGCTGCTCAGCAGCAGGAAGTTGTTTCTGCGCTCCCCACCAGCGTGCATCCCCCGCTGTCCCAGCAGCAGAGCCTGGAGGCCCAGTACCTGCAGCACCGACTCCAGGTGGGCCCTTCCCCTTGCTGCTCCAGCCCTGCGGGGCCAGGATCGGCCTTTCTGCACAGCAGAAACCTGTTCTGCTTGTTCAGGTATTTTTTTAGGGTGGCGGCTTGATTCCTTATAGGGAGGTAGGTTTGACGGTCACTTCTAATTTCTGGAAACATGTTCAGACTTAGCTTTATGCTCTGTGTTGGCAGTGGATTTATCCTCAGCCCAGGAAAGGATAACAGCGCAGCGTGGTCAGAAAGGGAGACACGGCCTCTTTGCTTCTAATGGTATATATGCCTCATAATGAATAAGTAAGGTGGAAATCTCAAGTCTCCACATTTTCAGTATCAGCTGTCTACACTGGTGCCTAAAAATCTTAAAAGATGAATCATTTGTTCATTCAGCAGGTGCTGCAGCCTTTGTTATCGAGATTTGACGCCACTTTTCTCATTGTTTTTAATCTCCTCGAACCTCACAATCCCAGGGGACTTTTAGAAATGAAAACTGGAGTAGGTTAGAGCTGAGACAGCCCAGGCCTGCTGACCCAAAGCTCTGCTAGGGTCTCAGGGAGAAAGTATCATTGAAGCGTCATCAGTCCCTTCACCCTGCGTGGATTGTGGAGGACACCTTGGCTTCCTCCTCCAGGCAGTGACCCGCTCTGACAGCCGTGTCCTGGATGACAACACATTGTCACGCTCCTGTTGTCTTTCTCTTCCAGAAGCCCAGCCTTCTGTCAAAAGCCCAGAATACCTGTCAGCTCTATTGTAAGGAGCCACCGCGGAGCCTTGAACAGCAGCTGCAGGAGCACAGGTGAGAGCGTGCCTTTGGCCCAGGAAGTCACTTTCTTTTGTGGAAGACTTGAGAACGCTGGGTGCCTGGCCATTCTCCCTGGTGTTGCCTCTACTAGGAAAAGTTTTTTTCATTATTTTTAACCCTCACCCGGGGATGTTTTTAGATATTAGAGAGAGAGGAAGGGGAGAGAGAGACGAGCATCTCTCTCCAGTTGCCTCCAGTACGCACCCGACCGGGGATGTGCCCCGCCCGGGAATGGAACCCGCCCGGCCGGGGTGCAAGTCGGCTTGGCGCACGAGCCGCATCAGGACGCGGGGGCTAAAGTGGACATCGCAGTGTCAGGGGCCGCGGCCTGTGGGGAGCGGCGGCCCCAACCGCGCTGTTTTCCTTTTCGTCTCACGTCCCCTGAGCTGTGGACGGACTAAGCTTTCAGAAGCAAGACCCACCACAGTTTAGCGGGTTGTTCTGCGGAAGAGGCTCCGTCCCGCCTCGGGCTCCTGCCCCGCGTCACTAGCAGGGGCGGGATGGAGTGACCGCGGCGACCGGACACGCCGAGGCCAGGCGCCCCCTCCCGGGACAGTCTCGGGGAGGCGAGCGGTGCTCACTGCGCACTGAGGCCGTCAGAATTGGGGCACAGATAAGATCAGGTTTAAGAAAAGCGACACGATTCGTTCGACCCCCGCTTTTCTGTCCTGCCGCGGAAAGAGGTGAGAGGCCGGCGGCCCGTGGCCTGCTGGCTTCCCTCCGAAATCGCCACCCGAGGTGTGACGTTCTTTGGTTTTGCCACTCCAGGCTCCAGCAGAAGCGCCTCTTCCTCCAGAAGCAGTCCCAGCTGCAGGCCTATTTCAACCAGATGCAGATAGCGGAGCGCGCGTACCCGCAGCCCGGGCCCCTGCCCCGGCCCGACGCGCCCGCGCCCTTCAGCCTGCCGGCCCTGAGCCCCGCGCTGGCCCCGGAGCAGATGCGGTACCGCCCCTTCCTGGGCCCGTACCCCGAGATGCCGCTGCGGCCCCTGCCCTCGGCGCCTGGCCCCCAGGCGCACCTGCCGCCGCCGCCGCCCCCGCCCCCGCCGCCGCCGCCGCAGCCGCCGCAGCCGCAGCCCGCGGGAGCTGCCCCCGCGCCCCTGCGGTTCCCCTACCAGACTTGTGAGCTGCCGGGCGCGGCGCCCCCGGAGCCAGACTACCCCGCCCCCTGTCAGTACCCCATGGACGACGCCCAGCAGGGCGGCGGGGCGCCCGCCTGCCCCCGGAGCCCGGGACTGCAGGAGGAGCCCTCCAGCTACGACCCGCTCGCCCTCGCCGAGTTCCCCGGACTCTTTGACTGCGAGATGCTGGAGGCGGTGGACCCGCAGCACGGCGGCTACGTCCTGGTGAACTAGCCTCGCACGGGAAGTGAGGCGGGGCCACTGTAGGAAGAGCGTGTCTTTTTATTTTTATTCCAGCCTTTTACATTTAAAGCTTATTTTCCTGCCCTATCCCTAAGGGGAAGAAACCAACTTGCCCAACTGGAATTGGAGGGCCTGGCCAGGTTGCTGTCACTTCTTCCTGGCTCTGTCCCCCACAGCCCTCTGTGGCAAGCCCTGGCACATAGCTGTGGGCCGCAGCTCACGCCCTGAGGTCAGGTGGAGCGAGCTCTCAGGGGAGGTGCAGACGTTTTTATAAGAAGACATCCAGACTAGGTCTTACACAGAGCTACAGTTACGGAGGGGAACCTTGGTGAACGCAGGAGAAACGCCTGCCATTGTGTGGGGGGGAAAGGAGGCAGTGCTTCTCACTGAATCCAGGAACAGCGTGTTGCTTACAGGCAAATCGAGGACACACAATGAAATCTGATGCACAGGAAACAAAGGAAAGTTGTGCTTTGTTCTTGAAGCATAAATTGTGAGCTGCTGATGCAAGTTGTCCCCAAGACCATCGCAAAGTGGTAGAGTGTGAGCTGTTTCAGGGGCCACTACCTACCAGCTGGTACTAACCCCTGACTGGCACCGTCTCCACCTGGGTGCAGGCAGCACACCTCCGAAGGTGCCTGGGCTACAGACTAGAGTACTCGGGGCTCCCACGATGTAGCCCATGGGACCAGCAGGAGATCCACAGGAGTGGGCGCTGGAGGTGAGGACCTGAGGAGCCAGCAGGAGCACCAGCCCTGGGCCGGGGAAGGTGGGCGCCTCCCACTAACCTGCGTGGAGACTTCTGGGTCAGGCAGTCGGTCTTTAGAGGACCTCATGTCTCTTTTAAAACTATATGTTGCTAGTAGTTTATTGAGCTTTGTGTATTTGGACAGTTCCGTGTAGGGCTTAGAAATGTTAAGAACAAGAAGAGTGAACTTTTCTCTCCCGTGTGAAGTGGTGGTGCCGTGCCTTTTCCCCGGATCATGCTTTAATTCTTTCTTTTCTGTAGAAACCAAGTTTCTGTCCATGTTAATGCTAAATCCAAAGTCACTTCAGTTTGTTTTCCACCATGTGGGAACCGCATTCCTCATTTCCTTAAAGTCTGACTTGTGATGAAATGCTTGAGTATTACAGCAATATTCAAAACCAGACGTGTCAACCACGTAAGCAAATCATCTGCCAAACCCGCTATTACTAGTAAAACTTGACCCTTACAACTCATTCATCAAAGTAAGTAAAAGACAGATGCTGTGGCCAGTTAACTGTGTACCTAGAAGTAATAAGTCACCTGTCATTTGGACAGTAACATCCATGTGTTACAAATTCAGTATTATTTACAAAGGCTTATTTCTGTCCTTCAGAATGGCTTGTCCTATCAGCAAATGAATGTGTTGAGCACAAGGCATCTTCCTTAAAGCACAAAGAAGAGAGATACCATACTGATGCTGCATCCAGGACACCTGTACGTTGCCTTTCCTCTCTGTAGTGAGGGTCCCGGCAGGTGAGGAGCAGCAGGAAGGTCTGAGTTCTGTTCTGCCCCCGGCCGCCCCTCCGGGCACCGGTAGAGCAGCCCTTGTTCCTGGTTCCACCTGGGCCAGACCCCACACAGGGCCTCTGCGTGAGGCGGGACCCTGGGTGTCAGCGAGGAAGGCTGCGGTGGAGGGCGTTCCTTTCTGTGAGAGGAACACACGTGAAAACCCACGAGGATGAGTTATGTTCCTTCTGTGGACGGTTTTCCCCTCTCGTGCTTAAGATTGATGATTTCGTGAAATAGACACTTCATTTAAGAACTCTTTCCATTAAGATCTCTAATCTGTTTTAAGTCTTTGCAAAAATATGCCAGTTATGAAACAGGGCTTAATTTGTTTAGACTGAAAGATGTTTTCCCAAAATATACTATCAAAGTGCTATAATATTTATGAAATTTAAATCTTTCCATATTGAAAGTCACGGGCCGCTCATCTCAGTCACGGGGTGGCACAGTTACAGATGGGCAGAAACCCCTGCCCCCAACACGGCCGGGAGCCCTGCAGCCCAGGAAACCCAGGAGCCATGCAAGATGATCAGGCCCACAGGTGGGGGACAGCAGAGAGGCTGTTGGAAAGCTAAGGGACCCAGAAATAGACCTCGGAAGCACCCAGCAGTGGCCAGGTCCATTAGGGACCGACGAGCGGCACAGGCACCACCTGGTGTGCAGTGCGAGCTGGCCCGCTGGGCCCGTGGTGTCAGCTCCTGTTTGCTTTTCCTGTGTATTTCAAGCAGAAATCAATAAATTCCATGGCCATCTGCATTCACGGAAATGGAAGCTGGTGAGAGGAGGCTGGTCCTGTGGTCGGTCAGGTCTTTTCCCGGCCCTGTCTAGTCATCCCTGCTGCTCTGTCCCCTGATTAGCGACTGTGTGAGCTTCCAAGCAGCTTTCTCGTCACAAACACTAAAGGGACACTAGGAAGGCTGGCCGCCCCCCTCCCCGGCTGCTCCGAGCCGCCTCGGCCCGCTTCCCGTTGCAGTGTGTACACTACTGTATGGCTGTTGTCACCTTGTTATCTGTAAACCAGGCTCCTCGGAAGAGACTGGGTGAGAGGAACATGAGGTAAAAATTTCATTCGGCAAAAAGTGCAATATGTGTGGTACTTTATTGTTTGTTTATGTCCTTTTAATCCAGGGTGTTAGTCTCTGCTCCGGGAGAAATGCACTAGTTCTGCAATTTCCAGTTGGGCAAGAGTGTCTCTGGTTTGTACGTGCAGCTGACGTGCTGGGCTCTGCAAGGCAAACAGCGCACGTTAGCACGGAAAGGGGTGGGTCTGCGCTCACTGCGCCCATCCCGGCGCCCCCCCCCCCAGCCTTGCCCTCCTGCTGCCTTGAGAACAGAGAAGGGACAGGGGGTCTCCTCAGCAGCCACCCTAAAATGTCACTTCATGAGAAACACCCCGGGCCCCGGAGGAGGGCTGGGAAACGGGCTGCAGGACTCTTTGTTCTGGTTTGAACAGAACCCCTCCTTCCTGTGTCAGCCACTTCCCAGCAAAGAGAGTCCCTTCCTCGGAAGTGAACTCCGTGTCTCAGCGGGGCCCTGAGTTGCTTAGCAGCCTGGCAGGAGCCTGGGGCTGAAGTCGGCTCTTCCCCTCAGAGGCCCCAGAGCACCGAGGGCCTGGGCCCTCATTTGGGGAGAGGACCAGCCTGTGGGATTGTCCTCCCGCCGTCCCCAGGCCCCTGCAGAAGGGACTCCTGTCCTGGGGTGCCAGGCTCTCCCACTGCCCCACACTGTGATCAGCACCTGAAGGCTCTTGGAGAAAACCCCTAATCGCAGGGCTGGGAAGAGGGTGTGTTTCCAGCTGGAGAGTGAGCGGGTGGCCAACCAGGCAGTAAGGAAAGGTGAGGAGCAGCCGCTTCCCACCCGGTTGGCCAGGGGTCCGGGGGTGCCGCGGCCAGAGCAGCTGCTGAGGGGCAGGCAGTTCAGACACGTGGAGACGGCGAAACCAGTGGGTTCCTTTGTGGGGCCCTCCGATCCCTAGTGTAGCCCAGGTCCTTCCAAACCGGGGTCTGTATTGGGGTCAGAATTCTCAGCTCCGGATTAATTTAAAAACCTGTATCAACATTTACACTTAAGCTCCCTATTGCTTTAAAGGAAATTCATACTCCAGATAACTTTTTCACATTCCTCCTCCTTTAGAGACGATACATAGTGTCCTTTGGCAACACTGGTCCCAGGAACGGTTGCATAGTTGTGTGCCAGGGCTGACCTTGGCCGCGCCTGGACCCCCTAAGCTGGGCTACCTCTGCTGCCTCCTGGAAGCCACCTGAGCCGCTTGCTCTCTTTGTGCCTAGACAGCAAAGGTCAAAACTGGAGAACAGGCAGTAAGTTGGGGGTCATTGTATAGGCGGGGATATTGGATCATTTTGTTGCTTCTGGAAATTTTTACAGAGCTTATCTTCAGAGTGATGTATGAAGACCAGCAGTGTCTGCCTCTGTTTCTAAGTGTGTATGGCCCTCTAACAGGTTCAGCAGCGTGGTCCCCCCTGGCCTGTGGCCCAGGGAGTGATGAGTTACAGAGCTCTGTCTCGGCCTGTGGCCCCTAGAAGCCCCAAGGTGACACAGGGCAGACCTAAGGCCCTTGTGGCCCCGGATTCCCTGGTCCCACAGTGCCCCTCACGTGCTTACCACTTTCCCCCACTAAGGTCACCTGGCTTGTTCCAGAAGGTTTACAGCCACCCTCGCTAGTTGCATCACCATCTATGTCACATCCCCTGTGGGCAGGTTTCAACACGCGGCAGAACTGGGTGCACATGGTCACACAGATTGAGAAATAGGCAGCGTGGCCTGTAGACTTGGCCAGTGGCGGTCCTGACGTGCCCACCCAGCGCTCAGCTCCTGTCCAAAGGAGCGCCTGCTTGGGTTTGCCGTTAACTCACCAAGCACTTTCACAGTGGCCTCTTTGCACGGTCACAGTTCTCTGAAACTAGCTGGGCAGGTACAGTTCTCATTTTTATAGCCAAGGAGACCAAAGCTCTCGAAAGTCTGTGGCTCACCAGAGGGCGCAGCTGTCAGTGGAGGAGCCAGACAAGCTCTGGGCTTTCTGGCTCTCACTGCACGTTCCTCCTCATCATGGCAGTTGGTGCTTCATGAGCAAACAGCCGTAGGTACAAAGCCCCCTGTTGGTTAGGGACTGCGTGCGACATTGTCCCCCCAACCTCATTCTCCACCGACAGCTGCCTGGCTTGGAGGGAGAGGTGCCCTCCAGGAGACCACTGCCTTGCCCAGGTGGCCCTCCTCGGGCAGACGCAGCTAAGGGAGACACGGCCCCGCAGATGACCCTCCTTCCAGGTCCCGGTTAACTGCAGAAGTTTAGGTTCACATTAAAGACATCTGGTTTCTCCAAGTTACACCACACGGTCACTTCCCACAGAATATATGCTAGAAGGACATGCTCCTCCTTGACCAAGGGGTCAGATGGCTCAGCAGCAGCCCACCGCTGCCGGCCAACAGACTCGGCCCCAAGAAGGGGCCACTCTGACAAGAGTCTGAACTCAGCCTGGGCCTTGGGAGGGGTGCAGTGTTTTCCATTTAAGGCCCATCAAGTAAAAGTGTGATTAGACGCTGTGGTTAAAAAAATAACATACTTTGGTACTTTGTCTTTTCAGAGGCAAAGTGGGCAGGTAGAGGGGAGCTTTAAAAATAGAATAAGAGCATCCTGGAAAAATACGACCGCAGATTAGAATAACGTTACATTAGCAAATACAGGTAACGGGCTTGCCCGGGCTGGGTGAAGCTGGCCTGCAAATCAGCTCAATCGAGGAAATTCAAGCAGTGATACCTCCCCACCCTGATGGTGAATTGCCTCCACCAAAACCCTAATGGGAAACGGAGCAGACAGAGCAGGAGCCTGGCTTCCCTCTGGAGCCACTGAAGAAACACAGGGACGGAGGTATTTGCACTTTGCAGGAAGGCAAGGCGACGCGCTTATTTCTGAGAGAGAGGGTCTCTGCTGGAGGTCTGGTCTGTGAAAGAGTTAACTTTTGATAAAGTTCATCTAATTCTGGTTATTTTTAATGTGTGCTTTTTTTAGACTAAGGACTAAGTGGTGAGTTCAACAGCTTTGGTATTTTGAGTACAAATCATAATAGCTTCAATGTGAAAAAATTTTAAAAAATGTAACCTGTCACTCAATGTTAGAAAAGAGCCTAAAATGCAGTTTAATAAATGATCTTTGTATCAAACACTAATTTAAATGGGGTAATTTTCTGCAAGGAAAATATACTGTTTTTACATTTCCAGCACTCTTGAATTAAAATAAAAACAACTTATTTTCTATGAGCCTGGGTGATGTGAGTGTCAGGCGAAGGAAACAGGGCCTTTACCTCATCAGGCCTTGGGTGGATTTTTGAAAGTATGGAAGGTGGCTGTGTTCCCTGAGCTCTGGCGCTCAGTTCAGGCTGCAGCAAAGGACAGTGGATAGTATGTTCTCATTGACGTCAGCAGGGTAAGTAATACCTGGCTCTGAAATGGCCCGAGTACACGTTAGCGGCTGCCGGACGCCGACAGCACGGCTGACCGCAGCCTGCACATGGCCGGGCGGAGAGGCGGGCGCGGCGCAGCCTGGTGCCCGGGACTGGCAGAGGTAGTCTGGCAAGGGCCCCTCAGCAGGAGGAGGGGAGTCAGGGGTGCCCAGCTCCCCGAGGCCAAGCAAGCTTCAGAGCAAGGGCTGGGAACAAGGGGCAGCAAGACCTCTCATTCACAACGGCAGATCTATGGGGCCTGCAAAATGCCTCAGCTCACACCCCAGGGACCCCCACGCAGTGACAGGCCCCGCACAGTGCCCTCGGGTGCTGAAGAATCCTTCTGCCGAGGCACTTGAGGACCCTCTCATACGTTCGGAACTTGCTTCAGTGCCAGACCGGGAGTGAAAGTGCAGTATTAAATCCTAATTTCTGGCAGCCAAATCAATGAAGATTTGGTTTCACTCAAACCATTCCAGTTGAGCCCATGCTATAGAACTGAGTTCCCAAACAAGGGTCATCTGCTGGCTGCGGGGGGGCGGGGGGGGAGAGTGGAAGAGACAGCCAAGGACAGGAGGAGAGCGAAGCCTTCTCCGTTGACCTGTTCTGCTGGCCCAGCACCACTTACAGGCCTCAGCACTGACCCCAAACAGCTGTTACCCCCATTTGGCTACCCAAGAACTCAAAAACCCTGAATTTCAATTTCCCTTTTTTGTTTTTAAGGAAAGCGCTTGATTTCAGTAACAATGTTTTGCAAACTTTCCCTTTCCCACCAAATTTCTCCATCATTTTTGTGTTGCCAAAAACAACCCCAGTGCCCAGGGTACAGGCAAAAACAACAGACCTGCCAACAGAGACTGGCCAGAACGTCAGCAGCCAGTCAGGCCCCTGACTTCCACCTTCTCCAGAACCTTCAGTTCCATGGCCTCCAAGAGCCAAAGGCTCAGTGCAGGGAGGGGAAGGGGGAGGGGGCTGGGCTGGAGGACTAGAGCTGACAGCGCCCACACTTCCGAAGAGATACAGTGTATGCTGAGCCACTCCCCAGAGCCCACTGCTGTCACCCCAGTCAGGCCTTGCCCAGGTAGAGTAGTAACAGGGCCCCAGCTTCTGTTGTTAGCCACCTGCTCTTTTCTACCCCATTAGGTGGTGTGTGTGTGTGTATTTAGAGACAGGAAGAGAGAAACATCGATTTATTCCACTTATTTCTGTTCTGCATTCATTGGCTGCTCCTTGTACATGCTATGACGAGGGATCTAACCCGCAACCTTGGCGTATTGGGACGATGCTCTAACCAACTAACCTACCCGGCCAGGGCACCCCATTAGTTCTTAAATTGAGGTTTCACAGATCCCTTTGATATGCTGATGAAAGCTTTGGCCCCTCTTTCCCAAGTAACGTGCATAGACACAACTCTGGACAGATATTTTCAGGGAGGAGTTGGTTCCTGCACCCCTCGGGCCCATTCATAGACCCCCCAAGTCAAGGTGTTTCCAACCCCTGACTTAGAACATTAGTGTCTCCACCTGCAGCCCCTCTTGCTTTTCAGTTACTGGGTTCTCGCAGGGCCCCTCCCTGCTGAGTACTCAATCCCTCCTTGAGGACCCAGGTGAGGGAGGGAGGCCCCTGCCCTGCCTGCAGCCCCAGGACACCATGGGAGGAAGTTCTGGGCTTTGTGCACTGAATCCTGGGTGCCACATGGCTACAAAATAAATCACCTGCACAGGCTATAGGTGCTCTGTCCTCAGCTCAGCCCCAGCCAACAATGTCACTTTGCAGAAATGACCAGGCTGAGCAGCTCTAGAGGGATGGGATACTGTGCATGTCATACTTTGCAATGTCCCCTGGGAGACAGATGTGGGTCTTAAGTGAAGGTGCTGGACCCTCACCTCAGACACTAACCGTCATCGGCATATGTGCCCCCATCCAGGCGTGAAGCTATAACCGTGAATCACTGAGGCCAGACCCAAAAGCCAGGCCAGGCAGGGTGGGGAGCTTGCTACAATGCGTCCAGCCACTCAACTCGTACTCCTGCCTACACGTCACAGCCCAACACACAGCTGAACTCCTGGACTTGTAGTTGCAAATCCCCCTTGGAGTAGACACCTCCCTTTGCATTTCCAGGGGATTTTCCTAGGCATGCCTGACTCAGAGCAGGTCTGAATTGGCAGTCTGAAGCCTGGGCAGAGTGGGTGCAGGGCTGAGCCACCAATCAAGGCGCCAGTGGGGGGAGAGAGGGGAATACACAGCACCATGGGAAGCAGCCTCCCCCTGTAGCTGAGTCCCCAAGAGCTGGCTGGGCAGAACCCTCAGAAAATCTGGGCCCAGAAGAAAAGAGGCACTGGGGATACCAATGCCTCCGGAAGGGAGAAGTGAGTCACTCTACCCACCGGGCAGGCTTTGAGAGTTTCTGACTCAATCTCCCTAATTCCCCAGAGAAAGGAGGGAATGATGGGGCCAGAGATGCCCAAAGGAGGCCTGACTGAGAACTCTGACCCGCAGGAGTAAGTGCATTACCCTGTCAGGACCACCAGCACAACTGAGGAGTGGGATGCAGCTGACTGAGGAAGAGTCCCCAAGCCCCTCTTAGAAGCCCAGCATGTGAAGGACCCCGAGTTCACAGCCCTGGCCAAGTTCAGTCTGGGACCCACTAGAACTGCCCTGTGGTCCCCGTGCCAGCAAAGTGAGGGCCAAAGGGCAGGTGGGGTGGAGGGGCCCCAGGAATGAAAGGGTGGGGCCAGAGGGCCTGTGCAGGAACAGCTTGAGGGAGCAGGGCCCAGCCCACCCCCTAGAGCAGCCACCCTGGCCAGAAAGTCTGTCCAGACAGGGTGGTGCTAGCCGTTCTCTGCCAGGGACAGGCCAGAGGCAGCGAGGAACCTCTGACGGTCCTCAGCCCCTGGCACCTGTCCTAGCCCAGCCACTAACCTGGGCAAATCACTGCAAAGGCTCGCTAACCCCACCCGCAACTTGGAAACAGACTGGCCCACTTAACTCCCAGGTTTACTCTAAGGTTCAAATGCAGCTGACCTAACACACCTTCTACCAGAAAGCACCCAGGAGCCCCACTCCCGATGGCTGTCACAGCACCTCACTCCTACTGGCCTTGCTTTCATTTAACTCTTAAGTGTCCCAACACCAGACAGAGAAACTGGCTAGGGTGCCTGTGGAATCTCACTCAAGAACAGCTGTCCTAGTCAGTCCCAGCTCCAGGTTGAGAACCAAGAACTCTGCCCAAGATTTCTTCATTTTGGGTGATGAGTTCTGGGCAGCAACAACCATGGGCACCATGAGAATCCACCTAGAAAGAGGCCTTTTTTATGAGTCTTCCACTTTTAGGCCAAGCTCCTGGGTGGAGAAGGGTTAGCGGGCCCGGGGATCCTTCTCAGCCCCACAGTGGAAAAAGGTGCCAAGTGGAGGCTGGAGCCCAAGGACACTGCTCCAGCTGACAGTGACCCGCTCACCGCTACCTCCCTGGGCTCTGATCTGTCGTCAGGCCTCAGTTCACTTGGACTCACACCTCCTGTAGTCTTTCTGGGCTCCTTAGAATTGCCCGGAGACGCTCAGGCACCTGGCCCCCAACCTGCTCTCAGGAGACACACAGAGAGGAAAGTAGCCCCTCCTCCCCCACGAAGCTGCTTCCGGCACAATGGCCCCCACCTCAGGCTGGCTGGAACCGCCTGGCTCAGCAAGTGCTAGTTTAGAGCACAGAGGACAGGCAGATGCCAGGAGGCAGAGGCCAGAGGTCTCAGGGGCCCCAAAGACTCCCTGAGTTGAGGAAAATGAGGAAAACTGGAAGTCAGTAGAAATGGGTAGAAAGGACAAGGTGCGCAGAAGGGAGAGCGCCATGTGACTCGGGTGTAGGGCGGGGCTCTTGCCAGTCTGTGTGGGACAGACTGTCCTGACAGAGGAGAGGAAGAGGAGGGTGGACTGGGACACCGGACCTGCACCCATTATTTATGAATGCTTCACTTGAGTTCCGTCTCCAAACCTGGGCTCGGCATGGAGACTGAATGTCCCTCACAGCTGCTCCTTCCTGCAATAACAAGACTGACATCACTGTTGTCAGGGAAATGGTGTTTTGATTAAAATCATGTGACAGCTACTTTGTGATTCAATAAACAAATTGTCTGTTAACCCTCACCTGGCAGAGTCCCCCAGCAGCTGTCATCAGAGAGCAACCTGGAGACGGTCCGGGGAGCAGTCCCACCTGGCTAGGACAGACCACCCATCCACCACCGGGAGGACCGAGTCAACAAGGGTGTGCGAGGTGGCCACAGTGCCCCCTGGCAGGTCCTGCCTGGAGACGCGTGCAACACCCAGAGCACAGCCGGCTCTACAGACACCAAGGGCCAGTCTCCGAGGGACCAAAGAGGCACCTTTCGTCAAAAGGAACTGGTCTCACCCCTTGGGGCTCTTCCCTCCTGGACCAGGAGCCCTGGGAGGAGGACTGGCTCCCACAGGGGCCCAAAGCCAGCCAAGAACAGGGGAGAGTTCCCAGGGCTCTGAGCAGCCAGGGTTCACTCTGACCCCATTTGGGCAGTTGGGCAAGTTTGTTGTGCACCAGACAGTGAGTGAGGGGTTAAGAACAATTTCTGGTTTGCAATTGGATGACTTCCTGGATCACTCACTTGGCTGCTGGCCCCTGACATGCAGAGCTGTGCCTGGCAACAGCCAATACCCTTTCTGTCTCACCCTCGGGTCATTTTCCTTAAGTGAAAAAAATTCAGGGAAGGCTCCCTGCGTGGCAGAGCAGGGTTTTCTGGGTTGAATGAACTGCAGAATCATCGGCCTCACACTGCTGGGCCTCCATGGCAGGAAAAGACCCCTGAGTGGACAGGACAGGGTTGGGGGAGGGTCTGGGTGTTACACATGTTCACAACCACCTGACAACTGGATCCAACACCACCTATGCCTGGAGTTGTGAGAATTAAGTGGGATTCTGCCAAATGCTTAATAAGGTGCCTGCACACAGTTACTGAGGCTCGAGGCTCAAGGCTTAGCCGCTAAGTACCGTTTCCACGGCTTGTGGTCATCCCAGGGCCACCTACAGACCTGAACAAGTGTGCCATATAAGGTCGCCTCAACCAGCGCATGCTCAGATCGGGGCAGACCACACATTTAATTGCATAGGCAGTTAACCCTGAATCAATAGGAAAACATAACTGTTTTCTTCCCAAGGAAGTCTGGTTTAGACCTAAAAACATACTATTATTCCTGCTCCTTCCGCCAAAGTGTCTTCCTCAAGGCCAAGTTCCGTGAAACTGAAAAGGCTGAGCACCTCAGACACCTGTCGGCCCAGGAGCTGGCTGAGGCTGAGCCCACGGTCACCCCAGCACTTCCTCCTGTGACAGGGCCACTGCAGGGCCAGCCCAGCACTGCCCAGCTCAGACGTGCCTGGTGCCCCAGCCCTAGGAAAGCGGTGGGCAGCACCACAGTAATGGACACCCTCAGATGGAAAATGGCAGTTCAGAGCCTGGACAACAGGAGAAGGTTCTCATGGCCTCAGTTTACATAAAATGAAGGAAAAGCCATGGAGACTTGGAAGGCAAAATTTTAATGCTAAAATCACCACCAAGCAAACCCACTGGAGTAGGTGTGAGATGCCAGCCATATTCCACGTCACCTAAATGCAGCCTGGCTGCAAAACAGGGCGGCGAGCCCTTCGGAGCTGTGTTTTGAATGTAACCTGTAAGTCTTAGATGGCTCTTCTAGCAAGCAGCCCAGGGCAGTGCCCAGCACCAACTCTGACTCCTGAACTTAAATGTTTGCACACCTTCCCGAGTGGCCTCAAATGGGGCTTGTAAGACATTCAGACTATTACACGGTACAATCGACAGGAATGGTTTTCTCCTTGAATGGAATGACTACCTGAGAAGAAGTGTAGCAAATAAGAACTGTCTCTATTCTGTGGGGTAAGTGGGAACAGCCCATCTCCATAAGCAACTCGACCAAACCGCCCCTGGGGCCTCTGCATGGGCCTTGCTCTGACCAGGAAGGGAAGAGAAGCCACAGGCGTGAGAGCTCCAAGGCCACTCAGCCCCTTAGAAAGCATTCCCAGGTCAAAGGGCAAGAAACAGGGCAGCAGGCTTTAAAAATACAGGGTGAGGCACACGTAGATTTACAGTCATATGTGAAAGTGTATTCATGTATTTTTATTAATTATTGCATTATTTTCCATATGAACCGTAAGTCTACTTTTGCCCCAACCTATATCCCCTCTTGGCCTTAAACACTTCGCTTTCCTTCGGGACAGCGGAAGGCGCTGCTTCTCTGCCCGCCCGCTGTAGCAGCAGCCCAGCTGGCTGCCTTCCGCCCTCACCCAAGTCCATCCATGGGAGGGAGTGCTCAGACCCAGGATGGCCATCCGCTTACCTTTCTGGTGTCCTCTCTAGGCCCTCTGGGTCTCAGGAAGCGGTTCTTGTCAGCCCCAGGGGCGCAGGGCTCTCCACTGTCCTTCACGGGAAAATCTAGCTTCCTCAGCCTGTGGGCCACCACTAGAGACAGACAGCAGCACTGTAACTGCCCCTGAGCGATGCGCCCTCTCACGCCCGGTGCTCCCCAGCCAGGATGCCCTCCGCGGTTCCGGCACTGGCAGTGGGGAGGCACATGCGTCCCTGTGCAGAGGCAGAGGGCTGACCCCAGGACCTCACTGAAGGTGCATGTCCTCCAGAGCCATGGAAAGCGCCTTATGGTAGCAGCCAGCAGGAAGCTCCCCACGTCTTAGTCACTGATGGCCTAGAGCCCCAGCCAGACAAGAGCTGGCTCCATGCGGGACCGGAGCATCGGTTAGAACAGCAGCTCTGGAGGAAGAAATGACTCGGCTTTCCTACCCAATGAGGAACTAAACTCCCTCCCTCCATCTTCCACCTTCCCATCTCAACTGAACATTATGCCATTTCCTGGGCACAGCAGGTTCCTGTGGGGGATAGAGGGACTATTCTAGTACAGAAAAAGGACTGGAGACACGTGAGTGAACAGGAAAGAGAGGAGCAAGGAACTGCCTGGAAGCAGGAGCAGAATCAGGGGGAAACAATTACTTAAGACCAGACAGCAGTCCCTTCATCTGTTAAACCAAGGAGACAAGACAGCTCCTCCCACCACTGTCACATGCAAGCAGCAGAGAAACAAGAGGCTTTAAGATAAGAGTATCAAAATGAGAAAAAAAAATGTCAGCAGAATTGAAGGCAGAAGGGCAGGGCAAGCACCCAACTTGTTGTGGCCACACTGCCCCATCTGTGGGGATGGCACCATGTGACTTCCACAGAAAAGCACCAACATAGCGATCTCTACAGTTGCCAGGTGAGCACCCCCACAGCTAACCACTGGGTCCAGGGCCCCATCTCTCCCCGAGGTCTTAAGCACTATCCTCAACGCTGACAACAGCTCAGACTGCGTTCCAGCAGACCCCCAGGCCACGCATCACAGCACTCCAGCTGTGGTATTTCCATGAGCTGAGGGCCATTATTTCAACAAGGCCTCATTGGAAACCACACATCAACCTGTTTATTCTTATGAGCCAGGATGCATCAGGCTCATACCCTGTTGGTAGCAGAGAAATAAGATCTGGTCTCTCAAATCTGTAGGAGTAAACCCCACACAAACTGTAAAGAAACAGTAGGTGAATTCCATTGTTGAGGAGACATTTTTATCGACACAGGTTTGTGTGTGTCTCTGCTTCCCTTTCTTCATTGACCAAACAGCTGATATGAACTGCCTGGGGTGAAAAAACTACAGCAATCTATGTTGGAGGCAACTGCATCAATCCAAAGGGAACTGTTGCCTAAGATAGGGGACTGGAGAAGGGTCACATAAAGTTTCTTAAAAGCAGTAACATCCTTTCATTTTGTCAGTGGGAGAATGAGATGCAGTCTAGTACCTTTGATAACTTGTTCCATGAGCGCAACACATCAGAGGACAGATTTTAGAAATTCATTGAACACATTTTTATTGAGCACCTACTATGTACAACCAGACACTGATCTAGGCACTGGTGATACAGCAGAATACAAAACAGACAAAAATCCCTGCCTTTACTGAGCTCTTGGAGCTTACATTCTAGTGAAATCAAGATAACCTGTGGAGAAAATGACCAAGTTATGAGCCAAAAAACAACTTCTCTGAGCAGTAACAAAAGGGATTCTCTGTTTAAGTCAGAAAGAAGCAATGAAGTCCCTAAGAAGTCATCCAAAACGGCAGGGCCCTGCTGAGCTCCCTGACCCATGTCTGAAAAAACAAAGGGCTCCCTTTGCCACAGTTCTAGGGCAGAAGGTAAATGCACAGGACTCCCAGGGGGCACGCAGGGCATTTAAAAGTCTATCCCAAGACCCACGGTACTTCCAACCAAAGAGTAAAGCAATGGTTATACAAATTTGTTTCAAGAATGAAGACAACAGCCTCTGAAAAATGAAATTCAATGAAGAGGAACATAACCTACTGGTAATAAAAAATAAAAAGAACCATGAAACTAAAATTAAAATGTTTATAGCATAATGGCTTAAGATATAAAATGAAAATGTATAAAAGAATTTTGCTTAGGAAAATATTTAATTCTTAGCCCAAAAAGTAATAAAATAGAAAGTTACTGTAAGGTAATTTGACAATTTTAAAGACAGGCAATTTTTTATTAAAAATGTTCTCTTTTTCTACGGTAAGACAAACTTGGAAGTAATTTGCTCAAACTTGGTTTTCAAAATACAGAATAGGGCTCACTGGGTTTAAAAGAGGTTGTGAATAAAAGAAATAATTCCAAAACCAAAATGGAAACAAGCAAACTACATAGCAAGATGCACTGAGAAAAATAAGCTACAATAAAACTTCATTAATTAAAATTCATTAGGGACAAGGCAAGTTTGAATAGGTGACAATGTAAATTATTTTAAATGGAAAAATATTTAAATTACCCATGAAATAAAAATGTATATATTTCAGGGATAAAATCTAAATGAATATATCTAAAAAAAGTGTGGCCTCATAAAAATCCTCATGAAAAGCATTTTAATGTAATTGAAAAAGAGTGATTAGTAATTGGCGTACCAACTGGTAAAAGGGTGCTTTTTAAAGAGAGCTTTAAAATAGTTTAAGTAGGTCAGACCCTACAGGCTTCCTTACAAACTATTAATTTGTTCCAGGAAACTCTTCCTTCATCTTAACTCATTATCTTAAGTTCCAGGAGAATTAATGAGGTTTTACTGTAAAAGCAGAAAAAGTTTTCAAATGATGATTCCAGCATCACCCATACCAAAAAAGTAGTAATGAAACTTCAGTTTGGAAAGCCATTACTGCACAACGTAGCAAGGACCAGATGTTAACACAGCTGGAAGCAGAATGAGGTTAAGAGCAGGAAATCATCACAGTACTATACCAGTGGTTCCTTTTCTCATTAGAATTACAAAACTGCAATCTTACAATGACACAGTAGAACTACTGCTTTTTAGGAGGCACTAAATTTTAAGTTTCTCAGCAAGGAGAGAGAGAGAGAGAAAGAGAAAGTATTTTTTAATGCAGTAACAGTGGTATAAGCCATGGAAATTGTTAGGTTTTAACATCACACATTAGCAGCAATACATCTGCATGTCAGGTTTCTGAGTGGCATGATTACAGTCAAAATCAAGCAAATAAAAACCAGAACAAACACCACACGAACTGTGAGCTTCCACATTCCCCTTTCATGTAAGACACTGATGCAAACCATCATTATCCAGGAAAACGTGGCTTTCACTAGTTAAATCTCAATGTGTCTCCCAAACAGAGGTTTTATAAAATAAGTTATTCCAAACCATGTACATTTAACTTTGGAATGCTGGAGAGACACAGAGATATAAGTAGACACCAAGAGAATCACTCCACTGCATGTCTGGGTCCCAACCCATCCAGGCTTGGTCAGGATAGTAAGTGGCCAGGGGCCTGATGGAGCATCGAGGGTGCAGGAGCCCAGATGGTGCCGAATAAATCCCTGGAGACAATCAAGAAATGACTGTACCAAGTGTCAGGAACTGGTCACAAACAAAAAGAATGGTTTATAATTATCCCAACAAGGAAGACAAGTAAAGACAATCCCATTTCATCTTTAGAAAGAATCAAGTCACTGAAATTTGATTTCTTGGAAGTTGTTGCCATTTGCTTGGATGAGGTCTTGAAGGTTTTCCATTTTTTCTCCACCCAGTTTAAGAATACATTGACTAGAAATCTGTGATAAGAATTTAGTAAAGTCTTTTCCCTCCTGTTCCTCATCATGCCAACGCAAGCACTGGAAAATTCCAAACAGAATCAAGTTAGTGGCACAGAAAGTTCATGATCTATGTGACTACTGAGCACAACAACAGTGATCCAAAAGCAGGAGACTGAACTTCTCATTGCGTTCAGTTTCTCTACTCTGTCAGGCTAATCAAAGTCAAACTTTAAAAACTGATTAAAATCCAAACAAAAAACTATTCTTACAGTAAGAATAACATTCCTACCCAGCCCTAGACATGGAACTGAGAAACGGCCTGCTCAGTGGTGGCCAAGAAGGGGGCACAAGCATTCCAGGCGCTCAACACCCTCCCTGTCTCCCATATGCTTATCGCCTTGCCCACTTAACGTCACTCACACCCTGTCAACCAAAGCAAAAGCTGCAAGGCAGACAACAGAAGGACATACCACTTATAGCTTCCTGTGCAAAGTACTTGACATCCATGTCTTCATCTTGGCCTAACTTCTGCAGTACCGGCTTAACTTCCTCCTGCAAAGCACTGAAATCCAACAGTGTTATCTGTGAAAGGCAGTCTTCTGGGTCAGAAAAATACTTTATGGTATATATGCTCTCAGGTAATTTTTAAAGTTAAATAAAAAAATATTTTAAAACACCTAGAAGTTTGACAAGTACTAAATAATGTCCAAAGTTCTGAGCAGAAATAGCTTCAGACAATGATCTATACATATACGAGTTTAAATAAAAAAGAATGGACACCTGCAAAAACAGTTGTTACTTTATCATTTTCTTTACACAACCCTACACCTTAGGTAAAGCGAAAATCACTAAATTTATTTTTAGCTATTACTCCCCATTAGAAAGTAAAAATTTTAATCTTTTAAAGTAAGGGTAAGAATAATATTAAAATCTTACTCGGTATCTAGAATTGGTCCAATTTTCTGTAGAGATTTGGCCACATTGAAACGGACGTTCGCCACTTGGTCTCCTGCCATTTTCAATACAATGGGCAGCATCTGCTTAGTGGTTATTTCCTGACCACAGGCTTCAGACAGTACCTAGAAAAATAAATAAGATGGCACATTTAAAACACTTTCATTTTTAAAATATCCCAAAACCTAGATAGATAAATTAATACTTTATAAGAAAGTACCTGACCAACAGGAAAATGTTTCTAGTTTGAGCACTAAATGAGGGACACAAAGTAGCATTCAAAACACCCCAGAATTAGACCAGACTTCACAACTGACTTCACTACTGTAGATTTTAACATGAATTGAAAAACTGACATTTTCTCTCATCTCTTAACTACCCAAATATATCAGTATAAGCAATATATTCCAAATAAAAAACAATATATTCAGAATTCAGACACACAGTCTTGAGTAACTGCTTAATACCTGAGCTTAGCAATAATGGCTGTGTGATACTTACATTAATGCAGAATAAAGTGGTCATTCTATGCAAATAATTAGGATCGTTTGCCATTACTAACACTTTGGGAACGATGGTATTTTGGGCCCACTCTGTACCAAACTTCTGAACTAGTTTCATGAGGTTGTTGGTAGCAGCTTCACGAATGGCATACACTGCAGGAGAGGGAAGAACACACTATCACACTGCTCAGAGTATAAGCACAACCTAGTTTACTTACACCATCATCAAAGGTGGACCAAAAACAAGATTCTGCAAACACACTCCAAAGTTAGCCATGCTGCTATGGCAAATGTACTCAGCTACAACTCATAATACACTGACTTGGTCTCACTAAAGTTTCAAAATGTGTAATATGTCCAAGGAAAAAGAAGATAAGGAGCTCATTATAGGCATCATTAATTAACAAACATGACTGCCTACTATGTGCTATGTGTTACAGGAAAAATACACATACTTTCCCTCAAGATCATATACTCAGAGAAATGAAAGCTAACACACCCCAAGAAGTCCATGTATAAGGCTGATTATAATAAAGTATGAAATTGTGTGGTAAAGACTGAGGGCTGTAGGAGTTGAGAGAACAAAATGGCTTTGGGAAAGAGAGGCCTTGTACTGGGCCTCAAAGATTAGAGGATTTGTCTAACTAGAGAGAAGAAGATAGTAATTCCTGGAAAGGGTAAAAAAATTTACCCAGGGCACAAACGAAAGAACTGAAATCTGGGAAAACACAGAACATCTTGAAAGCTACATTTAGAGATTAAGAGAAAAAAAGATGGGTTGTTAAAGCAAAGTTGTCACCCAGTGACCAGTGTAGTATTTTAGCAAGATTATTCCAGCAGCAGCAAGAACAGCTGAGGGAGAAAGACAGTGAGGAGTTAGTTTAGAGGCCACTGTGGTCATCTACACAATAGCAAATAAAAACTTCAGACTATCTTGCCTGTTTTCCTTTAAAAATGTTTATGCTATGAAATGTTAAATGTTTTCTGTGAATAAATGTACCTTTCTTAACATTTAATAATTACCTACAAGCCCTGGCCGGGTGCCTCAGTTGGTTGAATGCCGTCCTGTGCACCAAAAGGTAGTGGGTTTGATTCCCGGTCAGGGCACACACCCAGATTGCGGGTTCAGTCCTCAGTCAGGGAACATATGGGAGGCAACTGATGGATGTTTCTCCCTCTCTCTCTCCCCCTTCCACTCTCTCTGAAAAGCAATGGAAAAAATATCTTCAGGTGAGGATTAAAAAAAAACCCACCACAATGAGAGAGCACCTCACACCTGTCAGGATGGCTATCGTCAATAAATCAACAAACAAATGTTGGCGAGGGTGTGGAGAAAGGGAATTCTTGTGCACTACTGGTGGGAATCCAGATTGGTGCAGCCCCTGTGGAAAGCAATATGAAGTTACTAAAAAAATTAAAAATGGGCCCGGCCAGCGTGGCTGCTAGGATCCAGGAGATCGTGAGCTTGATCCCCAGTAGGCGGTGTGCAGGAGGCAGCCGATCAATGACTCTCTCATCACTGATGTTTATTTCTCCTACTCTTCCTTCCTCTCTCTGAAATCAATAAAGAAATATATATTTTTTTTAATTAAAAATGGAACTGCCTTATGACCCAGCGATTCCACTTCTGGGAATTTATCTGAAGAAACTTGAAACACCAATCAGAAAGAATATATGCACCCGTATATTCATAGCAGCGTTATTTACAATAGCCAAGATCTGGAAGCAGCCCAGCTGTGATACATTTACACAATGGAATACTACCTGGCCTTAAAAAAAAAGGAAATCGGCCCGGCCAGGCGTGGCTCAGCGGTTGAGTGTCAACCTGGGATCCAGGCAATCGGGGTTCGATTCCCAGTCAGGGCACATGCCCGGGTTGCGAGCTCGATCAATGACTCATCACTGATGTTTCTATCCCTCTCTCCCTCCCCTTTCCTCTCTCTGAAATCAATAAAGATACTTTTTTAAAAAAAAGGAAATCTTACCCTTTGTGACAGCATGGATAGATCTAGAGAGCATTATGCTAAGTGAAATAAGCCAGTCAGAGAAAGTACGTGGAATCTAATGAACAAAATGAACTACCAAGCAAAACAGAGACAGACTCATATACAGAGGGCAGGCTGACAGCTTGGAGGGGTGCTAGGGGGAGGGGAGACAGACTCATATACAGAGGGCAGGCTGACAGCTGGGGGGGTGCTAGGAGGAGGGGAGACAGACTCATATACAGAAGGCAGGCTGACAGCTAGGGGGTGCTAAGGGGAGGGGATTGAGTGAAAAATAAGAAAAAAAAATTCATGACACAGACAACAGTGTGGTGATTGCCAGGGGAAGGGGGAGGGGGAGGAGGGTACAGGGCGGATAAATGGTGATGGATGTTTGACTTGGGGTGGTGAATACACAATGCTGTGTACAAATGATGCGTTATAAAAAATTTTTCAAAAAAGGAGGAGTAATTAACTTACACAGAACAATCCTACATAGAAAGAGTGTCGGGAATTTAATTCTTTGTGGAACATTAGGACTTTGAAAGTTTCTCAAAATAAATCTAGAGGATCAGCTTTCAAAGAAAGTATAGATCTGGAACATGTCGTTCTCACTAACATTAAATATGCGTTACATATATAACATAAACACCTTTTTTTCTAAGAAGAGAGGAATTTCTTTCCTGTGATTCACCATACTTAAGTTTCACTTAAACAGAAAAAAAATTAGACCATAAAAAAAAGCTAACTTTAAAGAAGAAAAAAGAAACAGTCCTCACAATCTAGTTTATAAACACTAAAATTATCTATACACATAAGCCTTTATGAGGCTGCACATTTTACTCATACCCTTCCTCTTCACTCTTAACCATACGACCTCCCATATGATCCAAATACACCCTTAACAATACCACCTACATGTCCAAACAGACACGAATATTCCCACTCCTCCCAAGTATCCATGCACAAGCAGCCGCAGAACAGATACACACTCAGTACATACGTAAGATGCTGTGAAACTAACACAGAATGCCTACAGTATCCACCAAAATATGGAACTGAAGCTCACAGGATTATGATCCATGGCCTCCATTTGAACAGGTCTCAGCGCATATTGAAGATGCCAGGGTCTGGACCTGGGGCCTGGCTGATACGAAGGGCACCCTTTCCACCCACCACTTCCTGGCACACAAGAGTAGACACATGCACCTGAGACTTTGTCAAAAAGTCAACTGCTAACTAACATATAAAATGGTTTTAGATATAACATCAATAGTCTTGTATATTTGATAAGCAGCAGTACCAATTTTCATTTTTAACAGTTTGTGGCATTCAAAGAAGAGGATTCTGTGTGAATTATGTTATAAATGTAAAGAGAAATTAAAATACTGAAAAACCCATTTTCTAAATGCTGTCCCATCTGCCCTTGCCCTGAGCTCACAGCTCACCCTCTCTCAGCATTGTGGCAGCGGCAGCCAAGGGTGCAGGTAGTAAGCTTCACTTTCACCAAAACCAGAAATCTGGGCCCTCAGCTGACATCTCCCACTCATGGACTCCTTCACTGTGTCACTGTATATCTCCTTCTCTGTGTCACTCAAAGAAGCCAAGTAGCCACTTCTTCCCCGTAGGCCTTTCATCTGATTCCAATCCCTGTCCAACCCAGACAGCATGGTCAAGCAGAAGACCTTAAGAAAGAAGTGAGTACATGTATGAAAGAGATAGTCTGAAAATAATGTAAAAGAATAAGAAACAGGGCAGAGAGATTGTTCATGGAAAAAATAAAGTTTAAGACAGAAAAAAAATTAGAAAACAGAAATAAAATGGGATATATGCAAAAACATGAGCACTCCATAACAACCTGTTTTTAAGTTATCTACTTACCGTGGTCCACAAGCCAGGCCATACATAAAGCATTCAGCTTTTCATCAAAGAATTCCACACCCTATGGATACAGAAGATTCCATTAATACACATCTCCAAAGTTCAGAAATCAAGATGGTCTATTTATATTACACCAAAGTGACCTGAAAGCTAAAAAACACTTTGTTTCCAAATAAGCTGAAATCATGAACCAGCCAGAAAACAAAGACCATGGGATTTGATTTACAAACTGTAAATCTATTTTATTGGACAGAAATCATAAACAAAGAAAGCATAAGTGAGATGCTCCAGGTCTTGCAAAGTGGGAGAGAATTGGGTGGCCAGGAGCGATACAGTACTGCAAATGAGTAGAAAGAATCAAGCATGGATTCTAGATTATTTGTAAAACTGAATTATCCAGGAAAATATCTGTGAATAATACACTTTTTCTTGTTTTATTAAAAAAAATTTTTTCAACTACACTTTACATTCAATTTATTTTGTATTAGTTTCAGGTGTACAGTATAATGGTTAGACAATCATATACTTTACAAAGTGATCCCCCTGATATTTCCAGTACCCAACTGGGACCATACATAGTTATTACATTACTGACTATATTTCCTTCGCTGTACTTTACATCCTCATGACTATATTGTAACTATCAATCAATTATATTAATAATTCTGAAAATTTTTTCCCTTTTTGGTTAAGATCAAAATAAATCATTAAGGATAAAGAAACTGATATATCAAGAAATAAGAGATATTTCCAATTAAATAGAGTATTTCTAAGGTGATAGGAGGAAGCAGAGGGAGAGTAAAGCAGGCATTAGCACAGCAGGTGACGTGGCCCCAGCAGTCAGAGGTGGAACCATCCTGGCTCTCCCAGTTTTGCTCTTCCTGTCAAAAGGTGGCAACTCCAGCACAAGTGGGGACATGCTCCTGGAGCTGATTTACACAGACCTGTCACTGTGGGAATTCTGCACCATGTGGGAGAATGCTGATATATGCCTTCCTAGTGCCTCCCTTTTGGGATCTACATGTTTCTTTGGATCTAAGTTGTTCCTGGACAGTGATATTATATGTATATATATATATATAATTTTTTTTTTTTTAAAGATGTGTTTCTTTTTTTTTAATATATCTTTATTGATTTCAGAGAGAAGAAAGGAGAGGGAGAGAGAGAGATAGAAACGTCAATGATGACAGAGTCATTGATCGGCTGCAGCCCGCAACCTGGGCATGTGCCCTGACCGGGAATCGAACCCTGATCGCCTGGATCCTAGGTCGACGCTTAACTGCTGAGCCACGCCCGGCCGGGCAGTGATTATATATTTTAAATAAAGAGATGTACCATAAAGTTTCAGTGCTCTGAAAATAGTGATTTAATAACATGAAATGGCTTTATAATAATAGATCATGAACAGGTTTTAGCATACACTTAAATCACCATGTCAGCTCTCAAAGATTTCTTTTTCATTTCAGGTTATGTATTTTCCTTATACATAATTATGATTTTAGAGAAAGGAAGGGGGAGAGGGGGAAAGGGGAGGACAGGAGGAGGAGGAGGAGGGAGGGAGGGAGGGAGGGGGAGAGAGAGAAGGGGGAGGGCATCAATCTACTGCTCCACATATCTATGCATTCATTGGTTGACTTTTGCATGTGCCCTGACCAGATCAAACCCACAATCTTGGCACATCAGGACGAAGCTCCAACCAACTGAGCTACCTGGCCAGGGCTCTTGAATCTTAACTTTTATTTCTTGATTTTTGTGGTTTAACTTTACATTTATTCTGCATAATTCATAAACCAGGCCATACATAGTCTTGAAAGAATTTTATAAATTGACTACCGGATATAAAAATCGTTACAGATAAAAAATAAAGATAAAATATATACTAACAAGAAGTTAAAGTTGTATTAACAAAATTTCATGACTGATGCATGTCAGCCCTGACCGACAGGTATAAGTCAGCAAAAGTCACCATCTACTTGCTTCCATACTCCTCCGTAGAGCTACTAACCTTTGCTGACCTCCCAGATCTAAGAGGAACAGAGGTTTAAAAAATAGTACTAAGATTCACCCTCCCTTCTGGACTGTTGTTTCAGCCTTTAGTCAACCAGCTAGCCACTGCTGCTTTCCATTCTGGATAGGTAACCCATGACAGTCACCAGTGAAGAACAGAAGATGAGCCTCAGCATTTGGGAGTGACAGAGGGGGAAAAGGTGACAAGATGATTTTGCCTGACCCTTTTAGCTACATACTGATATTTCCAACACCCCTTTTGAAGAGCGGGACACTTCAAATTTTATAAAGCATATGATGCCACAGACAAACACAAGATGCATTTCATAAACTAAATATACCAAAATTAACAATACAAATTCAGTGGTCTAAGAAAGTAAAAAATAAATCCCATATGCTATGATCTGAAAAGAATGGAGGTAGGGGTGAGAGAGGGGAAACAAACTGCAGTAATGTGAGCTATAAACTGACATGATATTATGAGCTTTTTCAAAAAATATCCAGGTATTCATTTATCCAACACAACAAATGTTAAGTGCCAGGAACTATAGTAGACACTTGAAATGAAACACTGAACATAGTTCTTACCCTAAAAAAGATCACTTGTCTATCTCCCCAACTAGTTTTTAACAGTCACAATACACTGTAAAAAGTGCCACCAACAGGGTGAGGGTATATCAAACTTGTAACTGTCTAGGGCACCTATGGAAAAAGGAAAGGATGTGGCCATAAAACCCAGCATTGAAATTTTAATTAACATGGTAAGAGTTAAAGTGAAAATAATCATGAAACTCAAAGAGTAATAGATAATTTGATAATGTGCACTCTGTCCAAAATAGTAGCATAACAACTTCAACACTCCTTTTCTAGTCTGAGTCCTCCACTCCCTTTCACCAGAATGCAGGAAAAGCAGTAACTGGGACATTCTGCCAGCATGCAGGCAAACGGGGAAGCTGTTCTGAGCGAAACCAAAGCCGACTTACGTTAAACCACATTCCCTTTTTCTGTTAAATATTCCCCTCACAATAGAGATGCCAAACAGTGAAATCCACGCTACACACCAAGCAACATCGTAGTGTTCTACGGCTTTCCTTTAGATGGTGGTGAGGGAAGTGTGTTTCTGTAATTCCTTTTTGTTAGAAGTTAATACACTAATGAAAATAAAAGCCATCTACAGGCAACTAGGACCCACCATACTTAGATGTGTCTACATGAACATAATCATATGAGTTATTGGGGCCTCCTACTTGCCATGGTAAATCTGCACTACTATTTGGTGCAACCCTTCAGTTCCCAAAGCACACATACTCACCAGCTGGCCTGCCAGCAGTGGCATGTACTCGATGATGGCCAGCCGGACCCTCCACTTGGCATCTTCAGCCAGCTCCACTATGGCAGGAAGGAGAGACTGAGAGAGCTGGCGGATTCCAATCACTTCATTTACACAGTCCAAATTGGAGATGATATTCAAACGAACTTCAGGACACTGCAAGTACACAAGCCCCAAAAGAACATATAAGAATCAAGTTCTCTATCCAATATTTTCCTATTGTCAGGATGAGGTAACAACTGCTAACTGAAGTTTAAAATAAAGTTTAAAAAATATATATAGTTTTGGAAGAAATACTTAATACTGAGTCCACAAATAACTCATCATGTAAGTGTAACTGCTCTTAACTAGACTCTCAATAAAAAGTCTATAGCCTGCTAAAGAGAACAACCTCTGAATCAAATTATATGCATTCAAATACCAGATCTGCCAGATCTGGGTGAGTCACTTTCTCTCTGTGCCTCAGCTTCCTCATCTGTGAAATGGGGATAAGAAGACCTACCACAAAAGATTGCTGTGAGGATTACATGTAGTAATACATGCCAAAGCATTTATGATCATGCCTGGCATATATAGTTTTACTCAATAAATGTTAGCTATCAGTATAATGTTGATACTATATTTAATTGTAAATGAAAGACACTTTTTAAACAAAGATCGATTACGTCTGAAAGAAGAAAGCAGTGCCTCTCAGTAGGAATCAGACAAAGAGAATAGGGACAAATTTTTAAGTCTCTATCAATGGCTCCTGATGCCCATTTTCAGGGAAATTTGCAACCCATACGCAAACGCAAGGACTGTCACTGGTTTAAAATAGTTACTTTTTAAAATCCCATCATCCCTGTTTTGGGTGCTATTTTAGTGAAACCCCAAACCAAAACCAAACTAAATCACTGACTATCAAGCAACAGAATTTATAGCCAGACTCACCTCATCCTTTAACTGAGCTAAAAAAAGAGGCAGAAGATGTTCAATGGTGTTCTCTTTGCCCAAAATAGTAGACAATCCCATAATCACAGAAGCTAGAGCCGATTTGACATGTTGATTTGTATCAGATACTAATTCCTAAAATAAAATCAAAATTAAAAGCCTGTCTTTTTTGCAAGACAACAGAAATTCCCGTATCATTTCCCAAGGAATTTAAAAACACAGAACTATTTCAATATTGATTAGTTGATAATGTTTCTTAGATCATCTGCCAGATAGCATAAACCTATGCACCAAAGAGCATTTTACAATTATAATGCACTAATAAGTGATAACAATGTTGCACATTAACACATCTATCCCATTCATCCTTTGTTTTATCTTAGAGCTCTTTTGAGTTTAAAGAGCTTTAAGGTAAAACAAACAAACAAAAAAAGAGGTAAGGTTTGCCTTCATATAGGGCAGAGTAAAACTAAACGTACACTAGAGTTAGGTTTACCTTTATATAGGGCAGAACTTGATTCATAATTATGGTCTCTCTACCTTCAATGGGCAAGTTCTCACAAAGATCTAAAAGAGATAAACAGAAAAAAGTAATGCTTATTTACAAGGAGCAAAGTGAAGAAATTTAACCATTTTATCAACAGTTTCAAATTAAATCAAATCATATGTTTAAGCAAATGATCTCCAAGAAAGAAAAATGGCTCTTATTCTAAATTCACTTTTTCCTCAACCTAGATGCCACTGTGTGTCACACTAGTCCAACCTGAAAAGTTTTTTTCAAAAAAATATAAACAAGGTAAAATGGCTGTTTGGTTTTAAATATAATGGGAGTAGTTTTATATGATGATGTAACAATTCTATACAATAAAATCATCTCTATTTATTTGAAAACATATTCTAGAAAAAACATTCAAAATTCACTGACATAAAAAAATGTGCCAAAATAAATGACCCATGCTGCAACATAAATTGAACTCCTTAACCTTTCACTTTGTGGGCAGCAGCTGCTCGGACTTCAGCTTCACAGTCTTTAAGTAGGTTCTGAAAGGCAGGGATGAGGTCATTCTGGGTGATTTTAGGGCCCACAGCTTTCTGGAGCTATAAAAGAATATGTACAGGTTTTAATGCATACTAACAAAATAATTAACATGAACAAAACAAAATGGCACAACCTTCAGGTATACATTTTTGCCACAAGTACTTCTGATTCATAAGAATTAATTCAGAAACTTTTGGTACAACAGAAAACTTGTGGGTTTCTTGAATTTTTTATTTAGTACTTTAAAAAAATGTCAGTGCAATAATTTTACCTCTGAAAATTTGTCGGCTACCATATACCGAACTCGCCAAGATTTATCTTCCGCAGCTTGTCGAAGTGTTGGCATCACCAAAACCTCAAGGTCATCCTGAGACAGTAACTGGGCAATACTGACACAAGCTTCCACAGCAAGGAGGCGCACTGAATCCTAAAGGAACAAAATTTCTTTCTGTTAGACAATATTTCCTGACAGCCACAGAGTATACAGTGTTGGGTGGTGCTGTGGGTGTCATTTTAAAAAAAAAATCAGAAACAAACCAACTACACTACATGCAGCCTCATACCTGTCTTGAAATATTTGTTCCCTTTGCCTGGAATGGAATGACAAAGCCATAAAGGTAGGAACTTATTCTATGAGTAAACAGCAAAATAATTATGCTGGCTAGTACAGAATTTTTATTAAGAAAAATGAAATGTAAAGTAAAAAAAAGAGAACATTTTAATGATGTCTCCAAAGTCTCACTCTAATAAGATAAAAATGAAAATTATGCTTGTACAAGTTTATAAGAAGTCAGGACAAAGAAAGAGAATAAAGGCAAAGGAATCATTGGGAAGCTGTTTTCAAAATACAGGTACCTCCACTTTTCAAAGTTCATTTATGCAGCTTTGCTTTTACAAACGACCTAGATTAATACATGTTTCACTACCTGAAAGAAATATGAAAAGGATTTTGCTTTTACAAAAAAAGGTGAAAAGTGAGAAGAGCATTCAGCATTTGTTTTGCACGAGCCATTATAGAGGCAGGGTATATACCTCAAGCAAAGTGGCCCTGCCAAGCTCCTTCCCAGGAACTACACTCAGCATCACAGCATCAAGATGCCACAGCTTTAAACTGTGTCTGTGAGCACCTGGTTTTATCTCATTTTATTTTGTGCAGCTGTTAGCAAGACGTATCCCTAAGGTCACTGCTTCTTCGCTTTACCCCATTTCAGCTTACAAAAGGTTTCAAAGGAATGCTCTACTTTCAGATAGCAGGGGAAGTCTGTACTCAGTTTGAAGTTGCAGTAATAGGAATTGAGGCATAAGATGACGACTTGGAAAGAAACACATAAAAAAACAAAAGGACAATTTTTTAAAAGTTGTATTTAAGTGTTGAGGATCAAGGACAAAATAACTTTGAGGTAGCCAAGCCTAGAAAAATGCAGCAGGAAAAAATTAGAAAAATAAGAGATTAATGAACTCAGCTTTCCATATGTAAACTATCAAGTGTCAATGTGATACCTATATGTCTCCTGAACAAGTGGAAATATATAACTAGACAAGTCAATGAGAAATTAGGAATTGACACTACAGATTTGGGAATAACTATATAAGTAAAAACTGAAAACACATAAACATGCGCTTTCAGGAGAAACGAGGACAGAATCTTACATATAACTACATATTTTTTATATATATATAACATACATATATGTGTACATATATGCACATACATACACATGAAAGATAATAGTGACTCAATTTTCCAAATATTATAAATTTTTTAAATTGTAGATCAACAATAAATTACTATATGCCCAAAACACTCCTCTATCCAAATGAATAGGCTAAAAAAGGCAGAACTAGGTTCTTAGTAGTTGCTACAGATATTTTTGGATTCCCAAAATGATGCTAAATCAAGGGACTACTATCATCTATGGAAAATATACCAATAAATACTTTTTAATCAATTGCCTCTTTTCCAGAACTCCTGATTTTCCCCTATACTTGCTCCTCCCAGAATTTTCTCCATCTCAGCAGTGACACCCCCACCCAACCAGTTGCTCAAGCCAAAAATCAAGATCTTCTTGATGCCTCCTCCCCTCACCCAACCCAATCATGGTTCTACTAACTCTACCTCCAAACCTATCTCCAGATTCTCTCCATTTTCACTGTACCTCCCTAGTTCACTGCCGTGTCTTGACTGGATTATAGACAAGTCTCCTAACTGGACTTCCTGTTTCTATTCTCACTCCCCGCCTTACAATTTAGTTTCCACCCAGAAGCCAGAATGATCTTTTAAAAATGTAATATTACATCAAGTCATACCCCTGCTTAAAATCTAGGTGTATTCTCACTGCACCTAGGAAAGAAAACCCAAACTCTAAATACCCTGGCTCAAAGGACCTCCATGACCAGGCTCCTGCTTAGCTTCTCCAACCTCATCTCTTACCAGAGTCCCTTTCACCCACTATGTTCCAACCTTAGGACCACTAGCCACATGTGTCCTCTCTTTCTGGCATTCTTTTCCTGGAGCTGACACTCTGGGAAAGGTCATGGCTGGCATTCTTCTTTCTTGTCTCAGTTTATGTCTTTTCACAGTCCTTCTCTGACTAGCGAGTCCAGAGAAATGTCCTATAGCCACTCCCAATTATATCACCCCACTCAATTTTCATCATAGCATTTATCCCTGATATTTTGCTTATTTATCTGTTTATCACCTGTTTTCCTTCAGTAAAATGTAAACTCTATGACAGCAGGGACCTTGTATGCCTTGTTTAACACTGAATCCCAGCACTAGAACAGTGTCTGATATGTAGTAGACACTCCATAAATATTTTTTCAATGAATAAATACAATGGAACCAGCAATTCTATCAATGGTCGGAAGGAATATACATACACATTTTTACAACTAAGCACTTAATATTTTTTAAGCATCAATTGCTGCTAATACTACTAGACATTACATGCCTCTTGATGAAAAATACACCCCACTATGAAGTGATCTTATTACCCCAAATATATCAAAGGTGGGACAAGCACTGGCCAAATCCAGGACACAGCTAGGTTTTGTAAATAAAGTTGTACTGGAACACTGCCATGTCCATTAGCTTACATATTATGATGTATGTTTTTGTCCTACAACAGCACAGCGGAGTAGTACCAACACAGGCTGGCCCACAAAGCCTAATATACAGGGGTGAACATGGGCAAAAGTAGACTTACAGTTGTTCGTATGGAAAAACACACGGTTATTATTACAATAACTTTAATGACACAAAAGAATGTAACACTGCAACTGTAAACCTATTTTCACCCACCCCTGTATTTACTATCTTGTCCTTTATAGAAAAAGTTTGCAACCCCTCAATTCTAGAGTTATCTACCATTTTGCAAGAAATATAGAAGACAAAGAAAATGTTAAATTATACTATAGGAAATACAATCAACAAAATCCCAAATGAGAGTTCTAAATCTGTGCTGTCCAATGTGGTAATCACTATCCATACCTGAAAAGTGATAATGACAATTATTTGGGGTACATCATTACAATTATTTTCACCTGTTCTTTACTTTTTAAAATGTGGCTACTAGAAAAATAAAAATTAAAAGGTAGTTTACATTATAGTTTTGTTGTACAGTAATATTTTAAACTATAATGTTTGAGTAATAAAAGTACAAAGAGAAGGGGGTAGTTACCATAAAAGTCAAGATAAAGTGTTAGTCTTAGGGAGTGGAGAGTGATGAGTGAGGAGTGAAAGGGATGTTGTTTGGAAGGGAGGCTATGGAGGGATTCTGGGGTAGTGGCTGTCAAAGTTCTGTTGTGTTTCATAGATGACATCTACAGGATGGCATTACCTTATAATAATTAAGTTGTTTACTTTGTGCTATTTTCTATGTTATTTTAATAATTTAAAAAAATTAGCTCAGCCACTGTAGCTCAGAGGTTGAGTGACCTATGAACCAAGAGGTTGCTGGTTGGGTTCCTGGTCAGGGCATATGCCCAAGATGCAGGCTCAATCCCCAGTACAGGGAGTGCAGGAAGCAGCTGATCGATGATGTGTCTCTCACTGATGTTTCTATCTCTCTATCCCTCTCCCTTCCATTCTCTCTAAAAATCAACAAAAAAATATTTTTTAAAAATTATTTGGAAGTCAAGTTTACCATATTTAGAATTAGAATCTAAAAATGAGATTCATCAGCATGTGCCTGGTGGTTTTGGTCCTGTAC
Organism: Miniopterus schreibersii; assembly: GCF_964146895.1. Classification (NCBI taxonomy): domain Eukaryota; kingdom Metazoa; phylum Chordata; class Mammalia; order Chiroptera; family Miniopteridae; genus Miniopterus; species Miniopterus schreibersii. The sequence goes on along the minus strand of NC_138112.1, from coordinate 9,097,198 downwards.
ACATGATGTGATTCTAGGGCAGACACTAGGCAAATTAAAAACCCCAAAGGACTCTAGCTCTAGTCCACAAACTCTGGGGTCTGATCCTCTGAGGCACCACACAGAGAGGCAGTACAGCCTCACTGCAAAGGCTGAGAACTCTGGAGCCAAACTGCATAGGTTCCAATCCCAACTCCACCACTACTAACTAGGCAACCTTGAGCAAGTTACTTCAATTTTCTGTGCCTGTTTCCTAAAATGTAAAATGAGTTATCTGCCTCACGAGGCTGTTGTGAGAACTGAATTACTTTATATATGTAAAACACTTTAACAGGCCAAGAAAGATAAGTACTTCATTTGGGTGCTTGCTATTATTATTATTTCTACACTAAAGAGATCTAGATTCTTGGATTTAAAATAGCTATTATTCGAGATCATCCTATACACTCAACACAGAGGATGCAAAGGGTCAAATAGCTTTCCTAATACATACTATGCTTGTTTATCTTAAAGTCAAAAATTCCAGGAAGCATTACCCTCTCATATGACAATCCAACCTTCAATGAGCAAAGGTATGTTACCCCTTAATGCAGCTTTGATCTTCCTAATTATGGATCCCATTTCCTCTGACTTCCCCTTTTACAACAACTGCCCATGTAAGAGAAAATCACAGTCTGATTTAGAAAGAAATATAAAGACACTGAAATGGGTCATATTAAACTCTAGCGAGGCCAAAATTAAGTATCAAGTTTGCAAAAAGAATGCTAAATGAGAACCAAACTCCCCAACGAAATTTTTTAAATATTAGAGAGGAGCATATATGTATACCGTAAATACTAAGAGTTAACTTACCTGTTCATCTGAAGCTAGATTAGTAAACAATGGAACGATTTCACTTTTCACACTGTCTAATTCTAAAACCTTCGCAAATTCGCCCAATTTGGAAGCAGCAGCACGTCGTACCATTGGTGTGTCATCTGAGCACAAGGAACGGAAGTGCCTGGAGCAAATAAAATAATGAAGGTACTTCCTGTCAAATACCATTGATTAAACATGCTCCCCCTACAACAACAAAAAACACCACAAATATGGCCAGGCATTTTAGAGGTTTTCTCTTACAAACATCATGATTAGGCTTCTGCTCATGGGAGAAACAAAGATAAAACACCGTATATTCAACTGGACAATAAAAAGTGATGTCATCAATCTTACTATCTCATTATCAGCCACTCACTGGTAACAGGGTACTGTGTAAATTGTCAGCTATGAGTTCCCAATGACCCCAAATAACTAAAAAATACCATATCTTACTGTCTTATTTCTGCTTTGACAGCACTGGAAGCCCTGGGATAGCAAACGCTGAACAAACCACATGCAGATGTTCTAGAAGTGAACCAATCTCCACTCGCTAGGCGTTTCACCAGAGGTACAAAATGAGCTTCCAGAGCAACAGGAGTATGCTCCTGGGAGATCTGCCTCAGGGACTCCACAGCCTTGTCTCGAACCACAGTCTCTTCCACCGTCGCCAGACTTTCCAAAGGAGGCTGAATAGACCAAAAAGGAAAACCAGAAAAGAAAACTTACGCAATCAGGTTAGATGCAGATTATCACCTTTTAAAGTGACTGAAAGGAGGTGGTACATGTAACCAGAATGTTAGCTACATCACACCAAATGGTTACTTTCAGTTCACACAGTGATAACATATGGTGTGTACAACCTGAAGACATGACTTCTGTAGGACAGCCAAGATCTCATGTCCCAGATGGCAATTCCCAGATGGTGTCTACAAATGACACAGTGGAAGAGACTTGACACAATATTAATATTACTGTGAGCTGAATCACTAGGTTTAAAAGATATGTAGCCAAATTCAGACAGGATCATGCATGTTTACTCGAAAGTAGTGCAAAAACATGACCAACATTGGGCACCACAATAACATGATGACATCTCATCAGGCCACTGAGCCCACTGCCTTTGGAGTATTATTCTACCATTCCTGGAGATGAAAGCAACCCGTGTCCACTAGCTCCATACAACTTATCCAACCTACAAAAAGCTGAGTACAAAATCACTTTTTTCAGAATACATCCAGAATCTTTCCATGAGCCAGACATCCAGCAGGAGTTTCTAACAAACAAGTAAAGAGTACAGAGATGGTAGTAATCCTTGCTTGCAGCTTAGAAACAGAAAAGAGTTGGTCTGCTGTAAGATCCACAGGTGACAAAGTCCAGTGAAGAGCAAAAGCAGCTTGTTCTCTGAACCTCGTCCTTTCTGGGTTTATATTTGGTCAGGTACATTCAGCATATGCCATGAGCTGAATCTGGTCATTTCTACAAAACCCACACTTACAAATGACCAAAAGACTAAAATAATTATACTAAGTCAAAGTAAAGGAGCAAGTCTACTTAATAATCCATTTCAAAAACTGTTTGATACACAAAGGTAGAAAGTACTCAACTTTTGTAAGAGGTATTTCGAAAACCCTTTGAAAAGATAACTTTCTTACTTGCATTGTGAAGGCCTTTCATGATCTGCCCGTGCCTTCTGACCATCTCTCATGCAGTATCACTGTATAATCTCTACCACTACTGCAGGATAAGGCAGAGTTCCTGAGAACTACATATGAGTTGTCTTTTGATTTGAACTCTGCCTATTTCTTCACACCCTTTACCTATTGCCCCCTGACCACCACTCCTGCCTACACCAGCCAAACATTTTCTACTCCAGCAACACAACCTGTATCCACACTCTTTCAAAAAAGGATTATTGTTATACTCTAGCACTGAGTATAGAGAAGAAACAGGAAGAAAATAATTAGCCCAGCCCGGCATGGCTCAGCGGTTGAGCATCGACCTAGGATCCAGGAGATCGGGGTTCGATTCCCAGTCAGGGCACATGCCCGGGTTGTGGGCTGCAGCTAATCAATGACTCTCTCATCATTGAGGTTTCTATCTCTCTCTCCCCCTCTCCCTTCCTCTCTCTGAAATCAATAAAGAGGTGATGAGTACTCTACAAAAAAAGAGAGAGAATAGGATGATGTGATAAGACACGACTGGGAGGCAATTCAGGTTGGGTGGTCAGGGAAGGCCTCTTTAAGTAGACACATTGAAGCTAATACCTGAATGACAGGGAGCCAGTCACAGGAAGTTCAAAAGAACATTTTATTAGAGGGAATACCTAGGGCAACAGTTTTAAGTCAAGGCTTTGTAAGCTAAGGTACAAGCTATAGTAGGAATATGGGTCTTCTAACAGCCACGGCAGGGAGTGAACCATCTGCAGGGTGAAGAGTAAACTGTAAGGGTGGGTGGGAGGCAAGAGTAGAAGGCAACTATTTAGGAAGTTACTGCAGTAACCTAGAGGGAAAATCATATGGTCTGAAAAGATTAGAGGAAAGACGAGTTAGGTGGAAGTGGGGATGGAAATAAGTGGACTGATTTGGAATATACATAGAATCTACAAGAGTTACTAATGGATTAGATTTGGAAAATTAGGGAAAGCAGAGTCAAAAATGTCTTCTAGGTTTTGGCTTGTGCAACTGGGTAGACGGTGATGCCATTTACTGAGATGGGACAACTACAGGAAAGGCATATTTTGGGAAGAAAACTGAGTTCTGTTTTAGGTATGTTAAATTTGAAATGCCTGTCTGATATCTAAGTAGAAAAATCATAGGCAGATATAGAGACAAATACATAAATAAACTTCTATATCTATGTCTGGAAGTCCATGGAAAGGTTTGAGGCAGAGACAGAAATCATAAGAGTCAGTCTCATACAGACAGCATTTAGGCCTTTAAGCATACATCCCTATCTTGTCCAACTGTCAAATTCCTAGTCACCCTTCAAACCTAGTTCAGACAACCCTAAGAGGAAGTTTTCCCTTGTCACTCTGGGTTAATTCCTTTCTCCTTCTATTACTTGGGTACCTTGTATGGGTGTCTATTTTTCCATTAACACTGTACAGTAATTATCTGTTGACACATCAGGACAAGAGACCTCATTCCATTCACACTGGTCATCTTTCACGTCAACATTGCAGATTCAGTGCCTGATACAGTGGGCTCTTAATAACTGTCAACTAAACTGAACTCATCAAATCCACAAAGTAAGTCAGAAGTAAAAGTTATGCTTACAAGCAAAGAAAGAAAGCTATGTGTATGTGTATAAACGTTTCCAAAGTCACGACATTGCTAGATGAGAATTAAGATTCCAACTTCAGGGTTGCAGGAGGAGGAACCATAAAAAAAAAAAAAGAAAAATCAAGTCTTCTCCCAAAGTCTAAACTAACAAGTAATTCTACAGAGGCAGACGAGAAAAGAGGAACTACATGCACAGTCAGAAAAAATAAGAATGGGTTCACTGAATCCAAAGGGCCTACATTATCTGTTCTCTCCACAGCTAACACTGGGACTATCCATAAAAACATCTGCATAAAAAATGCTGCAGTGTGCCTATCACCAAACAATGAACCATTTATACTGCAAAAGTTCTAAAAGGAGGGTAGGCAGAATATACTCACCAGCAAACAGTGGGCAAAGTCGGGACCTCCCACCAGGCCGGTGAAATTTCCCAGCTGCTCAGCAAGAGCCAACAGTACCTCATCTTCATCATAAATTGTATCTGGAAACAACAACCACCCAGTACTCATCAACAAAGGCAGTAAGGCCAGAGCTGGACACTCAAACAAAACTAAGAATAGACTCTGTATGTAACTAGATGGCCTGTCACTATCCTAACAGTGTTTTCTTCCTTTTCCATTAAGAGTCTTCCTGGATCTGGTTTACAGAATGAATTAGAAACTTATAATCCCATATCAATTACTCTATTAGGTAAATAGTTAATGTTTGAAAATGTTTAGCCACATTACAATATGCTCTATCGTTTCTTTTGCACAAAAGCATCAGGCTCAATTTAGTACTCAATACTGTGGGTAACAAATTCTAAAACAAGTTTTTTGATATTTTTTCCATTGATTTTTTTTTTTTTTTTTAGAGAGTGGAAGGGAGGGGGAGAGACAGAGAAAGAGAAACATCATTGTGAGAGAGACACACAGGTTGTGTCTCTCTCGCACATACCCCGGTGCCGGAATCAAACCCTTCAGGTCCCAGGCCAGAGCTCTAACCACTGAGCCACACGGGCCAGGGCTAAAACAACCAGTTTTGAAAAAACAACTGGAAAACGGTAATGCCTATGCCTTTCTTTAAACAAAGATTCACATACCCGTAAGGAATGGTAGCAGCTCAGTTCGTGTCCTTTCTACTCCAAGTGCTAGAGCAATTGTTGATAACTTCTTAATGCTGTTGAGACGGAGCTTTAAAAAAGAAAGTGGAAAGAAGAATAAACTAAAGAAAGAGTTGTGACTTAGACCAAAGGCTAAAGTTGCAAACTGGTGACACAGTGACATACCCGTTGAATGAGGAAAACCTTCAAGTTAGACTTTATTCTGAGGAAACTCAGGAGCAGTGTAATATGGCTTCATAGCCAAATGAACACTCTGAAGGTCTCGTCAGAGAAATGAATGAAAGAGAATGTAATACCCAGGAAGTGAGGCAGTTTTAAAAAGAGAACTCTGGCAGCGGAGAAGCAGGTGAAACGGTTGACTACAACTCCTGGCTTTTCCAAGAAGGGTTCCGCCAGGGCGGCCACACCGGCTCCGCCGGGTTAATGAGCCTTCCCGCCCGCGGTCTACCCAACAGGCCGGGCCAGTTTCCCAGCCCAGAGGAAGGCATTCATTCACCTGCACTTCAAAAGGCCCCTGGCCTCCCCGCAGCCTCTCCAGCGCCCCGCCGCCTGCGCCCCCTCCTCCCGCTCGCTCCTCAACAAGGAGCCCCGGCCGGGGCTGCACGCGGCGTCCCCACCGCACCGCCCGGAAGGGGCGTCCAGACGGGAAGCCGGTTCTCCCACAACCGCCCGGGTGGGACGCCGGGCCCAAGCCTCAGGGGGTCCGGAGGAGGGGCTCTGGCGAGGTCCCGGGAGGATCGGGTCGAAGCCCTCACGGGTCTTTCCCTTCCTCCCGCTCAAGTTTCTGCTCGAGTCCAGCTCTTTCAATCCCGGGCCACCCCCACTTCGCCGCCGGCCTTCCCCTTTCCCTACCCGCGCGCCCGACCGAGCCCGCCTCCTCTCCCCGGCCCGGCTCCAGTACCTGCACGTCCTCATTGCGGAGCTCGTCGATTAAAACCGCGATCGGGTATAGCGAATCGTCTCCATCTCCGCTCGCTGCCCCCGGGATGGTCCCGGGCCCCGCCGCGCCCGCCATGTTCTTTCTCCTCAGCCGGCTTACGGCCGCCCGCCCCGCGCCCAGGCCCCGCCCCGCGCCCAGGCCCCGCCCCGCGCCCAGGCCCCGCCCCGCGCCCAGGCCCCGCCCCGCGCCCAGGCCCCGCCCCGCGCCCAGGCCCCGCCCCGCGCCCAGGCCCCGCCCCGCGCCCAGGCCCCGCCCCGCGCCCAGGCCCCGCCCCGCGCCCAGGCCCCGCCCCGCGCCCAGGCCCCGCCCCGCGCCCAGGCAGGCGGGGCTGTGGCCGGCGCTGCGGCTCCCGGGAGGAGGGAGAGCCGAGGCTCTGCGGGGTCCGTGGAGGCCTCCGCCCGGCCCCCAGTGCGGGACCGGTAGGTCTGAACTCCAGAAGAAAGGGGGGCTGGGAAGGCGAATGAAGCCCCCGCGTCCTTTCCCCTGGCGAAAGAAACAGAGGCAGGGATTCATCCCGCTCTTGGTGGTCTGAAGAGGTCCGGACCTACCTGAGCGACCTGTGCTGTGTGACCTCTTAGGACTCAGGCGGGCCCAAGAAGATGCCCGAGGCCAGCAGGAAAAAGATTGGGCGCCTCCCCTGACTTCTTGCTGGCCCCGCGCCACTGGGTCTGCAGCCCGCACGCCCCCTAGCCTCAGGCGTCCCCAGACCCCTCCACCTCTTCCTCCCAGGATTGCGTGTCTGGCTCCCTGCTCCGCACGACAACTAACGCGGGCGGGGAGAGAAAAAGAACAGTGCTGTCCAAGCTCCCAGGCAGTATTTTTTCCGCTTTCTGCATGCAAGCTGTTAAAAACATGCTGCTCTCTTGTTTTTGTGTTTCTTTTCAGTTTGGGACTGGAATGGTGCCTTCTGTTGTATTTTCTTCCTCCCATTTTTTAGGTCTTTAACATGCTTGGAAGTACAACAATCGAGCAAAAGTAGGACAAGCCTGACTCCTTCCAGATCGGGCGGAGCGGCTACTCCCTGGTGGAGAAAGGCTCCGCGGGCCTTCTGACCTGCGGGAGTCAAAGGCAGGCGAGGGTGCGGGGGTCTTCCTGACAAAGCTTTTATTTACCCTTGTGAGGACCGCACAGGATTACTAGCACGTCTGGTCTTTTCTGTTTGTTTCGTGCTATAAGCAACGTGGAGTGATAACTACATATGGTGATCACAAGCTCTAAAGTGGGAATTCTATGTGTTTGATTAATAAAAATGTAAAATTATTAATAAATGCAACTTAGGATACTGTGTGTTTTTTCAAATGTGGGGTTCCTGGAAATAAACACGATAGGTAGTGTAATAGTAGTGAAAGTTTGGGAACCAATGGACCTGAACAGTATTTCTCAAATTAAGTCTGTGGATGTTTTTCTCCAGGGTTTTCATTTCGACATTTTTAAAATTTGCAAAGCATATTCTGCATTATTTGAGTGACCCCTTTATAACCTGGTGTCGCCACACGATTTCAGTACCTACATTTACATGTATGTTTCAGTGCTGCTTTTATTGTTCTGGGATAAGGAGAACAGAGGTAGATTTAAAGTGAAAATAGTGTTTTCGTGTGCAAAATGAAAGCCAAATGACACCATGGAACTTAACTGTCACAGTAGTGCTAGCAGAAAAGTAGTGAGAAAACAGAGCGTCATAGGTTGCTTGGTGGCACTTTGAACTCAAAAGCAGCTCAGCTTTTGAAGACAATACCATAGTCACAATACAAGGGATGACTTAGTCTCAGCAAAATACTTCATTTCTCAAAATAAGTCATTTGTTAAATTACTGTAATATCAATATAAATAGTCTTAGTTTTGTGGTTTCATTTGTACTTCATTTGTAAATCTATTTTGGTGTTTTTGTTGTATAAGAACTATAAATAAAAGAACATTATATTTCTGCTTTATATTTGTAAATTTAAGTAACATTGTAATAAAAATATAAGTTGAGAGTTTTCAATATATATATTTTTTGATCTTTAGAAATGGATCCAAATACTACTCAAGTTTGAAGAACAGAGGGCTAAGAGATTGTTAGATTTAGTACTTCACCAGTTAGGAGATCAGAGAGGGTTCTTATTAGCACGGGGAAGAGAAATTTGTTACCTTATACTTTGTGTAAAAAATCTTCAGAAATGATAAAGGAAGCAAGGGCAGAGAGAAGCACATTAAGTCAGTTCCACACATATCATCATCTAGATATTAGCTCAAGCTTTGGTGAGCCTTGATATACGGAGCAAAAATTAGCACACTGATGCTTAACTACTTTGTTTAAAACTCAAATATGCTTTGCTTACCCAAGCACAATTAATCAGACACCTAAGGAATAACTATGATTAAATATGAAATCACAAGCTGAGAAAACAGTCCCCAGAAAATTGCCTGGTTTGAGAGTCATCAATTCTGGACTTCAATTCCCACCACTGTGTCTGACTCACTGTGACCTACCTCTCTCTATGCCTCAATTTCACCTCCCACCCCCTCACCCCCAATAAAATGGAGCTAACCACCTCTGGTTTCCTCTCCGGTTACAGTGATGATGTGACAATGAAACAGGTAGTAAACACGGAGATGCTAATAAATCGTTCAATAAAGAAAGTGATTAAAATAGACTGCAGCAGAAAGAGGCCATTTCAAAAGCTGAGCAAATGGAAACTGGAACACAATCTAAGACAGTCTTTGGGGAGTGTGGTCTACTGACTATCTGAATTGCCTAAGATGCTTGTTTAAAAATGCAGATCCCTGGCCTCCACCCCAGACCTACTGAATCGGAATCCCTGAGAATGGGGTAGTACATTTCACCCTGCACCCCTGGTGAATCTAGTATGCACTGATGTTCAAAAGTCATTGATTTTAAAAGTTCATCTGGAAAAATAATCTCCATGTCAACAAAAAGGCATCTTCTGCTCAAGGACAGTCGTAAAAGTCTCTTCAGAAAAAAGCAATGACAGCTACAACTGCTTATCAATAAGCAATTCTGTCCCGATTGGCTGTGGGTTTTGCCAGATTAAAGTGATCCTTTTTTGCTGGCTTCCTGGAAGTCAGCCAAGTGCTACAAGTATATATAGAACAGTGGCACTGAGCTGTCTCCTATCTTCTCTCTATTGCTCCCTGTGGCCTCCTCTGTGCATCCCACACACACCACAAGAAACTAATGACCAGGGAGTGCCAGAGGCAACAGCTGAGATTAGGCTGAGGATTTAAGGCAACCCAAGGGGAAACAATATGATAGTCTCAGCACAGAAGCACTGAGCTCTGACACCCACATACAGCTCACTCATTCAGTGAATCAAGGAAAGGCAGGGTTAGACTTGCCCAGTTCCTGTCAGACGAAGCGTCAAGATGTGGAGAAGCGCAGCAGATGGGATCAACAGTCACCAACTCTCGTGCTTGTAACAGCTCTCGGTGCCGCAACAGAAAACGGTCAACCCTGAGCAAGTCGGAACGACTTCATTGCTGGGCCCTCCTGCCTCTTGCCTCACATTTATTAAGCTTGCCTCTCCCTCACAGGGCATGAGAGTCCTGGACGTCGGTGGCGCTCTCAGGGCAGACCCAGGAAGGCTGTCCCATTGAAAAGGCCATCAAGAGAGTGGTGGATGGCCCTGGCCCATGTGGCTCAGTGGTTAGAGCATCGGCCCTCACACCATAAGGTCATGGGTCTCTGATTCCCAGTCAAGGGCATGTATCTGGGTTGCAGGTTTGGTCCCAGTTGGGGCCTGTGCAGGAGGAAACCAATATATGTGTGTCTCTCACGCCGATGTTTCTCTGTCTCTCTCTCTCACCCTCCCTCCCTTCCACTCTCTCTAAAAATCAATGGAAATATATCCTCAGGTGAGAATTAACAAAAAGAAAGAAGGGAAGGGAGGAAGGGAGGAAAGAAGGGAGGAAAAGAAAGAAAAAGAGAGAGGTGGAAAGTCCAGCTCATGCATGGAAAACCTAAGGCACATGCAGGCATTTCCCAACTATCTTCATTCAGCAAGACGACCCTGGTAAATGGATTACTGGGTCTGAATTTAATTCATTACAAAGTATTAATGATACCAGAGAACTAATGACATTTCAAAATTCTATTTATACAAAGAATGTCTTCATTCTGTGGAACTCAAATATTTCCCCCTCAACTTTACCTCGATATTTCACATTCTTTCTCTTCTCTGCTTCGTGGCCAAATTTTAATCCCATTGCTATGGCTGAAAGTACTTTTGAGAGAGAAAGAGGCTGCCCAGGTCCCACAATGCGCCGGAAGCAGCCGTGGCACTCACAATCAGCTGTTTTCACTCCTTGCTTCCCCTGGTTCCGTGCTAGTTTCTCTCTGAATATAGAAAAGGTACTGGATTTCCAGAGAACTTTGCTTGAATCGTTGGGAAGAGCAAAACAAAGAGACGGGCAGTCAGGTCTGATCAGGGCAGCGTATACAATGATTAAGGGAATGTTCCCCGGGGTCAAGAAGCCCTAGCCTGGCATCCCAGCTCTATCAGTCACTAGCTGTATGACTTCAGGCACATAACTTATGCTCTCTGAATCTTGGTTTCTACATCTGTACAGTGGGGCTGTGAAGCTTACCTCCTGTGGCTGCTAAGCTTAAATAATTCATATGTATGCTTAGAATAGTTCCTGACACGAGTAAGCCCTCTAATCCTAGCCATTAATAGTTATTATCTACTGAGGAAGTAGAAACAGGTAAGAAAACATTCCAATCAACTGAGCTTTGGCAACAAGGAGGACCAGTGTGAAAAATGAAAGGGTTACATGATTTAGAACCAGAAGACCTGACTCCGGGCCTCCCAGAAGTTCTTCTCATTGGTGAAACGGGCAAATCTTCCTTTACCTCTCTCGGCGTTGTTGTGAGGAGTAAGATCCGTAATGTCATGTTCTTTGGCAATGGAAAGCACTACGCAAATGGCAGAAGTTATGTTACTGATTACCAAGGGCTCCCTGAACCTGGTGCCTAAGCCAAACAGAAACAGAGAACACCTGGAGACCTACGCCCAAGGTGTGCAGGCCCCCAAATTCCCAAGGACAGAATTAGCCATTCCTCTAACCACAAGGGTAGGTTTAAGCTATAACAAACCTGGAGATCAAACAGGCATAGTGACCTTTCTCAGAAGTTTTAAGCCTTTGAGATCTATCGTGGACTCTAATGTTTTTAGGTCAGACCTCTAGTTATCTTGCCAAATGGTATCCACAGTTCAACAAAACCTCTTTATTACAGTGTAAAGTGAAAAGGCAAGGTACACACTTTTATTAAGGTAGTGGGGTGTCGCTTAAGCTGAAAATGTTTGGAAATAATAGATTGCTCCTAAATGAGTAATATTAAAATATCTTAAAATTTATAAAAAGTGCCAAAACACTTATCATTTCTTAGTATCTTATCATTTCTGTAAAATAGAATGCACACTTGTCCTTGAATAAGCTTAAAAAATCCCTAGAAGGACAAATGAGACTAATGACATCGGTTGATTACGGTGAGGTGACTGGATACCTGGGGAATACAAATGGAAGGGAATATCCATTTGTGCTTTTGTTTAACTACTTATTAAATTCAAGATTTTACTCAAATTTCGCCCTTTTTCTTTTCACTAAAGTCTTTTTTCTGTTTCAGAACCCAATCCAGAATATTGAATTGTATTTAGGCTTTTTGAATTCTGAACCATGAAAATTATTAGGTATTCAAATAACCTTTGGCTCTTGGTTACCACACTGCAGACTGGACACTGTGTCCCCATGGCTGGTCTTCCCGTGGCATCCCTAGATGTGTACAGCAGCTCCCTCCTCCCCGCTACTCTGTCTAGCCCTGCTATGTCTATAGGGTAGAGTCCAGATTTCTTTCCCTCATATTTCTGTAAGCCCTTATCACTATGTCTTATACTAGACTCAGCCAACATAAGAAGTAGCTTTCAGCATCTGGACACACTGTCCCCAAACTCCAACTAGACAGAGGTCTGTTTTAGCAAAAGCAGGGATTAAACTACTCCTTGTCTCCTGAAAGCTTTCCCTGCGGTGTCCCTTGAAGATGGTATTCGTTGCCAGTTCCTTTTCTGACCTGCCCAGCAGAAGTGTTAGGGAAAAGGTCACAAGAGTAAGAAAGTACCAGCACCAAGACCCCCTGGACACGCCTCTCACTTCTCAGCAGAACTTCAGCTGGGACTGTAATCAGAAACGGGAATTTCCACTAACTTCCAGTACTCCAGGAAATCAGCTCCCTTTCTGATCTGTGATTAAAATTAGCTGGGGCCCCATGGTGTTCTAGAAAAGCTCCTACAAAGATGTCTGTATTATCTGCTTATTTTGTCTTACCAAGAGCATAACCTCAAGGCTGTGATTACTGGAGGCAGATTAAGAAGGTGGGGGGAAAAAATAAAAATATGAAACAACTGCCACTAGATCCTGTTCTTATCTCTGCCCATCTGATCATTCCAGATACCTCAACACAATACCCAAAAATTGGGGGTCAAGGGTTGTGGACTGCAAAGGGGTCATGAAATAGGGAGTATAAGGTCATGGGGGTAAGAGAGAGGGCCTGGAGCTAGGCTGCCTGAGTTTGAATCCCAGGTCTGCAACGTCCCGCCTAGGTGATCTTGGACACAGGATGTTTAAGTCCTCTGACCATCAGTTTCCCCATCTTTAAAAAAGGATAATAATAGTTATCAACCTGATAAGGTGGTTGTATTTTATGAGAAAAAAGAAACTTGAAACATTCCTGATAGTAAATGCTTAATAAATGTTAGCTATTATTCATATTATTTCTCCACAGAGCAAATCTGACAATAGTGTGAAAAAACACCCAAAAACAAAAACAGAAAAACATCCCAAACAACAACAAAAACCCACCCCAAGTCCCAATCTGTTTCCCTAAGGTTGAGTTCAAGAGTCCAAAGAGCTGACCTTGTCTGTTCCTAAAGGCCTAAATCTGCCTAGGTGGGTACCCTAAACTTTTAAATGCAAATTCTCCTTCCTTCTGCAAATGTTTGATTTTCACCCCAGACATAAGCATGAGGAGCAATCAAAGGTATTCTAAGGCCTTTTACTTTACAGAGCTCAGCCCCTGCTAAATGTTGAGCTCACAGATGTCCTGGCATCTGACGGAAGGGAGAACCCTGGACACTCATGTATCCTTTGGGTTGCCTTTGCTGATATCGCTAAGTTAGCAGAGGCAAAGTGAAAGCTGTGTGTATGGCATGGTTTGCTCATGTTCGGAACCTTGAAAATGGACAAATAGCTGCTTCCCTTTCTCAACCAACCACTTATCTTTTATTCCCTGTGACTACCATCAAGGCCATGTCAAATAGAACTGAAATTAACTGAGACTTGACCTGTGGCATCTCCTATAAATTTTGGGCACGGTTTTCTCCAGGAAAATTTTGCAATTATAGCAATATCAGACTGCAATGTAGGGATAAAGATTCGAGAGAAATGCAACTCAGATATCTCAATTTACACTGGAATTTCCACACCAAAAATACAGCAAGTACTGAAACGAATTAGATTCCTGGAAGAAGAGGAGGGCTGGAATTTTTAGTGAGAAGGGGCTGCCCTCTGCTGGACACTAGGTTAGTCTCTATGATGGCCCTGCAGGCAAGGCTTCCAGAAAGAGTGACACACTTGGGAGTAAAACAAAACCAAAACCAAAACAGCATGGCAACACATTTAAACTTTGGTGATATTTTTCAGAATATACCCAGTAATAACAGACTGCGGAAACACAATTAAAGAAAAAGGCCTACGGAAAGGTGAAAGGGATGAGATGTTTAAAAATTCATAAGCTTCTTTTATAAATGTAGCACTGTAAAACCAGCCTCCTTTTCTCTATAGCTCCACAAATATTTCACTGGCAAGAAAAAAATGAGAGCACATTATAGGAAATACCAGGGAGGCTTAGAGACGTATTGTTAGTAGGGAGACAAGCAAGCAAGCCCAGTTCCTGAACGATACGTGGTGTTTTCTTGTTGGCTGAGTGAACGCATTTCAGGTCGTTTCCCTCAGAATGGGATTCACCTTTGCTCTCACATGTATGAGGCGTAGCAGCAGCTCCAGAGAAGCTCTGCAGAAGACCAGATAAACAGAGAGAAGCGTATAAAATCTACAAAGCAGGCCCCCCAACATGTCCTGAGCCAAAGGCCCCAATACTGCTACTTCTTCCCTTCCCCATTCTCCTGCTCAAGACAGCCACAGCAGTGCCAATGAACAGCGTGTGACACGTAAAGGCCAGGCGGTCTTCCCGAAGGTGGGGTCTGCCCGTTCACACGCTTTCCTCCCACCTGATACATAAAGTGGCATTTGAAATTGCCAAAATTAGCCGTTCCTTTTTTCCAGATGTGTTATCATTCAAATATACTGAGGGCAGCCTCTTCTCACTAAGAAAATTAACCAATGGTCTAAAACCAGATGGCTACAAGAAGTTATTGGCTATAAGGTCCGAGGATCAATGGGAAGAGAGCTACAGTAAATTATCAACATCCATTAGTGGACTTCAGTCCCTTATTAGTTAATTGTTTCCTAGAAAGTGGGGCCCAGAGAGAATGGAAGGAAAGGTTTGACAAGCTGGGAAAAGGAGAGAAAAGGGTCTGGGGAGGGCAAGAGGCCTAGGGTTGTAATTGGAAAGGATGACAAACATTTTGCCTTCCAGTCTCTAATATCAACAGCACTGGATATTAGAAAAATCACCTAAGGAGTTTTTTTTAATAATGATGCCTAGGCCCATCTAGGACGTTGACTCAGAACTCCACGGGGACGGCGGGAGCAAGCATAGAGTGGCAATTTTTTGAAGGGTCCTCAGATGATTCTCTCGTGCAGCTCTGGTTGAGAATCACTGCTCTATAGGTCCATCTTCTCCAGCGCTGAGTACAATGCTGCTGAGACAGGTAGCAAACAGACCAAAAAGCATTCCCTCCTCACTGGGCAACTTGGGACTCAAGAGGTAAAAGGGCAAATTACATACCAATGGCACCAGTTGCTGAACACTGGTTCTGCAGGCAAATGAAGGCCAAAGAGGAAGCCTTGAAAGGCAGGTTTGGGCTGATATCCATGGCTGCAGGTCTGTGATAGAAAAGTTAGTTTTAACTCATACAATATTTTGGCTGTTTGGATCCTCCAGTGACCTGGTTTATACTTTTATCTCCAGGCATGTAAGGACAGACCAAGCAGCCCAGAAACTAGAAGCAAAATAGAAAACAAAAAATCCTACCCCCTTGAAGTAGTTTATGAAGATAGCTTAAGAGTTACTTAAATTTTTTAAAAATGTCCATACCCAGGTAAAATGCTATTTAACCCAACTTTCAATCACAACTATTTATTCTAAGAAGTTACAATAGGAGTTCTCAGTCTGTCTGTGCCACTACAATTCTGTAATCTCATGTCCTTTATCTGAATTTCCCTCATTTCATTTATCAAATGTTGGTTACAATGTCAGGTCTGCAGTTGAACTCCATAGCTATGAGAGCCAAAACAGCTTTGAGTTTTTTTAAAAAACACTAGCTACTTGATATTATTGAATTAGAATGTATCACTACAAAGTCATCCTGCAATTAGATTTCCTTTTCCTAGCAAGGCGTGTAGCTTGTAGTAACAGAGCACCACCTCAGTCCTGGAGGACAGGCTTTCAGCCTCACATTCATTCTGGTCTCCTGGGCTAAGTCTGACCCTCCAAATCAAGTAATAGTAGAAAAACTCAATGAAGGTACCCAAGCTTTCCTTTTAGAAGGTACTCTGAGGAGTCTGCCAGTGTGTGAAAGTCTGTGTACTTCAGGATTCCTAAAATACACACAATGTCAAGCCTCAGTCATATCTTCCAAACTGGCTTTTGGGTACCACAGGACGTATGACTTGCTGTACTTTCTGTGGTTTAGAAATATGCCAAATTGAAAGCGACAGTTGTATGTTAGTTCCAGGTTTCTTTTTACTTTTCTTCCTTCATTGTCCATAAACATGTACAGTCCTAATGTGCTCAGATAACTGTGTAGATGTGTGACATGGTCTTTCTCCCTAGACATGCCAGCAATGCTCCTGAGACAGGTTTACAAGGGATGCATGTGAACATTGTATGTCATTAGTAAAGACAGTAGGTTCTCGAGAGGGTTAAGGAAAGGAAGTAACACAGGGGTCTGAAGTCTTGAAAGGCTTCTTAGAAGAAAGGGAGATTCAAGCTGACCCTATAGGTAAAAATGACACAGAGGATGACCCTTCTAGACAGGGGAAAAGAATTATATTAATAAAGCATCCATCTGTAAAACCACCCGGGAAAAGAAACCACACTAGGTTTCATGAGTATTTTGGGTCTTATGGGAAAAAAACTGACCACCAGTGTTTTAAAACCAGATGGCTACAGGAAGTTATTGGCTGTAAGTTACGAGGTATAAGAATGAAATAAGGAATTCATTCATAAAAGTTTTTTTGCTCCTAATGATTCCTGACAAAGGGGGGAATTACCTAAATGTTGGATATTACTAGATCCACATTTCTACGAATATTAAGATTTTCGCATCATGAAAATTCTTAATCCAAAGACTTAAGGTGAAACCCTGAAACTCTTTCTTTTAGTTACAACACTGATACACTAATTCCTACTGTGCGTAGTTTTTCCACAAATAAAATAAAACCAACCCTCACCAGGCTTCCCAAAGGCTTTGTCCTAGAGTTTTCAGAAGTATTTTGAGCTATTTGGACTGGAGGAGAAGGCGGGTATATACACTGAAGGGTGGGAGTGAGATAAATGGAAGGGGTGGAGCTCATTCAGTTTCCAATCTCCACCAAAGACTTAAAAGCTAAAAGCAAAAGACAAAATATCACCTTAAGAAGAGAAAAATCAAACTACCAAGATTTATTTAACTTTTTTCTTTCACAGAAAATACAAGTATGCAATGTAAACACTGACACGTGAAATAAAGCACAAGGGTCAGGAAGACAATCACTTGGACAAGCTCCTGCTTCGGCACTCGACTGCTTCCTGGCTTCATTTGCAGCATGAATCACATGGTTACATATATTGGAAAAATTGAAGGCAACATTCACTTAGATTTATTGAAACACCAGAGAGCCTCTGAAATCCAACAATGCCATAGAGAAGTCTGATCTTTCTCTTGTAAAAAAATAAAGCTGAACACATGTCCATTTATCGATTTACCAAGGCATTTAATTTAATGTAGGAGAGCAAGAATGAATTAACACATGATCTTTAATATGCCTGTGGAGGCAAAGATGAAATTGTGCCTCTTTCCCCTCTCCAGAGAAAATAAAATTAACCAAATTAAAAGCAGAGCTGCCTGACACTGGCCAGATGACAGCACAATCACAGTGAGTTCTTATTTCAGTAAATCCCAGAAAATGCAAAACATGAGAAAGGACTGACATTGGTGCTTTGCCCAAATGGTAAAGCCAGATCCAGTGCTGCAGAACCACATGGGGTTTTCATGGTTCTTTCCCGGAACTCCAAACTAGGAAAAATGACCCAAATAAATCGTTGGGATCAAGAACCACCTTGATTTAAAACAATGTTTCTAAACTTGAATTCAGCAATAAAGAGTATGGGCTTCAATTTTCTGTGATTATCCTAAGAAATTAAAATGATCAGTCTTCCCCTGGCTGGGTAGCTCAGTTGGTTAGAGCATCTTCTTGATACTCCAAGGTTGTAGGTTCGATCCCCAGTCAGGGCACATACAAGAAGCAACCAATGAATACATAAATTAGTGGAACAATAAATCGATCTCTCTTTCTCTCTCTCAAATCGATAAAAAAGATAAATAAAATGACCAGTCTTCTTTCTTATCAGATGACGACGACCCGGTAGCAGGTAAACCTTGATAACAGATGCCTACTATACAGTCTGGATCAGTAATGGAACTCTGTCATAAGATCTGGCATTCAGATATGGCTGCTTAAGACATCAGAGCCCTGGCATTGCCCAGTACACCCACTCCTGCACTCAGATCCACAATCAAAGGTTATTATAAACAACCCATACTCCTCCATTCCTTGATACTCCATAATCTATGGAGAAAAAGTGCCTCAGATACTTTATACTTATAGTGGGCAGGGCAGAACGGTCAGCTCATGCTGAACACGGATTCTCTAGAAGAGAAATGTTACTCTGACCAGGTGTTTGAAACTCCTTTTCCCAGGCCAGCTAATCTCCCTGTACTGCTGAGATGGAGATTTGTAAATGTGTTTATATAAATATCACATGAACGATACCTTCATAACAAAACCATTCATTTTTCTATCTCTGACCTACAGCATTTGGCACAGTGTTCTGCAGTTTATTGTGCTCTCACTAAAGATATACATAGAACAGAGAAAACCAAAATCAGGTTTTAAAAGGGATAGGAACTGATATTCCCAAGAAATCCCTGGATCAATCATGACCTTTTTCTGTGCTATGTTTCAGTAAGTTTCTGCTCAGGTGGCTTTTTATTTTCCACATGCAAGATGATAAAATAGATCAGCCCTGTTCCACTGTGATTAGTAAAAAGCCACTCATCATGGACCTCCCTTACCGAACTCTCCTATTACCTCTGCAAAAAGTACGTGCTTCAGCCACTGTGAAGCAATTCAGTGCACTATTAATGCAAGTACAGCAAGATATTTCACTGGAAATTCTCTATCCTGCAGTCAGACCAAATGTGCCAATATTTGGAAAAAAGAATTGAGAATTAAATGCCAGAGATCTTTAGAGCAGCAAGTGGGGCCCCAGTTTATCTTCATTCTCCAGGTGTCATTCTATATTGCACAGACCTGCTGCCTCCCCAGTGCTTCAACCGAACCCCACATACTTCTCCAAGGGAGACTTTTCACATGGTCACCAGCCACCTCTCCCCTCATCACTTCTTTCCTCCTCTCTTGGGATCAGTTCCTATTGAGAGCCCTTCTCTTTGAAAAATAAAAGATGGAAACTCCAAAAAATAGATCCAACCTATTTGCAGATACTAGACACAATCATCCTTAGGGAGATAAGGCACCTATAATGACACCCAAACTGACTATAGAAATGGAACTACTACTGGATCCTGCCTGTGTGGCTACAAAGAAGCATGACTTCCAAACATGAGCACTTTCCTGCCAGCTGCCAGGCTGTCCCAGGAAGCACTGCTGTGATGAGAGTCTAACCAACAGACAGACGAGGCTCCAGAGAACTTAAAGAAAAACAGGTAAAATTCTTCATTAAAACAGAAAGTTACACTATCAATCAAGTCCCTGGCCAACCTCATCATCTTTTCAAGTAATGTTTTCATAGTCAAGTGAGGAAATATGGAAGAGTATTAGATGAGACGACAACCCAGGTTCCAGTCCTAGTGCTATTACTTACTGGCTGTGTGACCTTGGGCAAGTCATTTTACCTCCCCCTGCAGTCTCAGTTTCTTAATCTATAAAATGGGTATAAAACCACTTGCTTTGTCTATCTCACGCTGTAACTGAGGATCAAATGAGATAATGCAAAAGTGCTTTATAAACTACAAAATAATGTATGTAAAGGCAAAATAATAGTACATACTTATTAAAATACTAGGCCTTTATAATTGCCTATCTGATGAGAACTGCCCCATGCAGGGTGTGCTTTGCAATATACGGACTCAAAAATAGCTGCTATAAATATACACTGTTTTGTCTTTTTTACTAGCATTGTTTAAAAAAGAGGAATTCTCAATTTCTTCAGAAATGGCCATGGAATTACTTACAAATGTGATGTTATCCAACTCTACCAATTAATAGAATTTTCTCCAAATATGTCCTGTACGGTTATAGTCTGGTCTATTGATACCTTTACACTGGGAAATCTTGAAGACAAGAAATAGCATGCTAAAATTTAGGGAAAAACACCCACATAGTTACAGGTTGTTGTAAAGGAAATAAAATGAAAATTGAGGCATCCTCAATAGCGAAATTAGGCCACAGTTTCTCACAGCGTTGCCTTTTTCCTGAGGTACCTCCAGGTCAGGGCCCTAGTTCTGTGAAGAGCGTTAGAGAAACTTGGTCTTGCTGGAGGGAAAAGGACATGTAGACTGTGCTCATCTTCAGCACTCGGATTTGAACAAGAAGGTCTGCTAGAAGCTGCCACAAGCCTTGGGGAGAAGCCCACATGGCCCCGGAGAGGCTTGCTAGTTCTCGGAGCATGGGGAAGAGCTCGCCACAGCCACCCAGTTCAGAGGCTTTCAGTTCTTCCTATGAGTTGATTCTGCTCTTCTCCGGTCTAGTAAATAATTGAACAGAAGAAAAAACATGAGATGTGGAACTCTATCTACCTGGACTTAGGGCCTTTCTCTGCCTAGCTGCCGGAAGGTTGCATGCAGAACAGAGACACGGGCAAGAAGTGAACGTGCTTGACTTTGACCAGCCCAAAGCACCCAGATTCCAGGGTTTGTGTCAGGTGGCCTTTATTATAAATGTTACAAGCGATGACTGGGAAGGAGTCCCACCACTGGAATCGCTAGAACAGGATGGCTGTCCTCTGGGGCCACAGGTGTGTTGCTAACCTCCGCTTTTCTTCCTGACTTGCTTTGCTTTCCGGGGTTTGAGGATGGTGTAGTTTGCATACACTGTATACTGATCAGACAGGAAGGGGACATAAAATGCCCGCAGCAGCTTTGAAGATCTGAAAAACAAGAGCAAAAAAAAGACAGAATTTTATCATTTGCGAGAATTTACTAATGGCATTGAAAAGGATTCAAGGAAATAAACTAAGTGCTATAGTAAGGATGTTTTATATAAGCAGCACAGAAAAGTCTGTTTTAGCTCCTAGATCATGATCAAAGACTTAATCAAAACCAAGTACCTTGTTACCCACACTAAAAAGACAGGCCCCCCTATCAAGACACAGCATATCCTTCAAAATAGCTCTAGGTCTTTACTTTGCATTAGCATATACCACAAAAAAGTTCCAGGCCAATCAAAGGACTACTATTATTGAAATAAATTCTTAATACCCAATGGTTTCTGCACCTAAGAAACTATAAAGATGCTCAAATGACCCTGACTCCAGTACTAAATTTTCCTAGAGAGATAAAAGTATGTCTGGGCTTCCTGTGCATAGTGTTCCAGCAATTCTTTTTTTTTTTTTAATTTTTATTGATTTGAGAGAAAGGAAAAGAGAAAAAGAGGGAGAAAGAGAGGGAGAGAGAGAAACTTCAATTTGTTGTTCCACTTATTTATGCATTCATTGGTTGATTCTTGTATTTACCCAGATTAGGGATCGAACCTGCAAGCTTGGTGTATCGGGATGACACTCTAATCAACCGAGCTACCTGGCCAGGGCTCTAGCAATTCTTAAGTCAAAGAGAGAGTCTTACACACAAGCTAATGTCATGACATGTCCCTAGCAAGTTATAATATGTATATATTTGTTATTAAAATACAGAAAGAGATAAAAACCTGAATTTCTTATGAGTTTCTAAAGAATGTGAAAAACACATCGTTTATTGAACTTTTAGTATTGGACAAACACTGGGAAAAGTGTTTACACTTTTAAAGGTAATATTTAATCTATCCATAACCCTAGAGCACATGATATGATTATCCCTAGTTTATAGATGGGAACTGAGGCTTACATAGATTAATTACCTTGCCCAGGGTCACACAGTAAGTGGCAGAGCCCTCATTCAAATCCAGACTGGATTCCAGATTCTGTGCTCAACCACTATGGTTTATCCTGCATCCCAGCAGCAGGCTAACAGGATTCATCACTTTAGAGAAAAAGTGGCAGTGACAGTTTCAAATTCTGTATCAAGTATTATTTCTTGACTGTGATTTCTGAGTCAAAAAATCAAAGTTGGCCCAGTGACTGCCACCCTAAATGAGGAAGCTGAAGGGTATTCCATTGCCAGTCCTTTTCCAGACTCTAAACTTGTAAATGTCACGTCAATGTGGCATTTGCACTGGCAGCCTACCCCTGGGTCTGGCAGACTCCCGTAATGCCTGCACACAATGATATCATGCTTGGCATACACACCCCGCAGAGATTCTTCCGGCTGGGCCACTAGCAGTGCCTGTGCTCAACAGAGATGCACTTCACTACAACGGCTAACAGCTCAAGGGCTGTGCGAGAAAAAGAGGCTTAGAGGAGATGCACGCGAGATAAAGCAGGGCTCCTGCAAACAGATGGAACAGGAGGAGGGAGCAATACCTGAGTCAGAAAGAAGTTAATTTATTCTTTCAGTCCATGCTGCACAGATAAGGGAAAGGTCAGAACAGAAGGCTCTAAGCCAGAGCAAACTCCTGCAAGCTTAAGTGTGGTGAAGAAAGGCTAACACTAATGAAATGTCATTTCCATTCAGTTGACTCCACGATAAAAGCTTCATTAACAGAGTCAGCACATACTGCCAGTCAACTCAGTCCTCGGTATAATGCTAGGGCCACTGGGCCCAATTTTAGTTTTTTACTTTCTTTTTGGAACAATTCCTTACTATTTGAGACGGTTATTATTTCATAATATTAATCTTTTAGAGTCTTCCAAAGAACAAAGACAGATATTTATTTTTAAAAATAGAATAAAACTTATTTTACTTTTTAATTACCACGTAGATCCATTGTACCCTTTTATAAATTTAAGCTATATTATAGGATCTTAGTGGTCTCATTTTTCCTGTATCTTGGATTATTTACAACTTGCTTTGTGAAAAAAGACTAAAATAATAAGAAAAAGGAAAATGATGAAATTACAAAACAGAATGATGCAAAAGTAAAATAAATGATCACTACTGAATTATCCTTCAATTCCTTATAGCACTGTCCAAAGTGTTACATCATCTTTAAATAAAGCATAAAAGACTAAAGACATTATCTTTATAGTCTGCTTTTAGCTTTCACTAAACATAGTTGAGAATTCAGAATTTTAAAAATTTCAGTCCATAATGACAATGAGAAGAAAACTGACAGAAGACATTTCACAAGTATTAGACAAAACAGCAGATGAATGACAAGAGACAAACAGTAGCACTCAAGAATCTTGAAGGATACAGATGATAAATAAAAAATTCAATGAACTGATCATTTTAATTGGTGTTTATAAATCTAAAAATAAAAATGTTTGAATTATAAAGCAAAAAAGATAGCTGTCCTCCCTTTGGCAAGATTGAGCCATTAAAGGTCTCAAAAAATACTTCAAATTTTGCATCTTGTTGATACAAGCGCAAGAACAACCAGAAGCAATAAGCTAGAACCTATTAGAGATGATTCTGAAGCCCAGAACCAGTATTTTCAAGATGCATATATTCCAGGTTCACACATGACAGCCGAGGAGCAGTTAGTTGTATTCACACACCACACACACACAAAACCAGGAGAAAATGGAATATTTGGGGTTGCTATATTTAAATTATTAAAATTTCAAATGAAGTAGGTTTTTTTTTACTATGCTGTTATTCTTATTTTAAAAAGTTATTTATAAAATAGCTAAAAAATATTTTTAAAAAAGGGTCTTTTGGGCGAAGGCAGTAAATGGTGATGGCTATTTTTCCTGGTATACTGATAGATCATGCCAAAAAGTTCTAAAAGATCATTTCAGAACACTGTCTTGGGCTTTTCACGGGACAAATCATCAGCAAAAATACTCACTATCCTGAAATAGAAGAAGAGCCACTATGCATTATTGTCGAGGGCAAAAGGCAATTGAACTGAAATAAAGAGATAAAGGAGATTGAGACAAAAAATATATAACAGAGGATTAGTACCTAGAATATATTAAGTGTTCCTGCAATCAATAAGACAACTCAGAGGAAAAAATGACAAAGGATATGAACAGAGAAAAGAAATGTAAATGCCAATAAACATATGACATAATATTCACTATTATCAGGGAAATGTAAATCTAGATATAATTGTTCAAAACTCAGGTTTGCAAAAGTTAAAAAGTCTGACGGTATCAAACACTGGTGAGCAATTAGGAAGCATATTGCCACTGAAAGTGGAAAACTGCACAGCCACTTAGAAAGGCAATTTTAACAGTATCAATTAAAACAAACTAGGCAGCCCCTATGTGGTACAGCAGGGGATTTTTATTTTGTACTTTACTCCATGTTGCTTTCTTTTTACAACCTACTTTGCTTTCCATTTGTTATGATAAAGAATTTCAAACATACAAAAGTAGACAAAATACTATTTTACTTGTAATTATTTTGAAAAACCAATAGATAAGTTTTTAAATAAAGAAAATCTTAATCTTTAAAACAAACCAACCTCTGTTTTTACTATGTGCAGGGCCTTGTGTGCTGGCCCTGATGACATAAAAGCCTCTGTTCTCAATGAGCTAATAATCTAGTCGGTAGAAACAGAATATGAGTGAAAAGTAACCATAGCTTAGCATATACTAAATACTAAATAGCTGATAATGTTCAAAGTGATAATGTGCACATTCAGAAGAGAGGACAGGCTGCATAGGTGTGCAAGTTATTTACTAGACATTATTCCATTTTACCCACCCAACATTCCAAGATACACTAATCAAGAAAAGCAACTCGCTCATTCATAAGCAAAGCTATAGGCATTTTAGGTCAGATGCTCTGTTCATTCAGTGGCAACTGGAGAATCACCTGAACAAAATCCAAACCCTTTCTCATGGCCTACAGAGTCCTGGGGGATCTAGCCCTTCCTTAGTTGTCCCACTTCGCCTCATGCCATTTTCCTCCTTGCCCACTGCACTCCCACCACACTGGCCTCCTTTCAGTTCCTCAAAAGGATAAGTTCTTTCTTACCCTATGGCCTTTGCATATGCTCTCCCGCCTCTGCCTGGAATACTCTTGCACCGTTTTTCTCATCACTAAACCCATCTCATTTTTCATTCCTTATCTTAAAAGTTACCTTTGAGAGGTCTTCCAATCATCCAGGGAAAGCCTAGATTTCCACTTCTATTATTTAATCTCTCTCAGTGCGCCTTGTGTGTTTCTTCGTTACACTTCACAATTTGTAATTACATATTATTCGTTAACTTGTTGACTGTCTGTTCCCCCACCCCCAGATTTCTGGGATCAGGTCTGTTTATTTACCAATAGCATATAGTGTCTGGCACATAGTAAGCGCTGAAAAACATGGATAGATGAAGGCAGGCATGAAGGCAGGGAGGCAGGGAGACAGGGAGGCAAGGATTTTATACAAATGAGATCTGAGTTTAATTCAATCCAGTTCAATCACAAGTAACTGAGCACCACGTCAAGCAAAGGGTTAAGTGCCAGGAATACAATAATGGAGAGAGAGGTTCCTATTCTCAATGAGGAATTCAAAGTTCAACTGAATGTGCAGTTTGGAATAACCATCTTGCTAAGGACAAACACTGGTCTGGCTTGGATACATCAATAGATCCCAGAAGCATCCTGATTCTGCCATGTTTCCTCAGTGTGCAATCTTAAGAAATTCAGCATCAAATTCTAGATAATGTGTTCAGGAAGCAAGGAGGCATTTCTAGTTAAGCCAGAACACACAACTGTATAAAAAGTGGCCACTAAATATCAGAAGAAGTGAAGAATCTATTTATCAGAGCTTGGTAAAAGAAAAATCCTCATTAGATGAATCTCCTTTTCGCCTACAGATTCTACTTCTGATCTTGAATAACATTATTGATCATTAACATCTAAAGGCACTAATTTCTTCAAGAAGATGATGTGAGGAACAGGCAATATGCACACCTCTGAGCTGGGATGGGAACATTCTGTGCTTTTTTTAACCAAAAGAACAAGTTGGGTTGAATTCTTCATTCCTGAAACTACAGCTGCTGTTCTATGCATTTCTTTACCATGAACAGCTTTAATATGCTAAGCATGACTAGGGCCTTTTAAATTGTTATAGTGTATTATTGCTGCAAAAAGGAAAATGAAATTGGTTACTTGCCTTTGAAAAGAGCAGTTGAGCACTGGAATAACGTGTGTGTGCACATATTTATACAGAAACAAAGATTAGACTGAATCACAAATTAGAACAAAACTAATGCCTATCAAGACTCATGAAATGCCAACGTATTGCCCTGGGGAAGCACAGGCAGCATACTTTTGGGAGACATAAAATATATGCCTCTATCATGAAAATGGAAATACTTTTCTTACCAGTGAGCAAGTCACCAAGCAATTCAAAGATGAAACAGACTTGGACAAAGCAATTGCCTGAATAGCATAATTAGCTGACAACTCAGAATGTTTTCTAATTCAATTACCAGCCAAGTTTATCAGGGTTAGAGAGCATTCTGCTGTGGAGATTTAAATCTCTTGCTGACGTCAATGGAAGACTGGCTGCCAGTCCCTGATGTCTCTAGTTTAGCAGACACATATGGAAATGCTGGGTAAATTTTTCATTGTTAAAAGAAAACATCCAAAGTACTCAGGTTTTCTCTTTTATTGTTATCCACCCATCCATCCATCCAAATATTAATGTCGACGTAGTCTAAGCTGACTGGCAGTTCTTTGTTTTTGAACCTAGTTTCCTCTCGCTCTCTCTTGCACTTAGCTCACATTTTAATGACACTTTCTATAGCCCTTGGCTCAGAACAGGACTTTCACAGAAATCTTTGGTTCTGAATAGAATCTCAGAATCCCCTCAAGACTTCCTCTAAGCCATAGTCAACCTATAGTCCCAAGAACTGCTCAAAAAGCTGGAAAGCAGCAAAAATGTGACTCTTCTTTAATATTCTCTAACAGGAAATGGGGTGAGGGCCATTACTCTAATGGTAAGTAACACACAGGTGACATTTATAGCACAAAAGAGAAATGAACACAGGAGTTACATGCTAAATTTATTCTCTACTAGGATGTTGGTCTCTTGAAGATAGGACCTGAACTAAACTGCTGTATCTCCAACTTTCAGAACAGTGCCACAATAAGTGTTCATCAGTAGTCTGTGAATGAATGAATGGCTCTGCCCAGACCCTCAAATCAGAGCATTAGTTTACCTCACTTCTGGCAATATTCATCCTCCACAAGAAAAGGAAGTATCAAAAATAATATGAAGCTCTTCTTTCTCTTTTCTTCCCAAAAATTCAGTCCTAAAGCCATTAGGTGGGGCAGAGCAAAGTGGGAGTCCATGGTGTGTGGTGAGGGGAGGGGAAGCTGCAGCAGCCCGTGAAACGTTCGAGCACCAGGACTTGTAGAGGGCATCCACATTAGCAAAGAAAATATTAATGCTAAAGGTCAAGTACCTCACCCAGGTTTCGGTTTACACAGAAATTGCTCAATCATTACCCATGTGACCAAAATGACATTCACTTTCAGCATGCATGTCCAATAGACCCTTGACATTCAATGACTACATTCATAGTTTTGACTATTGGTCACAATCTCCAAAGATCCACACTGTGCGATGATTTAGAAGTTTGCTGAGGCACAAAATGGAATCACAGCACTGCATGACTGTTTATAGAGTGAGTCACTTCACTTATTCTTGGCTCTTGGCCAACCATCTGACATCATAACCTCTTGACCAGTCACTTTTAGCCAATATTCAGAATGAGGATTGAGAAAAAAACTGCTGTTAGGCACCAGGCCATTTTCTGACCTTCATTCCCACCAAGGCGGCTGGGGAAATGCACTTCACCGGTATACCTTCCATCTGAGAGCTACTTGGACATGGAGGTTACTATACGCTCCACCCACCACTCCTGGGGAGAAAACACTGAGCAGTGTTCAAGGTGTTGCCCCTGCTCTTTGGACACTCATATGGGCTATGTTTCTATGTGACAAATAGGAAGTAGCATTGGAGGCCACATCAGGTAGATGATTCTGGCAAGCTCTACAGAAATGAAATAAAAAATGAGTATACTTTAAAATAACTCAACAATCTTTATTACATCAAATAAGGGCATCAAAAATTTCTGAAGAAATCCTTATTTCACCTTTTTTTTTCTTTTTACTCTAACATAAATCTAATTTTAAGAATGTGAAATACATCAAATAATCAATAAATATTTTCTGAGACTCTACTATGTGCTAGGAGCTGTACAGAATCAACAAGAGGTGTGTGTGGTTCTAACTCTCAAGGAGTTTAGAACAGAACCCTCTGATGATGCTAGCTACTTGATCTAAGCCAACTAAAAGTAGTGGCTGTCCTAAAACACTGGATAGTCTTCAAACCCGAGAGTCTCTTTCATATGGACTTGGAGCACAGATGGTCTGTATATAGTCTCTTTCTACAGAACTAATTTTATAACAATGGAAAACAGACTCTAAGCTTCAGAAAAACAAAAAAGGTTTATTCCTCTTAAAATGTCAGCAGATCTCAATACTTAAGCAGCTGAAGAAACAAGGAGCAAAACACCAATGTGTTTTGAAGCCAAATCTAGCCTCAGGTAGCTCTGCAGATGAAAGGTCTCAGGAAAGTACCTGGGGAGACTGGGAAAAGGAAAGGTAAAAGCTGATAAAGAAACAGAAAGTATAGGAGAATAGTGAGCTGATAAAGAATCACAAAAGTAGAGAAACTCTGACCTCCTCTTCCTTACAGTTTCTCTGTATTCTTGGCATAGATGCAGGAGCTGAAGATACCACCATGACTGATGTGTAGGGAGACAAGATCACTTCAATTACTGGTTAAGAGGGAGAACTAATTCCACCCAAAGGGTATGAACACCATCTGAAGTGCTTCAAACCACTGGCCTGCAATCAAATTCTGCCATGGTGTGCAGTCTCCCTTTCTACCTGGGTAGTAAGAAGCTGCAGATGGAAACAGCCTGTTGGACTATTTTGTGTGCCATATGTCTCTTCTGAAAGAAATCTCCTTTAAAAAGAAAAATTTCAAAAAGTATCAAATTCGAATGAAGAATGGCATCAAAAGAGCTGTGATGGTTTTAAAACATGTCCATAAATTCTTTCACACCCTTCCCAGACACAGGGAAAGTTTAATTCCTCTCCCTTGAACAGGGGCTACTCCAGTGGCTTTCTTTCAACGAAGAGAATGAGATGGGAATGTTGCTGTGTGAACTCTAAGGCTAGATCATAAAAAAAAAAAATTATATAGCTCTTGAGATACTAGCTCTTAGAAGCAAGCCACCATGCTGTGAGGAAACGCAGGCCACATAGAGAAGCCACCAGTAGGTGTTCTGGCCAACAGCCCCAGCTGAGAAATAGTCAACAGACAGCATTAACAGATAGACATGTGAGAAAGCCTTTGAGATGCCTCCAGGCCCAATCACCATCTGAAGGCCAATGCATAAGAACCCTGAGAGAAGCGGGAGCCTGGGAGGGATGGGAGATGGGTGGAGGGTGGTAAGGGGTGGAAATGGGGGACATCTATAATACTCTCAACAACAACAACAACAAAAGCGGGAGGAAAACCCACAAACCTCAGAGCTGATGAACTATCTATCAGAGCCCAGCCGACCCCCAGAACCATGAGAGAAAACAATAATAATAAATAATTGTTTTATATCACTAAGTTTGGGATGATTTGCTACACAGCAATAACTACTGGAACAAGAGCATCCAACTAATTTGCCCTTTACAGTGATTACTCCGATGATTTCTTATCTTCCAGAAATTAATAGTTCTGCTTATGCTAGGTTAGGGGCTGGGGGCCATGGACCAGATGACCACATAGCACCAAAAGGGATACAGGTGCGATGGACTCTTTAGGCCTCATCGCTGCTGGATTCACTTCATTGTGGAGGCTATCAGGAGAGTCAAAATCTCAGTGAAAATATCTCCGCAGCAGCTACAACTCAGTGGCCACTGAGAGTCCTTCGCAGCAGCAGGTGCTCTCAGCACAAGCCCCATCTCACTGCTGTCCCCTGACCAGAAAACACCACTCCACCACACCTGCTGAAGGCGCGAACTCCTAACTCCTTACTTATATCTACTCTTCACATAATTATAAATTTGAAACTCTGCCCTACTTAAGTCTCCACAAATTATCTCAAGCCCCTAACTGGGTGAGACTAAAATTCAGTTAGATGAGGTTAACCTGCTCCAAAACAGAGAATAAAATCTCACAATCCACAACCAAAGGCGAAAGCAAAGCAAGCAAGACAAAGGGACCTGCACTGAGGGAGGAAAGGGTGGGCAGCAAGTGGTGGTGCGGAGCAGGGGGAGGGCCTCCCACCCAGCTTCCAGAGCTGCAAACAGGCTCTGCTGCGCAGGAGGCCAACTCCAACACCCTGGAGAGACGCTTCCTGCCAGGCGCCCACAGCCACACCTCACCACGCTCAAAAAACCCACCACCGAGCTGGTGACTGAGTGCAACACTCTCCCTTCACTCCTCTCTGCAGAATCTCAGAGTAAGCATTACATCTACCTACAAGTAAGCAATTATATCATCCTTCAAAGGAAGAAAACATTTCTCTTATTTTAGAAACTATGCAATATGAGATGGCCATAGAATTTGATAAACCTTTATAAAATTAGCCAGACAGACATGGCAAACAGGGAGTAGACGTGGAAGCTATGGTACTAGCTATGTGCAAGGGGCAACTAGAAGATGGTTATTAAGATTTTATGCCTGCATCCTCTCTCAAACTAATGAGATTGGGGAGCCTCTAGTCCTCTGATAAAGCAGAGAGGCAGCCTATGAAGAACAGAATGGATGAACATCTGGGCTGCCATCCTCCCAAACGGGCTAAAGACATTTCGCACTACTTAGTGAGGCCTTCTCCAGGAAAGGCCTCGCTTATCTTCCTACAGTTTCACTAGAAAACAAGTCTCTTCGCCTATTCAAAGATATTCAGAATTCCTCAATCTGCACCAATCACAACAATGTCCTAATAATCTTTAGGTTGATTCTCTTTGGGGCTGAATCTCCCCTGACACACAGAGCATGAGGTTTTTATGTGCTGGTATTGTCTTCACACTATCTTGATGGCTTCCCTTTCAGATAGCTGAGACCAATCTCAAGAATGGATCAGAAACGAAAGCACTGACCAAGGAATTCCTGCAAATTAAACCAAATAAGTAAACTATGGGCAAATCCACATAGTAAACATGGACTGTGGGTCACAGGAACTGTATCTATACACTCCGCTCTCCTGTCCTGCTTTTTGGGACAAGCCCCTCTACTGGCCACATTAAAGCAGGATGACCACATCTCTCAATTTTTCCAGGGCAGGGCCACTTTTACTTTTAAAAGCATCTGATTTGAAGGATATATTATAGACCACTTTACCTAAAAGCAAATTTAAATCAGCCAAAGGGGTAAATTAAACTTTTCTTTATTGACACTCAGACCCCTCATCCAATGGGCTTCTTCCCACTTATGCTCAGGATTTGTTCTTGAATTACATAAGTGGTTCTATGCTCTCTTTACCACCAGTACAAATCCTCCTTTCCCTTTAAGCCTCAGCTCAAGCACCACCTCCTTCAGTAAGCCTTCTCAGTATGCTCTAACCCCCAAAGATCTCTCCTTTCTTTGATATTTTAGCACATAACTTGACATGTCCTGAGGTTTTAGTACTATTTTCAAGTTGTTTTTGTGTGTGTAACTGTTACCATTGTAATAATCTGGTTATTACTAAACAGGAAAGGAGTAAAGGAAAGACTAGATAATACAGGCATGCCATTTATACAACTTTGCTAATTTAACACTCTCCAAGTCTGTTCCCCACAGATTGCTGGGGAAAGGGACTGAATAAAGGCAGTTTGGATGCACGCAGTAAGGTCTAAGTGATGTTAGAAGGCGCCTATCTGTCTGTCAGTCACACCTGGGAGCTAGTCAGTGGCCAGAATAGGTGTGGCCACTGCAAGGGTGAAAAACCTGAATATTTAAACTTGTGAACAAAGGAGTATGCTCTCTTGGCTCTTGGCCTTTACGCGGCGGGCTCCTGGCTTTCCTATTGCAGGGGCTGTGCTCCCCTGTGCCCATATGGCTCACAGCAATGTGGGATCCGCACAATGGATTAATGGACTGAATTTGGACTAAATGGAATGGAAGCTCTGGACACTGGCCTTGTTTTTGGCTCTACTGGAACCCCAACTGCACCTTTTTCAGGGCTCGCTTAAGGGACATGGAACTTTGCAACCTGAGAATTGTAGCTCCGTACAAATAGTCTTCTACTACACCTCACTCTCTGTGGGGATTTCTGAAAGTGCTCATTTCAGTAGCACCTTAAGAACCTCATGCCCACTTGTGTCTGAGAAATCTGGCCTATTAATTTCTCCAGCAACATAACTACCAAAGTTGTAAGTTAGTTATTCAAGGGCAAAGTTTTCCTTTAATTGCTTCTTTTATATCCTTTACATAATCTAGCTCTATGACAAGGACATAATAGATAATTCAACAAATAAATTCCTATTTCCAAACCTGCCTAACCAGCTGGCTTGAGGACATAAAAAGACGACTCCAGGTACCTCCCACTGCTGACTCCTCTCACAGAGGTGCTGCTCCTTTAAAGCACTTAACATGGGTTGCAATTAATATTGACTTGCATGGTTTCTGTGTTGTTTTTTTTAATATATCTTTATTTCAGAGAGAGGAAAGAAGAGGAAGAGAGAGAGAGAGAAACATCAATGATGAGAGAGTCATTGATCGGCTGCCTCCTGCACGCCCCTAACTGGGGATCGAACCCGCAACCCGGGCATGTGCCCTGACTGGGAATCGAACCGTGATCACCTGGATCCTAGGTCCATGCTAAACCACTGAGTCACGCCCAACCGGGTGAGTGGTTTCTGTTTAATGTCAACCTTCCCATTACATTGTAAGGTCAAGGGGACCTTTGTGTGTACTGTTCACCACTACATATCTACCACCCATCACAGTACCTGGCAGTGTTCAAAAAAATCCACTATTGGATGACCTCAGAAGGCCACACTGGGTCACGGGGGACTACGATCTCAAAGTGAATTATAAAGAAGACCAAAACTTTAGGGACAAGCATTTGTGAAAAACACCTGCTCACATTTCTACAAAGGTCATGTTGGTAATACATCACAGGCTTATCAATACCTCCTTTCTCAGAAACAGCTAGAAGAGTTAGGCCTGCAGCCCAATCCGATCTAGGATCTAAGACACAAGTGACTATTACATGTGATGGTATACCATTATTTCTCCTTGTCACACAAACTGCTAAGATACAAGAACCATGGTTTCAAGAAGACAGAGGAACTGTGACGGCCCCAGTGAACAGGCTCAAAGGCACTCAAGGACCAAGCTCCCAAGAGCATTTCATGAGCCATCTCAGTGACAACTTTGAGGCACACGGCCTCTGACAGCACACAGTCTAATTTAACTGGCCCCAAGTCAGCAGCATGAGGATGTCATGGTGCCGACAGTTACAGATTGCTGTGGCAAACTGGGCTGTAGGATCCAGCTACTTTTGCAGTTAGATCAATATATACGATGAAATACTGAGAAAGAGAAATGTAAAGAAAATCAGTATAATTTTGGAACACTAGGCAGCCTGCTAAGTAATTGAAAGGCTTGATATTTATATAATGCTTTGAACTGAAAAACTTTCATAGTTCTGCTCTCAATCCTTACAACATTCCCATAAAGTAGAAAAAAAGATCTGTTTTACTGATATGGAAACTGGGAATCAGAGAACCACCAGCAAGTAGCCAAGATTGAATGCCCATATCTTCTGCCCACATGCTCATCTCACTACACTTTGCACACCTGCAAGGGAACTACATCTTCTCAGTGCTTAAGTCACTGATTTAGTTCTTTCTCTGCATAAGATCATGACAATGCTGATTTATGGGAAATGAAGAACCTCTGAAGGCATTCCCAATAACCTCTCCTTCCCTCCACCCACACTAGAGGTGTGCTCAGTGGGTGTGCAGGAAATGAAGCAGCAGCAGGGACCAACAGGAGAAACAGGATGTACAATGAAACAAATTTAGGTTCTGGTCTCTCTTAGGAAGTTCTGCTCAACTTGCAAAGGCTTCTTGTCTGGGGCCAGCCCAGCTAGAGAAAGCAATCCATAACAATGATTAGTATCACACTTGTAACAGCAAAGAAAAAATTTAAAAGCTTGACACAGGCCACTGGGAAAGTCACGGGCTTCCGGGATCTAAAATTTGGCCCGATCTTTCTCTGAAACAATGCAACTCATGAGTCTATCTCGCCCTTTGCAGTTGAGTTCACTCCCTTATTACCTTTCATCTAGTCTACCAGCACAGCCTCCTAACTTGTGTCTATGCCTCCAACTTCTGCTCCTTTCAGTCCACCCCCACGCCATCACCAACGCAATCTTCAATGGCATTTCCTCCTGAAATCTTCCTCGGCTGCTCCCACCCTAGCTGGTTGGAATTAACTCCTCCCTCCTATTCTCCACCACCACTTCTCTGAACTATGTTGTATCTCCCCACTTACACGATAAACTCCCCAAGGCAGTGGTCCTGTCTGCACAGTCTAGTCTTAGATGTAGAAGATGTTGAATAAATGCTTATCAAATTGATCCAGTTATGCTCTATTTCTGCCCTTAAAACCTAGCTTGCTAGGGAAGCAGGATGCTCAGTGGGGACAGCGAACAGAATCTCTGGGAAAAGCACTCACACTTCATGTCCCCCAGTGTGTCACCTGCTGCTCCCACTGGCTGAGGAGCATGCTGAACACAGGGGCCTGGAGGAGCGATTCTTGACAACATCACTTGTGTGACTGCATGGTCACCTCCAGTCACTGCTCACCACAAGGCAGGTGGGAAGGTGATCAGTTTTCCAGTAAAAAGCACACAAGTGTCATGCATCTTCGCCTTGTCCCAGAGGCTCTGTTTATGGGCACCAGACAAAAAGGGAAATGGGAAGATGAGGAACCCGTCTCCTTTCAATCCTTCAAAACCAGAAGGAAAATAAAAGGTCACCTCCAAAAGACGCACTTGCCCCATCTGTGAACAGTTTGTCCTGTGAGCAATGTGCTGCTGGTCAGTGTTTGTGAACCACTAAGTTTCCCACTATCAGCAGGAAGGCTGTTTGGGATCTGCTGTCCCCTCAGGGCTGGAGATCTTTCCAGGCGCAGATCTCACATTGTCACAGTTTTCTCAACCCCCAAATGAAGTCACAACAGACACCTACGCCAATTACTATATCATACAGTTAGGCACCAAAGAACATGTGTGACATAGACAATTGCACACCCTCACACTGCTTCTCCTTCCAGCTCTCTCCTCTCACTCTCCAATTCTGACAATGTTTTATTATCAATTCATCCATGACCCTACCACCCTTCGTGGTCTCCCACTTCCTCAATGCCCTCCCCCTCCCTCTTACCCAACCTAAGGCCATCAAATCATTATATCACTTCTGTGCAAAAAGCCTCAATTCCCTTGCCATTTCATGCTTTGTTGAACTTTTTAGGCTAAAACTCAACCCTACACACTAAGGCAGGCACGCAAATGTTCAAAGCAGCATTATTTATAACAACCAAAAAGTGGGAATAACCCAAATATCCATCAACTCATAAAGGGACAACCACACTGGGTATATCCATAGAATGGAATTGTATTTAGCAATAAAAAGGGACACCACTGATATATGTTATATATTAATAAAACTCAAAAGCATGCTAAGTAAAAAAAGCAAGAGACAGGACCCCATATATTACATAATTTCATTTATGTGAAAGATTCAGAAAAGTCAAATCTACAGGATCAGAAAATAATGAGTGGTTCCCTGGAGCTGGGAGTGGGAATTAGGGAATCTTATCAGGATGATGGAAATGTTCTAAAATTGAACTATGGTGATGGTTGTACAACTTGGTAAATTTACTAATAATTATTGAATTGTACACTTAAAATGGGTAAATTTTATGGTATGTAAATTACACATCAATAAAGTTGTTTTTTAAAAAACACACAATTAAACTGGTTAAATTCACCTGTTTTGTGTTTCACTAGTGCAGCTATAAATAGTTGGAAAAGAAAAATGCAACCACATTGGTCCCACTTTTTATTTTTTATTGATTTTAGAGAGAGAGAGAAGAAGGGGGAGAGGAAGACAGAGAAACATGGATTTGTTGTTCCACTTATTTATGCACTCGTTGGCTGCTTCTTGTATGTGCCCTGACCAGGGATCAAAACCACAACCTTGGCGTATCAGGAAGACACACTAACCAACTGAGCTACCCAGCCAGGGTTCAAGTGAGTTCCTGACTCCGTCCTCCAATCGTACTATATTTCTCAAGCTCCTTTTGTTTCTTGCTCTCCTCAATTACTTCCCACCTTCTCTCTCCTCAAATCTCCAATGCCTCATCCCCTAGTCTCCGTTTTCATCTGATAGCCCTTCCTTCTTCACTGAGGAAACTGAGGCCATCAGTAGAGACCTTCCAGATCCCCATCATCACACCTACTGCTGCCTGTTACTATTATGCCCCTGTCCAGTAACTATGTGTGGCTATTTAGATTAAGATTAAATACAACAAAAATTCAATTCCTCAATCTTACTAGTCTCTTTTCAAAGGCTTAATAGCTACATGTGGCTTGTGGCCCCTGTATTGGATAGTGTAGATACAGAGTATTTCCATCCTCAAGAAAGTTCTATGGGACAGTGCTATTCAAGATGATCTATCCAAATGTTTATCTAAAACACATCCTGCCCTGGCTCAGTGGTAAGAGAGTCGGCCTGAGGACTGAAGGGTCCCGGGTTCGATTCCAGGCAAGGACACGTACCTCAGTTGCAGGCTCGATCCCTGGCCCTAGTTGGGGTAGGTGAGGGAGGCAACCAATCGATGTGTCTCTCTCACATTGATGTTTCTCTCTCTTCCTCTCTCCTCTCCCTCCCCCTTCCACTCTCTCTGAAAAGCAATGGAAAAAATATCCTTGGGTGAGGATTAAAAATAAATAAAACACATCCTTACTTATTTGTGCATTTCCTCTCTCCTAACTCAAAGGCATTGCTTCAGTAATTCCTTTCTCCTACATCATCAGGGTTCAGCTCTACAAGAGATCATTTCCATCAGTAGATGACTGTCATTTTCCTCCTCTTAAAAAGTAAAAGAGGGCCCAGCCGGGCATGGTTCAGTGGTTGAGCATCGACCTAAGATCCAGGCGATTAGGGTTCGATTCCTGGTCAGGGCACATGCCCGGGTTGTGGGCTGCAGCTGATCAATGACTCTCTCATCATTGATGTTTCTGTCTCTCTCTCTCCCTCTCCTTTCCTCTCTCTGAGATCAATAAAGATATATTAAAAATAATAATAATAAAAAGTAAGAGGAACAGCTTGGGGTGGTGGAAAAGTTTTGGAAATAGATAATGAAATGATAAATATGTGACATGATAAAGATGTTAGCCCATGCTACAGTAATAATCACTGCAACACATAAATGTATCAAACCAACATGCTGTACACCTTATACTTACATGGTCGTTCTATGTCAATTATAGCTCAATTTTTAAAAAAGAGAATGGTAATGGTTGCATAACACTGAATTTTAAGTGGTTAAAATGACAAATTTTATGTTATACATATGCTACCATAATAAAAAACATTTTTTTAAGGATAAGAATCTTTCTAGTTATCGCTTCCCTGTACCTACCAGCAGCTATAGTCCTATTTTTCTATTTCCCTTTATAGCAAAACTTTCTGAAAGGCTTGTCTGTATTTGCCTTCTCTAATTCTTCTTCGTCTTTTTTTTAAATAGGTTTTTATTGATTTCAAAAAGAGGAAGGGAGAGGGGGAGAGAGAGATAGAAACATCAATGATGAGAGAGTCAATGATCACCTACTTCCTGCATGCCCCCCACTGGGGATCAAGCCTGCAACTGGGGCATGTGCCCTGACGGGGAATCGAACCATGACCTCTGGGGTCATAGTCGACACTCAACTGCTGAGCCACGCAGGCCAGGTCTTCTCTAATTCTTGCCCCTCTGTTTTTGCTTTGACCCATCTAATCCCTCAAGTGCCTATGCCCCATTACTCCACCAAAATTGCTTTTATCAGCTGCCAAGTCCAATGGACAGTAATTCTTTGTCTTACTTGATTTGTCAGCAGCTTCTGATTACCCTCCTAAAAACACCCTCTTTCCTGTTTCTGAGTCCCAGATCTGCCTCTCCAGAGCTGCCCCTCTACCTTTTGCTTTCTGCCTCATCTCCTGGCTCCTGGGCTCTGCCCACCAGGCTTCCCTGAACCTCCTTAACTTCAACCGCCTGTTTACCTGGACCTCTGCCCACAGACAACCTGACCATTACAACTCACCCCCCTCATTACTACTTCACCTGAAAGCCCTGACTCCCCTCGCATCATTAATTCTGAGACCTTTCTGAGGAGCCAGCTGAGCCCTGCTCTATTTGGTCTCTCTATTTAAGATCTAGTAAGGCCTATTCCATCCCTGCCTGAGCCTTGTGCTTAAAAATAATGGATATAAACGTCTAGATCCTTAAAGGACACAATCTTCCTAACTATGTTAGAATACTCTCAGTTAAAATAGCTGAAGTTGGTTGCTGAAAATAATAAATATCAAAGACTTCTTTGTTTTTTGTTCAGTGGATCTTATCTGCTTTACTCAGATTTTTTTATTTAGATAATACCGAAATATACTTTGTATTCTGGTGGCTAGAAAAAGAGTGCGCTCTTTTAGATTTCTCAGGAAACTGGACAAGGATAGGAGAAGTGCTTGGATCTAAATAAAAATAAAGTGAAAGGATGGATACTAGCCTCAGCCCAGGGCTGGAAGTTATTCAATCCTAGATTCCAATTTTCACCCTTACTAATCCTAGTACATCTCTCAGAATTAATGCCACATACCTAGAAGCATCAAGGAATGGTCTGTAGGCCAAGCTGATCCATTCTTCTCTGTTGGATGAATATTTTGGCTCCCGGGGTGTTTCTCTCATGGTGTCCAAATCCACTAAATAATGGCATTTACTGATGTCAATCTGCAATGGAGAAAGGCCAGCTCTTCATCAGTAATTATGACGGTCCTTTCAGGGTAAGGAACATCAATTGCAATTCTAAGCATTCCCACAGGGTTTAGCAGCACAAGCATCTAAATCCTCGGAAGCTGTTACCTATGCTCTCTCCACTCAGATACAAGTGCTGGGTGTTGGGGTATTATCTAGGCTCCTGGGAGTAAGGGGGAGACATGCACTCACCCAGCCAAAATATATGTAAGCTTTGGGAGTTCTGACTCTAGTTTGGGTATTAAGCCCTTCCAGCTGTACAGACACTTCTGAAACTAGCATGAGTCTACAGCCCATTCAAAAAAACTATCTTCACTGTTGCTCTCTTCCAATGATGACTTCTTACTCCAGAGATTGAAAAAGCAAAACTAAACACACATGCTAATGTGTGAGGAAACCATCTCTGCTGACAGCCATGTGAGGTTATCCTACACCTCGCAAATGGTGCAGAAATTATCATGCATATTGTCTCCTTGGAAAATTCAACAGAACCAACAGAGACATGGGAACTGTTCCTGCAGCAAAAGATCAATAAAACTGAGATATCAGAACTGTAAGAGTGGAGAAGATTATGAAAAACATATTGTAACTATAAGCAAAACTATAGTTATGCAGCCACTCACGTCATGGATACACCACAGCATCCCAGATGCTCATAAGAGAACACTAATGCATTTCATTTAAAACCATGTTGGTACTGTGCTTATAACAAAATTAATTCAATGGAACACGCTATAGACTGTAGGATACTCCTGCAGTTCAACAGTTCATTTCAAACAATAATTACATTCTTTCTCTCATCTTGAAGCCATCAGAATATTTAATAACCACAGGGAAAATTTTTAAACCTTTTTAAATAAAGTTTTAACTTTTTAAAAATAAATAAAAATAAAGACTTGAGGTAACAGACAATACAATATACAGACAATGTATTATAGAATTGTACCCTGAAACCTATATAATTTTATTAACCAATGTCACCCCAATATATTCAATTTAAAAAAAATAAATAAATAAAGACAACACACAAGTTTCTATGAGGTTAAATAAAACTTAAATTTGGAAAACATCATTGTGATACTGTAATTTATAGTAAATATATATTTTGGTCTTTGTCCATGGTTTCTGGTTCACAGCTCTCAAACCCCTATTTCCTAATCGATAAGAGCAATGGGGACGTCTTTTGTTATAATACTAGGTCTCTTGCTGTCAGTTCCTGAAATTCCTTCAAAGCCATAAATGTGAAAGGGGTGTCTCATTATTCATAACAAGCCCCTTTCAACCACAAATGAGTTTATGTTAATAGGGTAGCTTTTGGAAAGCCCCTAAAAATGGGGGAGGAGAGCTGGTCACCAGGTGAACCAACCATGTGATGAGAGGCTTGGAACTTTCAGTTCCATCCTGACCTCCGAGGAAGAGAGAGGGGTTATACACTGAGTTCAATCACCAATGGCCGATGACTTCATTAATCCTGCCTGTGTAATGGAAGCATCCATAAAAACTCAAAAGGACAGGTTCAGGTAGCTTCTGGGTTGGTGAACATGTGGACTCAGGGAGAGTGGTGTGCTGGGAGAGGGCATGGAAGATTTATACCCTTTTCCCACACCTTGCACCTTGCCCTATGTATCTCTTCCATCCGGCTGCTCCTGAGTTATATCCCTCTATGATAAACTGGCAATCTACTAAGTAAAATGATTCTCTGAGTTCTGTAAACTACTCTAGCAAATTAATCAAACTCAAGGAGAGGGTCATAGGAACTTCTAATTTACAGCCTATAGGTCATAAGTACAGTAATAACCTGGACTTGAGACTGGTGTCTGAAGGGGGAGGGGGGGAGCAGTCTTGTAGGAATGAGCCCTCAACCTGCAGAATCTAGTGCTATCTCCAGGTAGAGAGTCAGGGTTGAGTTCAATTGTATGACACCCAGCCCATGTCCGAGAATTGTTACTGTGAGGAAATCCCACACACACATTGGAAATTGGGTCCCAGAACCCTCTTAATCACTAATGTAGTCAGCTAAAGAAAAGTAAATCTTAAGGGAAGAACACTAGTATTTCTCACTCTTTTTTTTCATGCCAACTATGTTACATATACAGTAAACCTGTTACCAGGTGTTGGCGTTCTTGGGTTCCCCAAGATAGAAATCGAGAGGAAACTCCAGAGAAATTTTCAGACAGATTTTATTAAGCTTATGCTTGAGCACAAGGGAGGCAGCTCAGAGGAAAGGAAAATCCTCTGAACTGGCTCGGGGCTGGCTCTGCTTGGCTGCTTTTATAAGCTGGGGACAAACAAGGCTTGCATGAAAAGGCAGGTTTTTTGAAAAAGGCAGGCTTGCATAATTTTCCATTTTAGGGTTGGGTGACTTCCTTTTCCAGCTGCATTGCCTGGTAACTATGTTGGTGCCTGCACTGTGGGGGCAAGACGACAGACTGCTAATTACCACCACCTTAACAAGGCTGTACAGTGGTCAAACTTTAATCAACTGCACATGCCGGTTAGTAGGTTAAGCAGGAAACTAGAAGGGAGATAAAAATCAATGACCTCTGCATTTCTGAGAAGGGAATGGAGGGGTGGTGACAATTTTTTGCCCTTGCTGCCTCTGACCACCTAGTCTTAACTTGGCTTCGTGGTCACCCAATACTTCTATTCCTAGGTCCAAGTCCCAATGCTGTCTCAGGTCTTCACTTAACACTGTTATTAGGTTCTGTGACTATAAGTGAAATGATGTATCATGAAACCAATTTTACTACAGGCAAATTGATATAAATATGAGTTAAGTTCCTACAGCATCTCATCAACGTTATCATGAAATAGCAGCATTATCCACAACACACAAAAGGTGGAAAAACCCAAATGTCCATCAGAGGGTGAATGGGCACCAACCAAAGTGCTTGTCTAAAGGGGTGCTGAGTTTCAGTCTCCGATGATAAAAAAGTTTTTGAGAGAGAGAGAGTGGCTATGGTTGCACAACAGTGTGAGTGTACTGAATGCCAATAAACTGTATACCTAAAAATGGTTAGAATGGTAAATTTTATCGCTGTGAAATCATTGAAATAATGAACTTTATCTCAAAAAATTTTGATAAATAAAGTAGACCTTATTAAATGAAGGGATAAACCTTATTCCTAGATCAAAGGCTCACTATTATAAAGATGAAAATTTTAAATAAATTGATAGATTACAGTATTAATAAAAATCTCAACAGACATTTTTGTGTGAAACTTGACAAGCTGATTTTAAAATGTATACAGAGCCCTAGCCGGTGTGGCTCAGTTGGTTGAGCGTCGTCCTGTGAACCAAGAGGTCATAGGTTTAATTCCTGGTCAGGGCACATGCCTAGGTTTCAGGTTTGATCTCTGGTGGGGGCTCATTTGGTGTGTTCAGCACTATGAGAGGCAAACAATCCATGTTTCTCTCTCTAAAATCAATGAAGGCATGTCTTCAGGTGAGGAAAAAAATAATAATAAAACAAAATTTTAAAAAATTAAATGTATATGGAAATGCAGGCCAAGGATAGTCAAGGCACTCTTAGAAAAGAACAGATAGGGGGCTTACTTACTATGAGCTTAGTATAATTAAGGCAATGAGGTATTAGTGCAGAAATAGATCAACACAACAATGAACAGAATAGAGCCAAGAACAGATGCAGGCACATATGGATGCTGATTTATGACAGAAGTGACACCTCATAGCAGTGGGGAAAGGATGATCTTCTTCACTAACTGATGCTAGGACAACTGGATATCTATCCATTAGGGGAAACATGAAATTGGACCTCAACCTCCCTCTGTACACAAAAAACTACTTCAGATGAATTACAGAACTAAATGTGAAAAGCAAAATAATAAAGCTCTTGAAAGATAATATGGGAGAACGGCTTCAAGATCTTATGGTAAAAGTCTTTTTAGATAAGACAAAAGTCATTAACTATAAAAGAAATGATAGACAAATTTGACTATTAAAATTGGGAATATCTATTCATCAAAGATACCATTAAGAGAGTGAAGACAGAGGCCAAGAAATGGGAGAAGATATGTGCAACACATTTAACAATCAAAGACACATATCTAAAATATATAAAGAACACCTGCTAATCTAAATGGCCAGTCTAGCCAGTTTGACTCAGTAGAGTGTCAGCCCATGGACTGAAGGGTTCTGGGTTCAATTCCAGCCAAAGGCAAGTACCTTGGTTCTAGGCTCGATCCCCAGCCCCAGTTGGGGTGGGTATAGGAGGCAACCAATTGATGTGTCTCTCATATTGATGTTTTTCTCTCCCTCTCTCCCTTCTACTCTCTCTGAAAAGCAATGGAAAAAAATATCCTCAGGTGAAGATTAAAAAAAAAAGAAAGAAATCTAAATGGCCAAAAACAAATTAAAAAGTGTTCAGCCTCACTAGTAACCAAGGAAATGTAAATCAAAACCACAACAAAAAAGTATAGCACCAGTATTGGCCAGAATATGAAGTAACTATGAAAAAAAAAGTTTTTATTGATTTTAGAGATAGAGGAAGGGAAAGGGAGAGGAAGAGAGAGAGAGAAATATTGATCAGCTGCCTCTTGCACACCCCCTTCTGGGGATCAAGACCACAACCTGGGCATGTGCCCTGACCAGGAATCGAACCAACAACCTCTTGGTGTATGGGACGACCCTCAACCAACTGAGCCACTCCAGCCAAAGCTGAGGTGAGTTTTATACATTACTAGCAGGAGATAAATTTGATACAATATTTTCAGAAAACGGGCAGAATCTACAGAATCCACTAAAATTGAAAATATGTATTTCCTATGATCCAACAATCCCACTACTAGGTATTAGATTGAACCATATGAAATCATTAATATTTGACAATTTAATCACAAAAATGGTCATTTCACATGGTTCAAGCCAAGTATATCCAACAGAAAGAAATGCATGCAACAAAAGACAAATTCAAGAATATTCAAAGTGGTATTATTTGCAATCGGCCCAAATTAGAAAAAAACAAGCATTAAAATAATAAATTGTGCTACAGTCATACAATGAAATACTACATAGTAATAAAAGAGAACTACAGATACATGCAACAACATGTGATTATCACAAACAAAATGTTGAATGAAAGAATTAAGATACAAAAAAATGCAATGCGATTCCATGTATATGAAGTTGAACAACAGGCAAAACTAATGCATATTGTTTAGGAATGCATATAAAAGGAGTAAATGTAAAGAGAGAAGCA
This sequence comes from Miniopterus schreibersii, assembly GCF_964146895.1. Lineage (NCBI taxonomy): Eukaryota > Metazoa > Chordata > Mammalia > Chiroptera > Miniopteridae > Miniopterus > Miniopterus schreibersii. Next base: position 9,053,087 of record NC_138112.1, on the reverse strand, counting down.
AGGAAATTATTATCATAAAGTCAGGAAGCTCCATCTGTAGGGGGACGTAGGAAGTGATAAAAGGAATTGCGGGGGAGCTTCTGGGTACTGGCAATGTTCTCATATTTGACCTGAGGGATGGTTACACAGGTATTTGCTCTATTTTTATGTTATTATTAATTTACTGCACACTTATGTTTTATGCACATTTAGGCGTATGGGTTACATACAATCGGAGATTTTTTAAAGTGCATATAAGAACAACTTTGTAATCTCTGGCTTACAGTAAGTAAACTCTGTTCTTCCCCAACCTCTCACTCAGAGTAAGAGTCTCATTCTCTCCCAGCACTATTTTTATGTAAAAAAGACTCCAGTCTCACATCTGGCTCTACATATGGGCTGTTCCTCCAGGGGAGAGAAAGCACACTGAGAATTGACGTCAGATCCAATTCCATTCCACATAACTCTCTAAAAATGACCCTTTGCATAAACACTTCAGGAAGCAGCCCTTTTGGTCTGAACACCCAGTCTGTAACTCCCAAGGATTTTAAAAACATGAAAGGAGTTTTTAAAAGTTGTGCAAGTGCCATGCTTCTGTAATCAAACAGGAGCAGCAAGGGGCAGAGACTCTCAGGTCTCATGCCTAGACCTCCTTTGATGAGGGAGCTCTGCTTACGACATTCCAGTACTTGACCTCAGCCAGGCACAACTACAGGCCTGATTATTTAGATTGGGTGTTGGGTACATGGTCTTCCAGATATCTGGGCAGTAACTAATTAATACCAAACTATACCAGTTAGCTTTAGGCTCCACTCATCAACCATCCATACATAAATTCCATTTAGAGTAAAGTTTTTAGAAAGACAGATACCAAGACAAAATCATATTCATTGCGATACTAATCCATTTTTTAAAATGTAATCTTTTAAAATCCTTTCTAGGAAACAGCTGCTGAAGATTCTTTTTTTCCAGGGTACAGTTACTGAACAACTAAAACACACAAGGATAAAGGCCTCTGTCAGAAAAATGGTTAGTATGGTCAAGGGCAGATTCTCTGCTAGAAAAGAAATAAGATAATTAGAAAAAGAAGCCCCAACAATCAATAAAATAAAAGGCAACCTATGAAATGGAAAAAATATTTGCAAACCATTCATCTGATCAGGCACTAATGCTCAAAATATATAAGGAACCCATACAACTCAATAGCAAAAAACAAAAAAACAACAAAAACACCCCACACAAATAATCTGATTTTTAAATGGGCCAAGGTCCTGAATAGAAACTTCCAAAGAAGACATACAGGTACATGAAGAGGTGCTTAATATCACTGATCATTAGGGAACGGCAAATCAAAACCACAATGAGATACCACTCACACCTGTTAGAATGGCTACTATCAAAAAGACAAGATAACAAGCGCTGGTGAGGCTGTGGAGAAAAGGGAACCTCTGTGGACTGTTGGTAGGAATATAAACTGGTGCAGCCACTATGGAAAACAGTAAGGAGGTTCCTCAAAAAATTAAAAACAGAACTACCATATGATCCAGCATTCCTACTTTGGGTATATATGTGAAGGAAATGAAATCACTATCTTGAGGAGAGATGTGCACCCCCTTGCTCACTGCAGCACTATTCACAATGGCCACGACAAAGAAGCAACCTAGATGTCCATCAGCGGATAAAATGTGACATGTATATACCACACACGATGAAATATTATTCAGTCATAAAAAAGAAGGAAACTCTGCTATTTGTGACAACATGAATGAGGGCATTTGGTTAAATAAGTCAGACAGAGAAAGACAACGTATGATCTCATTTTTATGTGGAACCTAAAAAAGTCGAACTCATAGAAACAGTGTAGAATGGTGGTTTCTAGGGACTGGGGAAATGAAATGTTGGTCAAAAGGTACAAATTTCAGTTAGAAGATGACTAAGTTCTGGAGATCGAATGTACAACATGGAGACTAAAGTTAACAATACCATGCTGTATATTTGAAATCTAAGAGAGTAGATCTTAAAAATCTCACCACAAAAAGTGGTGCCTATGTGAGGTGATGAATGTGTTCACTAAGCTTATTGTGGTCATATTTTCACAATGTACATGTGTATCAAATCATCACACTGTACACCTTAAGCTTATACAATGTTATTTTTCAAACATATCTCAATAAAGCTGGAAAAATTTTACTTAAAAAATCAGAAGAGGAGTTCTAAGTCAGAGGCCTATATTCAGGTCTGGGCACTACCACAAAGTAGCTGGGTGACCTATATTCATTTAAGTTTTTATACCTCAATTTCTTCTTTTGTAAAATAAGGATAATATCATTAACCTCAAAGAGTTGTATTGAGGATTAAATGAGATGATTCATTTAAATAAAACTTGTAAACTCCAAAGGACTACACAAAGAGTTGTAAAATCAGAAGGAATCCTCGAGTAACTTGGCGAAATGTGAGAACTTGCCTGACAGAAAAGAAACCTGGAGCACTGGAGCCCATTAAAATGAATTACTCTTTTTTTTCAGCCTAGATTGCTAGTTACTGTCCATTCAAGTTATGCCCAACATGCAAGCCAGAGGGGTTACAATACTAACTACTCACAGTCCTTGAATAGCGATGAACTGGCAGCAGTGAGTAAGTGATATTAAAATGAATCTTCTGGGCATCATTGGTGAATATTTGATGAATCCTAAACTAGGGTATATAAAATTCCTGTAAGACGTGTCCTTGTTATTAAACTTATAATATAGGTCAGGAAATCACATTAGCACATACGAAATAGGGAACTTAAGTATTATAAGAACAATCAGAGTTCAGAGAGAGAGAAATCACTGGGGCCCACAGTAGGTGAAAAGATTTCCTACAGGTGGTGGTGAAAGAGAGAAACTGAAGGGAAAAGGCAGAAATGAGCATGGTTTACAGGGGAAACCAGAGGAATATTTGCTTGTCCCAGGAGGTATGTGTTGCGAAACAAAACTAGGGAGAGTTTGATGACCCAAATTAGGAGAAGCTGCATTTTGTGCATCAGGAATCTACTCTGATTTTTCAGCCAAGGAGTAAAATGATTTAAAATGGGTCTCAGAAAGACAGGTCTATACTGGTGATGCTGGGCAAGGTGTATGGAGGAAAGGCTGGAAGCAGGATTCCTGTCACTAACGTCACTAGTGCAGTACTCAGTTGAGACATGACGACATCTTGAAGGTCTAGGTGGTGAGAAGAACAAAGAAAGGGTAAATCTCAGGTCTGTTTCAAAGGAAATCAATGGCACCAAAATTTCGAATCCAGTAAACTGGGAAAAAGAGGGGCTGCAGCGAAGAATCAGTTTGGGTGAGATGTAGAGAAGATGACTGACTTGTGTTTTACACCTACTGAGGTGGGAAAAAAGCACTGTGTATTCAAGTAATTGAAAGAAGGTCAATGTGCCAGGACCACTGAGAGAGCTGTTCTCTGTTGCTACTGCCTAGAACGCTCCCTGCTTCCAACTCATAAATTCCAACTCATCCTTCAGATTCCAGCTAACAATGATTTCCTCAGGAAGGACTTCACTGTCCACTTAAGCTAGGACAGGCCCCCAGGCTACATGGTCTCATAGCAGCCAGTACTTCTCCACTAAAACATTTCACGATTTATTAATTAATGGGGAAATTAGTCAATTCTATGGAAGCTGAGGCTGTGTCTGTCTCATTCACTCATGCATTCCAAAAACCTACCACAGTACAAAGCACACAGTAGGTGCTAAGTAAATGTATATTTAACAAATGGACACAAGAATGTATGAAAAAAATAAGTGAAAGTAAGAAGAGAGAAGAAAAGATAAAAGCAGAGAAAAAGGGAGAAAAGAGAAAATGAGAGAGGAGCAGAAGAGCACAGATAAATTTGGGAGGATGCCTACAGTACAGGCAGAAGAAAGAAGTGGAAAAAGCAAGGGACAGAGGGGACCATTACAGAGGTTACAGCAGAATCAGATAAGTACACAGCTCTGAAATTCAGAGGGAGAGTGGATTTCACAAGCCACAGAAAGGCTGTGAGGAGGCTGAAGACTGGGAAAAGGTAACAACAGGAACGGTTCAAGAGTTGCACCAAACAATAAATGGATCAGTTTAGAATGTCATGTGGGGACAAGGAAAGAACTAGCAGTCCAACCCCCTTTTCTCAGTGACCTTCCCTGCTGTCCACCCAGCTGCCTGAGCCAACCCTGCAAGTCCTAAGACAGGAAGGATGTGAACTTGAATTCAGGCATCTATCAGCTGGAAATGACAATGACGCATGTAGGCTGTACAAATAGAGATCTCTGGCAAGGGCGAACATGAAGTTCAAGAACATCACAGAGAGACTATCTCCATATACAAGACAGGGCTCACTTCTCAAATGTCACTGAAAATTCTCTGGTAAACAAATGCAATAAAGAATCCTCTAAGAGTTCAAGAGGAGAATGTGAAAGGTAAATCAAAATCAATTGTTCTATCACCTCCAAGGCAAGTGGGAGAATTGAAGCTGAAAAAACTGTTTAGACACTTTGCCCATAATTAAGTAAAATTTGATCATAACTGAGGCTATCAAACAGCAATAGTGGCTGACATATGTCATGAATTTAATACTTAACCTTTCAGGATGTCCTCTTTCTTTCCAAAACATGTAGTAAATTTTGACTCATTATGTATCTTCATATTCCTCTACGAGCAACTGTAGCAAGGCCCAGGACCTCTTACAGCTGAGCATTGTAAGCTCTGTGAAGGCAGAGACTGAGTCTGTCTTAATCACCACTATATCCCTGGTGCCTGGTACAGTACCTGGGACACAGCAGGCAGTCAAAAAGTATTTGTTGAAGGAAAGAAAGGGCACGAGCTGCACCAGGATGCTGGAAAACTTCAAACAGCAAGTGTTAAAAACTAAGATCAGCCATCTCTAAGTGCCAAGAATTTCTTCCCTTAGCTTCTAGCCCCTAGAGGACAATCTATTTCCTCTAAAATATCCTACAATAAAGATAAGATCACACTGTAATAAATCTACTAAAAAAACTCCAACTGGTGAAATGAGTTCAAACTCCAGTAAACTGATTACTAATTCACCATAACAAGATTTTACTTACTTGAATATTTCTAGAATGAAAAATTAAAGTATGAGAGTTGCCTAGAAAAAATCAATTTAAACAATTATTCCTGAATCCTATTACTGTGATCAGAATATACAATGCCCTTCAGATCTATGAGTGTACTTCTGCTATTAGGAAGGGGGACAGAGAATCCAAAGAGCACAGAAGAATCACATTTAAGAGCAACCCAAAATTCCGCATGGATACTCATTGTTTATTCCCAACTCATAGACAAGGTGTTGGAGACAATTAAGTCCAGTTCTGCAAGCTTGCAGAACTTTCTGCATGTAAAGAATTTCTCTGAGAAGATATCTTTTCACTCCATTTCAACCAACATCTTTTATTATAAAAAATACAAATATAAAAAGAAATCCTAGTGTATATGTATCCTACTATGTTTGGATGTGAATTTTTATCAGCCAGCAAGAGAGCTAACCCTCTGAAATAACATCATCAGAAAAGCAGAATAATGTTCTGAATACCCTGCCTCCAGGTAAGCACTCTTTTTGTTTAAATCTATCTGTTACCATTTGCATCAAGAAACAGTACCTCTACGTGCTCTGCCTCTAGCTCTAGCTCAATGATTCCAGGAAGTCACTTAACCGAGCTTCAGAGTTTTACCATCTCTCCAAAGGGTTTGGACTGCAAACCACTAAAATTCCTCTCAACTCTAAAAAAGGATCACTGCAAAGAAAATAATTTCATCACAACTATAAATATAATCCACATTGCTGATTCTCCTCCTCTCAAAGCTACTACCGCTCATCACTAGATCTGTTTTCATATAGAAAAACATCCCTGCACTGGAGGTAACAAATACACAGGATCTGCTTTTTATATTGCCAAGATGTGGGCAATTAGAAAGTCCGTCTTAGTTATAGCACTGAACACTGTTAAATATACGTATTTGTCTGAAATGGCAAAGGCAAAATAAAATAAGATCATTCAGTTCTCTGAATTTGCTGATGTTGAGGAGCTATTTAAAGCCCTGATATTATCATTGTTATTCTGACATTGTTAAATATGAAAAGGGTTAGAGAAATTGTGTGGGTTTGCATGCCTGAAAAATGTTAACTTTTTACAGAGCTTCTTCACTTCTAAGTGCTGTATCAATGTGAAATGTATGATCTGGGAATAGGGCATATGTCTTACCTGAGCCTAGAATCATTACATAGACCTATCCTGAAGCTGGGTTATGACACATCAGAAAGCTGTTTCTCTTCCCACTGCTCATGTTAGACATCACTAATCATTAGTCTCTCCTGTTAGACATCACTAATCATTCATCTCTCATGTGAGACATCACTAATCACTGATCTCTTTCACTGAACCTGAATACAATCTCATGCTTTTCAACCTGGAGGTCCAAGAAGTCACGCTGAATTGATCAGAGTATCAAACAACGGAAACTATTTACCTTCCTTGTTAAATCAGTACACGGAAATGTACTGGTAATGCCAGGATGGCCTTAATGGCACTCAAAGAAGCCCAATCTACATCTCTCAGTTCTCAAAGATATATTTCAACATAAACACACCTACTACATTATACAAAATGGATATTTAGAAAACTGAGAACCCAGCTGGGCATGGCTCAGTGGTTGAGCATCAACCTAGGATCCAGGAAATTGTGGTTCGATTCCCAGTCAGGGCACATGCCCAGGCTGCAGGCTCCATCCCCAGTTGGGGGCGTGCAGGAGGCAGCTGATCAATGACAACTCTCTCATCAATTGTTTCTCTCTCCCTCTCCTTTCCTCTCCCTGAAATCAACAAAGATATATTTTTTAAAAAACAAAACAGAAATCATGGGAGAGTGCTTAATTTCTTTTGTCTTACAACAGCAAATCAGGATTTCTTTATAAATTTGATTTTCAAAATATCAGTTTATATAAAATAGTTTAAATATTATTTCTATAATATAAGATTCATTTGTTTTTAGAACTATAAGTCACTATCACTAGTAAGTACAAAATTAGGAAATAAAAGAAAAATAAATCACACAACTTTCAAAGTATTTCTACTTTAGAGTTAAGTTGAACCATGTACATAAAAAGCTATAAACTGTTTTGTCAAATATTTCTTGAAAGTTTTATATTGTCATTATAATTTAAAAGACTACCAGAAGAAGACAAACATATAGACAGATACTTGCCCTTTAGGAGCTTACTACCTAAGATGGATAATACCAGATGAATAAACTTTAAGTGGCATTTACCCAACAGAATAAAGCAATTATCCTAAAGCATAAACCTAATATAACAGGAAATTTATTTTTGATCATCCAGAGTTGGCAAAACATGCTCACAAAATCTTTTGCTATTGTAATTTTCTCTAGTCAATTGACATTATGATCAGTTTCTGGTATATATTTTGTGACCCAAGAAGAGAGAATGGTTTTTTAAAGTCAAACCTTTCATAGCTATTTTCATCACTCAAAGGTATAAATTCAATAAATGAAGCTCTATCCTGATTAATATGTGCATCAACCTATGAAAATGACATGACTTGTTCCCTCCTTGAAACATGGGGAAAACTAGGTAGAGGAAATAGACGGAAGAAGGTGACTGATTTTGTGGTGATTCTTACGTTGGGTTTCAGTGGGTAACTTTGTTAGCATATTTGAAATTCTGCACAATCCCCAAATATTCTCATATTAAAGTGTTAATAGAAAAATGTATTCAGAAGTAGGGGTTATTTATGTACTATCTTTTATTAACATAGATAATTGAGGGTCGGTTATCTTACACGTGTTAGAGTATGGATTTTTAAAAAGATTAACCAGACCTTTTAAATGGAGATGGATAATGCATTATCATTGGGAAATTGGGCATGGGAAACTGTGTTATAGTAACAAAATAAAAATATCAGCAGCTCTCCTTTGCTCAATCTCCACGGAACTACCATAGAAAACAATATCTTTAGTCTGAAAAGTGGTTTGGCAGACTAGCTGGAGGAAAGGTAGCAGAAAAGAGTGGCATTACAGAAATAGCAAATACCTCTGTGAAGGCTCACAGTGTAAGTGAAACACACAAGCTAAATGGAAGAGGCTAAGTTGTGTGAGGCAGGCTGTGGCTCCTAGGCACTGAGTTAGAGTTTCTATAAATGACCCCAACTGGGGAATTAAGAAGCATCTATGTAAAAACAGATCAAAATAGCTAAAAGAAAAGTATTCCATTTTCCTCCAATATATTAAACTTGATAGGGAACCAGCTAAACACAAATCTGCCAAACACTACACGCTGACAATTCACATTAGAATCAAATGACAGAAGAAAGTCAGAGAGTATGTCAAGTGATTTTGAGGTCATAGGTAGGAAACTGAATGTCTTTGAAGCAAAGAGATGATCTTTTCAAGTTAAAGGTTGGGACTTTGGAAGAGAAAGATAAGAAAAGTGAACAGTAAAGTATAAACAATAGAGTCAAATCATAGGACTGTTTTCCTGGATTATATCTTAAGAACTAATAAGTTCCTGGCAAGGGTCAGAGCGCATCCCACCAAGACCAGAGTGAACGTGCTTAGAGAAACTTTCAAATAAATAAAAAAAATTTAAAAGGGGAGGGAAAAAACCCACCCAGATAAAAATCATAAAATGAGACACTCTAGTCCAAAAGATGCAATATTAAAAAAAAAAAAACACAGAAGGAAAAAACTAAATAATTTTCAGGATAAAACAAAGAGGCTTAGAAATAAAAACCTATGGCCTAAAATATCAATGAAGCATTTAATCCAGTGTGTTAAAAGAAAGCAGCAAATAAAAGGCAAGAGTAGGCACTTTTCCATACTCCTTCTGCTAAGTCCAGCTAAAAACCAAAAACATTATGAATGAAACAAACATAAGATGACTCCAAAATGTAGAGGAAAGAAGGCAGACCAGCTAGGAACTTCAGAACCCAAGGACCAATACTTTTAGGCAATAAACACTCCACTCCAGCAGTAATAATTAATATTATATGTCAACTTAGCTAGGCCACAATACCCAGATATTTGGTCAAACACCAGACTAAATGTTGCTGTGAAGGTATTTTTTAGATCAGATTAACATTTAAATCAATAAACTGTGAGTAAAGCAAATTACTCTTCATAATGTGGGTGGGCCTCATTTAATCAGTTGAAGACCTTAAGAGAAGAAGAGTGAGGTCCCCTGAGGAAGAGAAAATTCTGCCTCCAGACTGCCTTTGGACTCGAGTTGCAACATCAGTTCTTCCTTGGATCTTCAGCCTACCAACCTACCCTTCAGATTTAAGACTTATCAGCCCCCTCAACTGTGTGAATCAATTCCTTAAAATAAACCAATCTCTCTCTCTAATGTGTGTATATACATATACATATATATATGTATACACACACACATTCTATTAGTCTGTTTCTCTGGAGAATCCTTACTAATACACCAGCCAAAAACACCCCCCTCCCCCAAGAAAAATCTGTCATCCCACCCAAAGTTTTGAGAGTAAATGTCCAATAGAGAGCCTAGACTTCTACCTTCACCAGGCTGTAATGAGGAGCACCCTCCTCCTGGCCAGGATGCTGTCAGAAAAGACTGAGCAGGACCCAGGACTTTCAACCCCGCTGCGCAGTAATAAGCATCCTCTCTCCTCCACTCATAGTATCACTGGAAACCACACAGGAAGCATGGACTTCCACCCTACCTGGCAGTTATGAGGCACCTTTCCTCCTACATGCTGAGGTGGTATCAGAGAAGGCCTAGTGGAGAGTCAGGACTTTCACTACTGTCTGACAGTAATGAGGTCACCCCACCATGGCATCAGTGGAGGCTACACGTGGAGCAGTAACAAGACACCCTGCTCGTCTCAGCCAAGGTGACATCAGTAGAAGCCTAGTGGTGAGCCTGAACTCCTGCTGCCACCAGCTATAACAAAAATCCCTGTCCACCCTTGGGTATCAATGGAGGCAAAGTGGGGAATCTGGACTTCCATTCCCATCTGGCAGTAACAAGGCAACATTCCCTCTCCCCCACCAGCGTAGGGTCAGAGAGGTCGGCTGAAACAGAAAGACTTAATAAGATCCAGAGTCTAATAACATAATACCAAGAATGTCTAGGTTTCAATGAAAACTCACTCATCATACCAAGAATGAGGAGGATCTCAACTTGCATGACAAATGACAACAGATGCTGAGAGAGATGACAGAGATGTTAGAATTACTTAACAAAGATTTTAAAGCAGCTGTGATGAAAACACTTCAATGAGTAATTACAGATATGTTTGAAACAAAAAAATAGAAAGTCTCAGCAAAGAAACAGAAGTAAAGAAGAGCCAAATGGAAATTTTAGAAATAAAAAGCACAATAACTAAAATAAAAGGCTCAGTAGATATGCTCAACAGCAGAAAGCAGGTATCAGAGGAAAGAATCAGTGAACTGGAAAACATTAATAAAATTACACAACCTGAAAACAGAAAGAAAAAGAACTGGGGTAAAAAACTGAAGAGAGCTTCAGGGGCCAGTGAAATGGTAACAAAAGATCTGACATTCATGACATTGAGTGCCAGAAGGAGATGAGAAAGAGGACAGGGCTGAAATAGTGGCTGAAAGCTCCCCAAATTTGGCAACAGACTTAAACTTATGAAATCAAGAAGCTGAGTGAACCCCAAGCAGTCTGTACTCAAATTCATTCTAAGACATATCATAATTCAATTTCTGAAAAGTAAAGGCTAATAAAAATATCCTGAAAACAGCCAGAGAAAAACGATACCTTGCTTATAAGGGAAAAACAATTAGGATGACAGCAGATTTCTATCAGAAAGCATGGAGGCCAGAAGAAAGGGCACAATATTTTTCATGTGCTGAAAGAAAAGAACTGTTAACCCAGAACTCCATATCCAGAAGAAAATTATTTAGGAATGACGGGGAAATCAAGGCAATCTCAGATGGAAGAAAACCAAGAAAATCCGTTGTTAGCAGACCTACCCTGAAAGAATGGCTACAGGAATTTTTGAAATAGAAAGAAAAATAATAAAAGAAGGAATTGTGGAACATTAGGAAGGAAGAAAGAACAACAGAAAAAGTAAGGATGTAGATAAAAACAATGGCTTTTCCTTCTCGAGTTTTCTAAATTAAGTTTAAAGGTTAAAGCCAAAATGATAACATATTCTGATGTGGCTGTCAATATAAAGAAAGGAAATACTTAAGACAATTATAAACAGAGAGGGTAAAGGAGGCTAAGATCTCTACACTTCACTTGCACTGGTTCAGCCATTTGGAAAATAGTTTGGTAGTTTCTTTAAAAACTAGACATATACCTACCATATGATTCAGCAATCATATTCCTGGACATTTATTCCAGAGAAAAGAAAAGGTATATCCACACAAAAGACTCATAACAGCTTCATTTGTAAGAGCCAAATTGTCTTTCAATAGGTAAATGGTTAAACCAGCTGTGGTATTTATTCCAAGTTGAACACCATGGAATACAGCTCAGAAATAAAAAGGAACAACTGCTGATCAACAACTCAGATGTATCTCAAGGGCTTATGCTGAATGGGGAAAAAAGCAATCTCAAAGGTGACACACTATAGAATTCCATGTATAAAAAAATTCTTGGAGTAATAAAATTATAGACATGGAGAACAAATTAGCAGTTGCCAAGGATTAGGGGTGCTAAAGGTGGTGTAACAATAAAGGAACAGTACAAAGACCTTTGTGGTGATGGAAGAGTTCTGTGCCTTCATTGCAGTGGTGGTTCCATAAATCTATGTCAATTTTTTGGTTTTGGAATTAACTGTAGTTACATTGGGAGAAACTAGATGAAGAGTACAAATACCCTTCTGTACTATATTTGTAACTTCCTGTGAACCTTTATTTCAAGAATCAACCAATCAACCAAATCAACCAAACATGTCAATTTTTTGGTTTTGGAATTAACTGTAGTTACATTGGGAGAAACTAGATGAAGAGTACAAATACCCTTCTGTACTATATTTGTAACTTCCTGTGAACCTTTATTTCAAGAATCAACCAATCAACCAATCAACCAAACATGTCCTAACAGGGAATCAAACCAGCAACCTTGGCATATGGGGATGACATTCTAACCAACTACCTGAGCTACCTGGCCAGGGTCTCAAAATAAAAAGCTTTTTAAAATATATAAAAAAAGCATCAAGGAGCCTCAAGATTTGGGGGGATGGTATCTGTGACTAAAACTGGTTAACTTGTACCTATAATGAAAGGGTATATCTTTCTCAAAACAAACTTAAGTAATATAAAGTAAATAGCAAAACTCATACGCAATCCTCATGAAAACCCTTGAAAATGAGAGTCGAAATGGAGAAGACTGAACATTTCCTTCAAGACTGATGAGACTTGAAGGAAAGCGGAAAAGTATCAATCAAAAGAGAAACCAATCTTGTTTTCTAAAAAATAAATTGCTAACCAGTCTTGTAGTTAATGATATATTAAGGCAATAAATAATATGAATGGTTTTAGTGGGTTGGCATCTTGGTAGGTACATAAACCTACCTAGTTCTATTTCTTACTAAAGGTAGGTAGAGATACCTACAGAAATCAGGGTTTGGGGTAATTTAAGGATCGAATTAAAACAAGAGGGAGCAGAAGAGGTAAGTATTTCTTTCAGTCTGGGATCTGTTTATGAAGACTGAAAAGGTTCATTCAATTGCTGTCTGCCCAGTGCTGGGCCATGTAGGTGATTCAGCGACAAAAAGGACATGACCCAGTGCTCCAGGAGCTTGTGACCTAGTACTCTAACTGGAGCATACCAAGATTTGAAGAATGATAGAGCTTGAGTCCTAAATAGTCTAAATTTTCATTATTATCAGGGTTTGGGGTAGCCTCTCTTGAGTTCAAGAAGAGTAAATGAAGGGCTATTTTTAGTTAAAAATTTTAAAATCAGCTGCTGTGTATAAGCCTTATGTTAGGTATTCTGGAGGTTTCAAAGATTAAAGCCAAAGACATGAATCCTTGCACTTAAATAAAGGTATAATTTAGCAGAGAACATGGTCACATAAATAAATATATTAGAAGAAATGAAATAGGGAAGAAATGAAAAATGTTCTGCCCAATTAACTAAAATCTAGAAACCTCAAACCACTTCTTTTCCCCTAAACACCCAATGTTCTTTCCTACTTCAAACCTCCGCACATTTTGTTCCCTTTGACGGGAATGTGAATTTCCGCTTCCTCTGCCAGGAAACTCTTCCTCTTCCTCCAGGACCCAGGTCCTATGCCACCACGCATGTGAAGCTGTCCCCAAATTTCTCTGTGCTCCCCAGCATATTGTGGCACTCATCACACTGCTGAATGTTTTACAACTGTCTCTCCTACTGGACTCTGAGGGCAGATTGATGTCCTTCTCTAAATTATCTTTAGGTTTACCTAAAGAATACATGTGCAGAGTTCAAAACTGACATAGCCCAAGAAGCTTATTAGGAAAAACAGAGAGAGAGAAACATCAATGATGAGAGAGTCGTCACTGATCGGCTGCCTCCTGCATGCCCCCGACGGGATGGTGCCCACAACCCGTGCATGTGCCTGGACCGGGAATCAAACCGCGATCTCCTGGATCCTACGTCGACGCTCAACCGCTGAGCAACGCTGGCTGGGCCATTGCTTCTATTTCTAATTCCTTTTTTCTTTTCTTTTTAATCATTATTTTTTTTCTTATTTTCTTGCAAGGGACCTTTCTTAAATGACAAGTAACCATGCCTTTTGCCACCTTTGTATTTTCAGCACGTAGTCAGGAACAATAAAAAGTTCCTGACTGTAAATTAATGGGTGGATGAATAAAGCAATAATGGAACAGGATCAGAAACATTTAAAAATTATTAAGAATAAAAAGGTCAAAAGATTGGAGGTTAATGATACTGTGCTCACAGGATTTACAGATCGCTGTCTTTTTAAGTCAGTGAGTCAGCACTGCTGGGAATGCCCCTGCCAACAGGTTGTCTCTGGCACACTTACTGGATGGACAGGCCTTTTGTCCAAACCTCAACAATAGGCAAATCATTAACCTTTTTTTTTAAATCTTCACCTCAGGATATTTTTTCCATTGCTTTTCAGAGAGAGTGAAAGGGGGAAAGAGAGAGAGAGAAGCATCAATGTGAGAGAGATGCACTGACTGGTTGCCTCCCACATGCCCCCCAACAGGGGCAACGGATCAAACCTGCAATTGAGGTACGTGCCCTTGGCCGGAATAGGACCCAGGAACCTTCAGTCTACAGGCCAATGCTCTAACCACTGAGCTAAACTAGCTAGGGCAAATTATTTAACTTTACTTAAATTTTCATTTAATTCTTTAACTCCTCTTCCAAATAGTCTATTTGCCACAGCAACAGCAACATCCTCTTTTACTTCTAGGTTTTTTAAAAATTTTCCTCACAGCTTGGAATAGGTAAAGCCACATTCATTTCTTTGAAGTAATCTAGAGCTAGTTTGCAGAAAGAGCAGCAAAAGTAGTCTTAGATACAATGACTGAAATTACTTAACAGAGAATCCATCTCCCAATTTTAAGTTGAAGTTCTTGTCCTCAAAGACAGGAAACCAGAGGTCAGCTAGCAGCATGCTCAGTGTTGTTTACAAAGTGCAACAGAGATCTTCTAGATAGTTTCAAAGATTTGCTATCTATAGCCCATATTAAGGCTATGTATTTTTTTAATAATGAAATTTTACTTGGCTATAAAAATATTTTAAAATGCATTTTAAAAATCAGCAGTAATCTTACCACCCAAAGAAAATCACCACTAACCTGTTAGTATATGTTCCAGGCTTTTTTCTCTGCAGATACAAATTTTTCCTCACAAAATCTGATAATGATAAACATATGTTTTACTGTGACTACCTTTACTTTTATATTTCTCAGTTTGACTCCCTGGTAACACTAAGTGACTACTGCCTCTTAGGTCGAAGAGTCAGAATCAGAAAGAAGAGCTTCTTCTCTCATTTTTATCATCAGCTCAAACTGCAAAATCAGAGTCCACATGCCATGACCACCTCATCTACAATTCAAAAATCAAAAGACTTGATTTAAATCTGCCTTAAAGTGTAACCAAAGAGCTCATTTTTCACATCTTCAGATTTAATCATTCTTTCTTACATCAAAAATAACAAAATTGTAGGGTGACATTAACACATGATCATGAAACAAAAATGTGCTTCATTTCATTAGTCACAGGCTATATATCAACCAGCTGTTGAAGCTAAAAATATGCCTTGGTTTAAAATTTTGTAAAATACAAGCATTTAAAATTCATTTGGAAAGAAATGTGACTTATTTCAGTTTCTAACAGCCCACTAGAAGCTCTAGGGAACAAATCAGCACCTCCAACCACAAGATAAAACAGTGGCGGTGGGGAACTTCAAACTAAGCTGATAATCAACATCACATTGTTTACATCTTATCCATAAATGTATGTTAAAAGATGACAATTTAATACCACCTCAGATGTGAATAAAAATACATATTCTAAAAGAAAAGGCCTGATACAGAGGTCAATATATCAATAATAAAAGGAGAGCATTTTGTTAGGAGAGGAGTGAGTCAAGAGGAGTTGGGCAATACTGAATATTCTTGCAGCTTTCCTCACCAGCTGTTACAGAGATTCTGCCCAGGATGGACTCTGCAGCAATATCTCCTCAACCCTCAAACATCAAATCACGCTCTTGTAGCATGGCACAGCACAGCATGCCCCCAACAGATGCCCATCTCTTTTAGCACAGAAGCAGCATAAAGACTTCCACCTCTGGTCATTAGGTCCCATGGCCCAGCAATCATGTCTCAAGTTAAGCTTTACCACCATAAAATATTTGATTAGAAAACAGGTAATGATGCTGGCTGGTGTGGCTCAATTGGTTGGAATGTCACCCTGTGCGCCAGAGAGTTACTGGTTGATTCCTGGTCAGGCCACATGCCTGGGTTGTGGGCTTGATCCCCAGCAGGGGGCAACCAATTGATGTTTCTCTCTCTCCCTCCCTCTCTAAAAATCAATTAAAAATCTTTAAAAAAAGGAAAAAAGAGAAAACAAGCAATGGAATAAGCTAAAATCTAAACAATGCAACTGGACTTCAAGTATAGTTACAGTAAATTGGAAAGAGATGCAAAGCTATTTCAAGGGTATTGGAAACTCACAGTCATATAAGAAAACATACTTCATTCAATTCCAGAAAAGAATCACAGCCCAGTGACTCCCAGCCCAGTGCTCTTGCCACTACATCATTTTTCTAGCCATCATATTCTCCTGTGATACTTTCTTTTTAAAAATATATATATATATACCTTCATTGATTTGAGAGAGAGGAAGGGAGAGGGAAAGAGAGATAGAAACATCAATGGTGAGAGTCACTGATCGGCTGCCTCCTGCACGCCCCCCACTGGGGATCGAGCCCTCAACCCGGACAAGTGTCCTGACCGGGAATCAAACCGTGATATCCTGGATCATAGGTCGATGCTCAACCACTGAGCCATGCCAGCCAGGCAATACTTCCTTTTTTGAAATAGGAACACTTGGGCCTAGAAGGAAACATCTGATAGGGAAGATTTCAAGTATTTTTCGGCTTTTCATTTTTTTATATAATCCAATTAAATTTTAAAAAGTAGCACAGACTGTCTTACAGTTTTATTATCTCCCATTTAGCCTTGCTAAATAGATATTTATCAACTGAATCTTTAAATTCACAAGTAAAAATTTATAGCACTGTAACTGTAAACTCATGGGTAAAATTTTTTGGTCATTCAGTGGAAGATCATGGAAACATCATTTAACTTCTAAATGCCAACCCAATGGACACTAGGGAATTAATCTCAAAGAAGCATTTTGAACAGCATTCACTTAAATTCTTAGTGAATTCCAATCTTATTCTACTGCACATATTATAGCAATTGGAATCTGCTTTCTTTGATACTCGAGGCTGATAACAATTAGTAGAACTGTCTACAGAGCAATTTATTTTCTCCTTCAATAAGGACTTCTAAAAAGGGTAGAAGGATTAAAAGAGAAAAAGAAAAGAGAGTGGACCTGATCATTTCTATTAATTGATAAACACAATAATTACTATGTATATCGTACCTGGCATATATATAACAGAGCTCTAGAAATGGAAAGAAACTTTTTAAAAAAGTAATGTTCAGGTGGTCACCCATGTTTACTATAGTTTCCATGCAGACTAGAAGCAGGAGACAGACCTACATCACTTAGCACTTATGGTATAAACTGTAAGTGGCCTTGAAGTCAGAGGAGGTGTGAAAAGAATATTGGGGAATCCTGAAACCAAGCTTCTTGTCCTAGGATTAATCTTTGTCATGTTACAACCTCTCTGAGCCTCAATTTCTTCGATCATAGACTTTACGATATCTTAAGTCCCCTTCCAAGTCCATAATTCTTTCCACTGATTAAATGGTAAAAGCAGGGACAAAGAAGATCAAGATACGGAAAGCTTTGACTGAATATACAGTCAGTTCTGCTGTAATACTTGTTTTGAAGGCGCAAATGTGTTCTAATGCCATATTAGGGAACAATGTGAGAATAATTCAATTTATGCATTTGCTTATCTGTCATTTTATCAAGGAAAACTGAGTGAATCCAGACAACTGCACCCAGCTGAACCTTCAGCATGAGAAAATGCAAAGTGCAAGCAAACACAACTCAAAGACCTCCCAGTTTCTTCAGCTCACTATGTGTTAAGAGCCACACCCATCATATTTGGTAATATAACTTTCTGTCATATTTCAGAAAACCCTTTCACAAGTTCACAAGCTGCAACTCTTCCAATGTCACTTTCACGAGCAAACTTGAGGTCTTTTTCAAGGTGAATTAAATGTACCTTCTAAATTCAGACCTTGATTCTGGCAGAAAATTTTTACATGTACCAGTATAAAACTGTCACCTGCTCAATAATGGAATGTTCAATAGCTACTCAGTACCTGTTATGAAAGAATATAAAGCAAAAGTATTTCTGCAATATAGTTATAACAACAGAAAAAAAAACACAGAACCTTTACAAACACTCCTAATACTTGGTAAACTCAGAGGTAAAGGAGGCGAGTGAAATAAAGTCACCCATGTTTACTAGTTTCCATGCAGACTAGAAACAGGAGACAGACTCAAATCACTTAGCACTGAAGGGTTGGCTAAAACCTGTCACTCAGAGACAAAAGGCAGACAAAAATAATGTTGCTATTTAGCATGCTCAGGAAAGACAGATAACATAATTATTTTGCCTTTCTGAAAGAACCCAGACTTAAAAACCAGGACTAATACCAGAAGTAACAAACATAAATGTATACAGCATGGCCTCCTCTGCACTGGGCCAAATTATTTAGCCATTACAGTCTTGATCCTGGCACCATTTCTTAAAAACTACAGCACTACTTTTAAAAATAATTGAGATTTTTGTTTACATACAAATATGTTATACATGTACGCAAGAGAAAAAAGTATAAGAAAAAAATTAAAATGCAAACAGTGGTTTAACATTTATTTAATGAGATTATAGGTGAATGCTTTTCTTGCTGATAGCTTCCATTATTTTATACAATAAATGTATATTACCTTTATCATCAGAGGAAAACAAATATCTTTTTATTTGTGTTTTTTAAAATATTTTTTTTGATTTTTTTTTTTTTTTTGAGAGAGAGACAGAGGGAGAGGGAAAGAGAGAAACATCGATGTGAGAGTGAAACATCGATTGGATGCCTCCTGCACTCCCCCTACCAGGGATCAAGCCCACAACCCAGCCATGTACTCTGACCAGGACTCAAACCCGCAACCTTTCGGTGAATGGGATCAGGCCCAACCAAGTGAGCCACACCGGCCAGGGCAACAAATATCTTTTTAAACAGTTAACTAAAACAAATCCCTGATCATAGTACATGTAGAATTCACAGTAAGCCATCAAATATCCCTTCTACTTTCCAAAAGGTCAAAGGTGAATGGAATGGATCTGGAGGGCACTTCCTCCACCTGCAGGAAAATCCAAAGAGAACTCTGCAGGAACACTCGCAACCACAGGAAGGCAGATGAACACAATGATAGCCACTGTACACTCAACAGCTTTATCTGGCTTGTTTGTCCCTGCTTTTATCAGCCAGCATTTTGGTGACTCCTATAAAAATTCTAAAAAATCTTCACCTTTTGGGTATAGCTAATATAGAGCTTCTTAACCAAATTTAACCATGTACAGTAGCAGATTATATCGAAATAAGATCTAAACAGAGACAGCCAGTGCCCGCAGACTAAGAAATATACAAAGGCCACTGTAGATTTTATAGTCAGCTTTCTCTCAACATCACTAGCCCAGCAATGATCAACATTCACTTCTCAAGCAAGGAAGAATGTACAGGCTAAGTACTAAGATACACAGCACTATCCTGGGTGCTGTGGTGAATACAAAAGAAATAAGATGCAGTCATTCTCTTTATAGCATTTACAACCTGATGGGGAAAGATGACATCATATCAGAAACATTTAAATAAGACAACAAAATTAAATGGCTAAATGAGCTGTACATATAAATAGTTAAGGCATGTACAAAGGACTGCTCACTATGGACTTATAGTTGGGCAAGGTTTCAGAGAAGAGAGTGTTGATAGTATCAGAAGGAAGACAAGTGTAGTCATCCAGATAAGCAAAGTCATTGGAATAGAAAAGGCAATGAGGAGTCCGAATGGACAGAAATTAAAACCAGGTTTGGGAACAATAAACATAAGGAAAGAGAGAGATTCAGGGAGATTATAAATCCTCTTAAGTTGTTCTTTTACCACTAATCCATCTCATAAGCCATTATCTAATTAAGAACATTTGTGGGAAAATCTATGTACCAAACGCTATGTTAAATATGACAGAGAAATATATCTAATCTCATAATAATCTTTTAAAGTAAGTATCATTATTCCCATTTTCCAGATAGAAACTGAAATTAGTTAAACAGAGAAGTTAACTAATTTGCCAAAGATCACAGAGATAAGCAACAGAACTAGGATTTGAACTCAGGCCTACTTAACTCCAAAGCCCATGCTCTTTTTTGACTACCCCATGCTACTTCTTCCTAAAACACAGCTCTTACAACATCACTCAAATTATATCTTCCCCATCATAGTGTACTCTCCCACTTTTAACTATCCAGTGTCCCCACAGTGATGTGATCCCCTGTACATCAAAGCCTGCTCTCAGGAGGGTATCTCAGCTAAAATAAAAATGACCAATAACAGTTTACCCTGCCCAGGGGTACTTTCATTGCTACAGGAAACAGAGGCTTAAGGTAGAAGGAAGCTCTAATATAAACCATTTAGTGAAATACATATCTTACCTTCTCAGGGGGTCAGAACAAGTTTGTGTCTTATGATGTCCATTTTCATAGCTTATAGCTAAAGCTCACATAATAAGAATCTCACTCGTAAGTCCTGAGGGTCTCCATGAAAGTCTAACCAGCCCCACTCTGGGAGACAAAAGATCAGATGTGGCTGCTGGTTTGCTTCACAAGGGAACTAGGACCTGGTATTTCACATTTCAAGTATATGACATAAAAAACCTAAACAAAATGTATTTGACATTTAAATTGTTAAATGTTGCCCCAAAAATGTGCTTTCTAGTAACTCTATAAAATAACCTTTTCCTATTCCACTAAATGGGAGCACTATCTTTATTGCTCTGACCTTTTCCACAATGAAGGATTTTACTGGTACCAAATGGCGTCATCTTGCAAAGAAACTGAAATAAAGTCAGCACGGAATCTCGGCATGAGTAAAGACAAGTGGGTAGAAGAGCACAGTCCTGAGAGATGCTGCTCCACAGGCGAGCAGTGGAAATAGCCTTCCCTGACTGTAAGTTTGCTAAAACCAGACTATACTAACAGTTAGGCCAAAGGTCTACTGATAACTTGGAAGTTCCCCAACAAGTATTTTAATGGGCAAAGGAATGAAAAGAGTTTCAGAATGTGTTTCAAAATGATGATTCAAATTCAACATAAGAAAAATTCCAGCCCAGCTTAGAAAATATATTGAATTATATGTTTTATGTAGAAAAGAAAGGAGGTAATTTGAAAATAAAAGTGATACTGTTCATTCTTTCTCAACAAAGTTATTATATCCCTCACCCTAAAGAAACCACTTTCTTCTTAGAAACATTCCTATTTTATCAATGTTCTAATACATATGCCAACAGATTTTAGGGGTAGAACTCTTTTCACAGAAGTAAAAGGAGAATGTTGCCCTTACATATCTGGATGGCTCCTCTAGGTTTTGGTCGTTCATGTCAGTAGGAACAATCCGGGTGGCCAGTGGTCCCTCCGCAAAAGGTTTTGGTAACTGGCCCCTGAACTCTGACGGAATGAACTGAAGCTGCCAACTGTCAGAAACACAAATAAGAATAAGAAAAACACAGGGGGCTCATATTGCTAAATGTACTTGAAATAAACAAGCCAAAAATAAAAATCATGTGAAAAACATTTAATTTCACTTGGAGAAAAAATGTTTCTACTAAAACCTCAACCCGGGAGCATAGAGGCAGAGGTCACAATTTAGTCCAAACTCGTTGAGAAATGTTAAACTAGAGGTCTCTCAACCAATTTCACCAACTCTCAGCAACAAATAGGTAACCAAATGGTCATATCATCAAACAACCAGAGAAGCATTAATTTATTGTCAATTATCACTTATCCAGATTAAAGCAAATTCATCAGGTCTATACAGAAAAGAGTGAAATGTAAGAACTCACTATGGGAGAACTTTGTTCCTAAGTAATCCTCAAAAGTATTTTTAGCTATGAAACTGTTTCAAATGGAAAAGGCAAAGTTAACACTTAAAAAACAAGTTTTAACTTAATCATTAACAACTGATACACGATCTTTATCAAGCACAAGATACCACCACAGCTATTCTGTTGAAGCCAGTCCCCAAATGGAGCAACATGACTCTTACCCTGCCTTCCTTTCCCCGAAATAGGGCTCTTCTCTATCCAAATTAAGTAAATACAAGGAACTCCAGAACCTATGCTATCACATCCAACAACAGCTTAAAGCAAAGTGGCACAGAGATCTTAACCACAGCTCCCCTTAGTGTCCACACATTGGTAGAAAACTTCCACTCTTATTAGATGACAAACATTCCTTTAAAAACACTCTTCTTGCTAAAGTTTCTACAACACTTTTAGAAGTAAATTAATATCAGATCACTATAGAAATTAAAATATGAATCCTCAGGAAGAGCCACTAGCAGGAGCCCAGGGCCCAGAGTGGTTTTAGAATTCCCCAGAGCTCTGTGGTTAAGGGCAGTGCAGGGTGCATAACAAGACACAGCATTCGGTCCACTGAACATAGGCAATGGGCGCACAGTGCAGATCCCACAGCTCTCTGAGATGGAAATTAAAACATTTTTCTGTGAAAAATCCAAAAAGAAAGGAAAATGAAGACACTGCCATAAAATTGCTATTTTACTCCTTGATTTAAAACTCTGGGATTAAAGGACAACTTACTTATCAGGTAAAAGAAAGCTGCTAGGAAATCGATACCACTCTTTTCCTACACAGACATTAACAGCTCGGCCTTCTGGGACAGTGTGGATGGTTGGGTCTGTAGCAATTCGGTAAAATTCTGGATACAAATCAAGGGGCCCATGATACCCTGAAAGGAAAAAAGGTTTGTGAGAGCCAAACATCAGTAGGTAACATGTGATTCTGACATTTAATTACAATGCATGTTAATGCCCCACTGTATTCTATGTGAAATTAAAGATTGTAAGAAAACATAATCACAGGAATTGAGCCCCAAATCTGAATCCTAGGTTTAAAACTTCCTTAATTCATCCTTTACAAGGAAAAAGTGTCAACAAGAATAGAGAAAAAAAATTAGTTAATCACACTAAAAGGAATTGTCAATCTTCTCTTCAATCCTAAAATACAAGTTACACATTCCAGTCTTGATGTTAAGTCCACAGGTGGCCCTACAGAAAAGCCCTCCTCCTAGCTTAAACTAAGTTGTACTACACAATCATACACTGAGCAAAGCCCAAGGTGGGGTGGCTCACGAGTAGGGGCTAAGACACTCTCAGTACACCTACCTCTGAACAGTGCCACAGAGCGAGAAAAGGACAGGAGTCCAAAGAGTAAGAGTGCTCCTAACGCCAGCCAATTTGAGGTCACAGTATAATGCTCCAGGCGGTACCGCTGAAACACGAAGTGGTAACATTTCTAGAAGGAAAGAAAACTGTATTAAAAAAAAGACATACCTTGCAGAATATACATAATCAGAAGACGACATAGTAAAAGACGGAAAAAGCAGCAGAAGAGGTTCTATCAAGGGTCTGAGCATTTGCAAACACTTAGTGAGGTACCCACTTCAAATTCTAAGATTCAGACGATCTTAAGGTCAGCCTGGCCAGAAGGTTTCCCGAGAATGAAATTTCAGTAGCTTCATAGGAAAATCATTAGGATATTTCTCTAGTGCTTAAAATAGTTATAATTTATTTTTTTTTAAGTTTAAATAAAATGCTTCTTGGTAGTTTTTTGCTATTTGAAGTATCAATCTATTTTGACATAATGAGTATTAATCTTTACTTTTCTTACTGACAAGTTTTCATCAGTTTTCAGTATCAACAAAATGTCATGATCAAACAAGAAGGAAAAATAATTTCTTTCATAAAACATTAGGAAAATACTATTAATTATCTGATAAACTACTATACAAACTAGATGAACATTATTACAATATATTTATACATGAATGAATTGTATAATCTTTGAGTACCATCCCATTAGATTTCTTTCCTTCCTTCTTTCCCTCCCAGACTAGAGCTACTTTTGGAAAGCAATTTTGCTATACATAACAAGCACCATAAATATATTTGAACTCTTTCATATTTTGGGAAATCTGTCCTAAGGAAATAATCCAAATACCTAAATGAAGATATTTATCTTAGCACTTTTTATAATGCTGAAATAAGTGAGCAACCTGAACTCTAACATATATTATATCTAATCATTATAATATACAGAATCAATTCAATGTTATATAATAGATTATAAATTACATAATGTTATATATTATAGCCAATTCAGAACATTATACTGCTATTAAAATGATTGGTATAGATATGGCAACATAGAGAATGTTATGATATATGTAATTATATTAAAAGGAATATAAAGTTATATGCACACTTAGATTACAACCACAATATACTTTGATATGTGATAGGCAAAAATGCTGGAAGGTGTTTTGTTAGGGTAGTAGACTAATATAGAAAGTCATAAAAGAAAAATTACCTTCAATGAAGTTCAATTACTTTTATAATTAAAATTATTTAAAGCTACCATCCTAATATGAATGGACCTTAACAACATTATGTTAAGTGAAAGAAGCTAGTCATAAAAGACCACATACTGTATGATTCCATTTATATGAAATGTCCAGAGTAGGCCACTCTACAGAGACACAAAGTAGATTAGTGGTAGCTATGGCTGGGGAGATATGGGAAAGGGGGGAAGACAGCTGAAGAGTACAGTTCCTGAGGTGATGAAAATGTTCTAATACGGACTGTGGTGATGGTTGCATATACCTGTGAGTATACTAAAAACCACTGAATTGTACACTTTAAATGGGTAAATTGTATGGTTTGTGAATTATATCTCCATAAATCTGTTAAAGAGAAAATCTATTACCCTAATTATTCTTTCCTGCCACCTGCAAATGGTAGTGGAGGTCAAAAAAGATTCTGGAGGCTTCTGAGGCCATAAATACAGAGATATTCAAGATTAAATCTAACAGGGAGCTGACCTAGACAGGTTTTACGCCAGGATTACAAAGTGTCCCATTTTGCTAACTGCTTGATGTTATCCCAAACAGTTGTGAAAGTTTTATTCTGATTTCATCACTGAAGAGCAGAGCAGACATTCCATTAGCTCTGCTGAGGTGCCGCCATTCTGTGGGAGGTCCATACAGTGACTTAAAAATACTTGGATTCTTGTTGGCAACAGAGACAAATAACTCACAAATTAACATTGCAAATATGTAATCAGCAAAAAAGAGTACAATCAACAGTTAAGCAGTCACTACATAAAACTTTAATAATATGACCTGTATCAGGTTTAATGTATGAATAAAACATCTTCGGTGGAGCCACTCTGTAATTTGCCTTTAAGCTTTAGGAACAATTTAAACAGTGAAACAGAATTAAGAAGATACCCATTTCCCTGAAACTCACCTGAAGTGCAGAAAGGGCCACAGCGCCACAGAGACAAATAAGTGGATATACAGGGAAAAGAAATCGCTCTTCTTTGTGAGGCTGGATGAAGAAAATTATAAACCAAATATACATTGGAGCCAAGGTAAGCCAGTATGGGTGGCCTAAATTCTGAACTGTAAGACACAGAAAAATATCCACCTTTCACCATATTAGAAAACAAGATATTGAGTTTCAATGTTCTCTTGATCTCGAACATGAAAACATGCCCTAGGGCACCCCATAAATTGTTTCAGTTCTTGTATTCACACTTTCTCTAATGCAATAAAGGAGTCAAGTACAAAGAGGTATATACTTAGCTCTCCCAAGAGATCCAACATCGAAAGGGAGGCACAATACTGGATGTGGCTAAAACAAATGAAAGTCAGGTGAACGGGCAACAGAGCTTCATTTCTACACTGAATGAAGAAAAAAAAGGCTTCTCTCTCTAATGAGTCCTGCCACTAAGACTAAAGGTTCCTGAAATTAACCAAAAGCATAACATAAACTCATTTCTTGGGTTTTAATTCCTATGTTCTGTTTAATACATTAATCTTCTTATTATACACCAATCAGTCTGTTCAAATAGCTACAGATCAAAGGAAAGAAAAACAGCTGGATTCTCAAACCCATCACTAGTTTTTGTCAAATCACAAATGACAGAGTTTGTTTCAAAGCAAATATATAAAAACACTCTTAAAGGAAGTTTACTGATCAAGTTTTCTTTTCTCTTCTAAAAATACCTATCCACTCCGAACCCCCAAATTGGAACCAAAATGTACTTAAAGCATGTGAAAGAATTAAAGGAATTTAATGAACACAAAGACCAAGCACCTTCTGGAAAGTTGCTGTGGTTAGGTACATGAACACTAAGTGCTAAGCCTGCAGCCTACAATGAAGGCATCCCCCACTGTGCTTATATCAGTGATAATGAGCAGCGTATAGGATCGCAGGCAAATGGTTGGTAGAGAGCGCCCCCTGGTGTCCATTACGTCTACAATGCTCAAATTCAAATAAAACAAGTTACCAAGCTCCAACTTAAAAAGAAAAATTTTTAAATTTGATTATTTTAAATTTAAAAACAATTATCCACCTTAGGATGCCTAATTTAGTGTTCCTAAGTTGTCTGTATTTTTGAAGACACTCTTGAGGGATAAAAATTCTTGGACTGAAATAACAGCTGATCTTTTAAACTTTCCACTCTACAACTGTATCATGAGATTTCAGGCTTTTAAAACTTATCCCTTCCCAGGAAGTATTTTAGGTTGGAATTTTCTTAATTGAAAGAAAAGAAGTACAAGTAAACAATCTTTTTCTCTTCTGTATCTCAAAGACTAACAAATATATTTTTAAATATAGCCTAAAGTTTTGAAATGCCTTCTACATAACATACAAAATCATAACCACAGTTGTACTACATAATGGGATAAATAGGTCTTTTCTTTCCTACTTCTTTATATTTTTCTTTTTCTTTTAAAAAAGTTTGTTCCTATTATAAAATACACAAGAAAGGATAAATAAAAACAGAAAGCACTTATTTTCTTACTAGGTGGACATATGTATGCATTATACATTTTAAAACTAAAACTGGCTTCATACTGTGGAAAACAGCTTAATGTACTGTTTTTATACTTACATTACAAGCATTTCTAAATTTTCCACAAGCAGAAATTATTTCTATAGTCAGAAAAAGAATCCTGATGTGGGACATTGCAAGATAAATGACCTAGTTTCCTTAGAAATCTTCAGGAGAAAAGAGGTGAGAGTGGGGAACCTCTTAAAAAGCTTAAGAAACATAACACCAAATTCAGCATATGACCTCTGTTTAGCTCCTGCTTTAAACAAACTGTAAAAAATTATTTTTCAGACAATGAAGAAAATCTGAATATCAACTTGATATAAGATGATATTAAGGAATGACTTAATTTTTTTAGAATAATGGCATTATGGTTATGTCAAAACAAAAAAGTCCTCACAAAAGTGACTCTGAAGGCTGCTTTCCTATACTATTATAATACAGTGAACTCTCAATAAACCATTAATAGTAGAAAAGCAGAATAAAAGGTGAGAGGGAGCAAGAACATAGCATCCAAATCAGACTGAAAAGTTGAAATAAAACCTCTTTTCAAATCTCATATGAATTTCTGCTCAAATCTGTCTTCCATAAAAGAAACTATGGGCACCAGGTATCGAAAGCCATGACAACTTGAGAGAACACTGGCTGTGCAACACAGAAGCAAAGCGAGCAAAACAAATGACCTAAACCTTTCACAAGGCACAGGAAGCAAAACGAAACAAAGAGAAACATCACACTTCTTAAGAAGTCTAAAGCTTCTCTCACTTAAGTACCCAATTTGGGGGAATTCCTATATGGTTTAGCTTTCAGATTTTGGGTGGAAGTAATCTCCCAAACAATGTCTGCCTCTAGCATTGATTATCTTAAGCAATCTACCATTTTAACATATACTTTTTTCAAACACAGAAGACTCAGTTCTGAGATTTTATAAGTGTTTCTGCCTCCCTGGGTGGTTCTGTAAATTATAATGACTTCCTCACTTTAAGGGATATAAAGCTCCTCCATGTCAGTTTAACCTGCAATTATTCACCAAATCTTCATAGGGTCTAAATAATCGACACATATAGATCAAAAATTCAATAAACCAACCATTTCCATAGGGAGAAAATGGAGAATGAATACGCAGATTCTTTTTCATTTCTTGGTATACACTGCTACTTGCTCTTTCCTCCCCAAAAACCTACCATCGATTGCGCCACTCACCATGAAATCTCTGCAGTAGGTATTCCATAAGAGAAGTCAGTGGTAAGACCAGGAGAGCCAAAGCAAAGACTACATTAAAATTCAGAAATCCATTAATTAAATAGAAATGCCAGGGTTCTGTACCTGAGGGAGACAAAGGGGTAAAAAAATCATTAGTGGATGCCTTGGGTACCTATTACAGTTTTTGACTTGTAATGCCCTTCGTTTGAGTGATGCTGATGATTCAATGTCCCAAGTTAAGAGAGTCCGCAGGCCCCCTCTTGCAAGGCTCAGCCAGACACGTGAAGCACAAGAGCAGAAGACTGGAAGACAATGGGAGTGATCATGATTTGGACAGAAATCAAGTTTTAAGCTATATTTTCTATACTGACCACTATATCTAGTTCAGACAGCCATGTCTAAATGGGACTAATACTTTTTCAGGACAACCAAATAATTTAAATAGGTTAGTCGTGACATTGTGATTTATAATAAGAAATATGTCTTCATCCCCATTCTGGGTACAGAGCTCCTAAATCCTTGGAATTTCCTACGTGATGAGAATGATAAAAGTGTCCTTTGTTATGTTAATTAGGAGACCTTAGGACAGCCTCAGGATAACCTAACGTTGGGGGCTGGTTGCCAGGGGAACCAAGCTTGTGATTAGAAGGTCAGAATTTTCAATCCTACCCCTGAACTCTGATCTCAGGGGAGGGGAGAGGGGCTGGCAATAAAGTTCAATCACCAATGGCCAATGATTTAATCAATCAAGCCTACGTAATGAAGCATCCATAAAAATCCAAAAGGTTAGTGAACACATGGTGCGGGGAGAGCTCCAAGTGGGTTCCCACATACCTTGCCTTACCTCTGCAATCTGGCTATTCACTTGTATCCTTTACAATAAACTGGGAAACCTAAGTAAATGTTGTTTCTCTGAGTCCTATGAGCTGCTCTAGCCAATTAAATGAATCCAACAAGGGGGCTGTTGGGACTTCCAATCTATAGCTGATGGGTCAGAAGCACAGGTGACAACCTGGACTTTCCATTGGCATCTGAAGGGGGTGGGGAGGGGCAGTGTTGTAGAATTGAGCTACTGGGGCCTTTCCCATTTCCCTCCCACCTGTTCATCCCACTTACTTTCTAGTATCTTTCCCCTTGATATGCTCAACCACTATTTTATAGTCATGTATACAGGAGACCTTGTGTTTGGTAAATAGCAAAACCTTAGGAAAACAATGTTCAGAGACCCAGACCTGCTCAGAAGTTTTGAAGATTCAGAATGAAACAAAGTGACTAAAAACACAAGCCTTACACTAGCTCTGATTCTTTAACTCAAAATCCTTAAACCCAAATGATGAGAAACAGCCCCCTCTGCACATTTGGGAGGTATTTCATCTGCTCTTTCCCTCTGCGTGATTACTTCAACCAGGCAGTGAATGACACCCACGGGTTCTAATCACTGTGTTGTGACACCGCCTTGCAACACAGCAATTTCCTGCAATCAGCGTTGCTTAAAGGATAATCAAGGCAGAACATTCCGAAAAACCTGACATTTTCGCAGCTTGCACAGCAAAATCAGATTAGAAACCAAACCCATAACACTAGAAACACTAGGGGGACGAACAAGAGGGAGGGGGTACCTTAAGGAAGGACTCATATTCAATTGTGTGTCGCCTTTTGGGAAAGCTCACTTCTTTCTGTCAAACTACAACAACTGAAACTATTCAGGAACAGAGGTGCTGACCCAGACCAAATTCATTAGAGACATTTATATCTTGTATTCTTTTTTCTTTTTTTTTAAATCCTCACCCTAGGATATTTTTCCATTGCTTTTCATTCAGAGAGAGTAGGGGAGAGAAAGAGAGAGAGAGAAACATCGATGTGAGAGAGACACATCAAAAAGTTGCCTCCCATACTCGCCCTAGACCCGGGTCAGGAATTGAGCCTGCAACCGAGGTCCATGCGGGCCAATGCTCTAACCACTGAGCCAAAACAGCTAGGGCACATTTTGTATTCTTTACAAATAACCTTTTGGGTTGCAGAAAAAAACAGATGGTCTTATTTTCAAAACAGAAATATATGTCTTCTCTGGATTTTAATTACTGTTTAACAACACATTTCCTAAATGGAGTTCTTTGGGACCCCAGAGAGGTAAGTTTTTGCACAGTCCTCTCCTGCCTGCCAGCTGGAGGCAGTACTACTAACCTTGACCTGCCTTCTCCTTAACTAATTCTGGAAATCTGAGTCCGAGAAGAAAAACCTGAGTGACTAGAGAGAAAGGGGTATTTTACATCATCTATTGCAGATGCTAAGCATCATTAGAAAAAAGCCCTTCTCTTTGATTCTTGCAAATACATACGGTTTTTTTCAGAAAGCTTTTTAGTTTCTAGTAAATACTTGTCTCTACCACAATTTACTATACCCTCCTATAGGGCTATCTTTTTACCTAGGTATACTGAACTCTGAGATGCAGGACCAAAAGTATTAAGTCAGTAAACTCTCTATTTATGTGTTCAGTGCTCACAGACCCCAGTTCACAGCTAGGCTGTGAATATTTCATAACAGACTATTACTTCCCTGAAGGATGGGGCAAAAATTGGGGGTAAGCCAAGAGTGGAAAAGGTTCAAGTGACAACAGTATTAAAAACAAGGGCAAAAGGGGACAAAAATAGTGAATTCTGTTACCCAGTGACATCTGCCTTAAAAGGGAAAAGAGTAAAAAGCTTTTATCTCCAGGGAGATATTAAATGCTGCTGCTCAGAAAGTATCAAAGCTGAACTCTGCAGAAAAACTGCGTCAGAATGACAAGCTAAGCATTTAACTGGAGCAAAAGGCAAGGTGAAAGAAAGCTGGCATCGAGGTCTCTGCAGAAAGTGACTCACCAACCTTCCTCTTTATGAAAGTCGATTCTTCATTCAAATGAGCTGAAGAGCGCTTTGAGAGCAGGCTAAAAGGAGGGATGTTTACTGTCCCATAGATTGAATGAAGGGAAACTGCTGTATAGGCTTATAATTTTATAGGACTATAGGCAGAAAATTATAGTAAATAATCCTTAAAAATGTCAAACTGGTACCACCAACATGGAAAAGCCACCAAGGCACAACAAAAAAGAGTGAAGGCTCTGGAGAGTTCCGGCTGGCAGTCAACTCCAAGCAGGTCTCAAAAGACTCCATTGGGCTTCATCCTCACTACAGCAAGAATGGAAAAGTGGGTGCTTCAAGAGAGGGCATTCACTTCTGCCTTCCAAAATGTCTAGTCCAGCAATCTGACATATGTTGATAAAGCACATACACAGGCAGGAATCAGATCCTAAGCCGCAGAATGGCATTGTTGGGCAGGCCCTTTGCT
This sequence comes from Miniopterus schreibersii, assembly GCF_964146895.1. Taxonomy (NCBI): domain Eukaryota; kingdom Metazoa; phylum Chordata; class Mammalia; order Chiroptera; family Miniopteridae; genus Miniopterus; species Miniopterus schreibersii. Next base: position 9,021,729 of record NC_138112.1, on the reverse strand, counting down.
ATTTTGAGGGAAGAGTGCTTCCTGTACCAGTGCTCCCCAGCCTTCCCTAGGCCTGTGCACTCAGAGCACCGCTCTTCACTCACCACAAATGCTCACCAACCTCACATCTGAGAACATGAAATATCACAAGCGTAAGAGGCAAATTCTGTGCCAAGACCATTTCTTTTTTGCAACACTGAATTTCACCTCTTGAACTTTGACCCCATAGAGATGTTTTGCCTATCTATGACTTTGCAATTTTATGTCTACACTATTCTAAGTTTCCTAAATGCCAAGTATTCTTTCCTTCATCCATACATTGCTTTTCTTCAACAAGCCTCTGGCACAGCGCTCCCTGGTGCAGGAGCCT